>NC_132911.1:68857250-69171369 GCF_047675955.1 Chlorocebus sabaeus
CTGGGCGTGGTACCTCATGTCTATAATCCCAGCACTTTGGGAGGCTGAGTTGGGCAGATCACCTGAGGTCCGGAGTTCAAGACCAGCCTGGCCAAAATGGCAATACCCTATCTCTACCAAAAATTAGCTGGGCATGGTGGCATGCGCCTGTAGTCCCAGCTATTCAGGAGGCTGAGGCAGGAGAATTGCTTGAACCCGGGAGGCAGAGGTTGCACTGAGCCTAGATCACACTATCGCACTCCATCCTGGGTGACAGAGCAAGACTCTGTCTCAAAAAAACAAAAAAAGAAATATTTAATTGTTTATGCCATGGGTAAAATCACTTTCTAATATAAGCCTGGCAAAGATTTTTAAAAGTTTAAATTGTAATAATCTTGAAATTTATTTTTTTAACTTGGACCTCTAAGAAACTTACAATTTAATAACAAACTAAGAGCAGCAGAAAATTTTCTAGGTTGGCCTTCACACGTCCTTTCATCCCAGTAAATACATCTTCTAGAGTATTCTGGGGCCTTCTCCATAGAATGCTGTGGGGTGGGGCTCAGACGAGGCCAATGACCTGTGGAACCTCTTACAGTATTCATTGTGTGTATAAAATGTAATCACAAGTGCTGAATTTCTAAATTAAAACAACCTATAAAGGTGTGTTTGAGGTGGGGGAAGATAGAGATGAGGAAGAAGGCTGAGACATCCACAGTGTACTCTGATCACCTAAGCTTTGAAAAAATACGACTTGGAGAATGTTTTTAGAGGTTCCTTAATGTTACCAAAACCACTTGGTTCTTCTGAGATGGTTTCTCTCTTCTCTAATAGAGCTAAGAAATGAGGCTCAACTGCTGGGCATGGTGGCTCACGCCTGTAATCCCAGCACTTTGGGAGGCCGAGGCGGGCGGATCATGAGGTCAAGAGATTGAGAGTATCCTGGCCAACTAACATGGTGAAACACCATCTCTACTAAAAAATACAAAAATTAGCTGGGCATAGTGGCCCGCGTCTGTAGTCCCAGCTACTTGGGAGGCTGAGGCAAGAGAATCCCTTGAACCCGGGAGGCGAAGGTTGCAGTGAGCCGAGATCATGCCACTGCACTCCATCTTGGGCGACAGAGCGATACTCCATCTCAAAAAAAAAAAAAAAAGAGACTCAATCTTCTATTATGCAAGGTAGCCAGAATATTGAGAGACCCACTCCCAAGACTGCATAATACACAGGTCCACACTAGGCTGCAGCTCTTTCAATAAAACAAAATGGTGTGACTCAAAGATAATGTTGGAGAAGTATATGAACATATTGAGACTCTGTAATTTAAAACAAATTTTGCAAATGTTTCTCAGACAATGTTGGCGGTTAAGGACATAGTATCTGGAGTCAGATTATCTGAGTTTGACTCCTGGTTTCACCATCTACTCAATGTGTAATCTTGGAATAAGATCTGTCTCTGTATCTTGGCTCTTGCTATAAGCTGAATGTTTTTGTCCTCTCAAAATTCCTACATTGAAACTTAATCTTCAATGTGATGGTATTTGGGGGTGAGGCCTTTGGAAGGTGATTAGGTCATGAAGGAAGAACTCCCATGAATGGAATTATTGCCCTTATAAAAGAGACCTCAGAGGGCTCCCTTACCTCTTCTGCCATATGAGAAAACAGTGAGAAAGCACCATCTATGAACCAGGAAGCACCCCTCACCAGACACCAAATCTGGTGATGCTTTGATCTTGGAATTCCCAGTCTCCAGAACTGAGAGAAATAAATTTGTTGCTTATAAGTCACCCAGTCTATGGTATCCTGTTATAGTAGCCTGAGTGAACTAAGACAGCTACCTTTTCTGCAAAGCAGAGATAATAATACTGTTTCCTTTGCTGGGTGGTTGTGAGTATTCAATAGTGTGTATGAAATCTTTAGAAACATTCCAGCTCATAACAAAGGGTCTATCAATGATAGCTATTGTTGTGAATCACATATAATTTTACCTGAAAATTAACAGGTGAACATTTTGAGATACAGAAATCTAATGGCTTACAAACATTCTAAAATTACAAATACTCAAAATGTAAATCTAGGTCTTTTGACTCCTAGTCTATGATCTTTCCAAACTACCAATGATTCCAAACTTTTGTTATTCATAGACTACTGACAATGTTTTTGCCATATCCATGATACACCTGGTTATAGTATTTTATCAGTCTCTTTTAAAAATTGGCTCATTCCTTTTCAGAACCTGAACTCAACATTGGACCAAATGGATCTAATAGAACTTTACAGAACACTCCATTCAAAAAACAACAGAATATACATTCTTCTCATCACCACATGGAAAATACTCTAAAGTTGACCACATAATTGAACATAAAACAATTCTCACCAAACGGGAAAGAACTGAAATCATACCAAACACACCCTCAGACTACAGCACAATAAAAATAGAAGTCAAGACTAAGAACATTGCTTGAAATCTTCCAATTACATGGAAATTAAACAACATGCAGCCAGGCGCGGTGGTTCACACCTGTGAGCACTTTGGGAGGCCGAGGCGGGCAGATCATGAGGTCAGGAGATCGAGACCATCCTGGCCAACATGGTGAAACCCCGCTTCTACTAAAAATACAAAAAGTCAGCCGGGCGTGGTGGCATGCATCTGTAGTCCCAGCTATTCAGGAGGCTGAGGCAGGAGAATGGCATGAACCTGGGAGGTGGAGGTTGCAGTGAGCCGAGATCGTGCCACTGCACCCTGGCCTGGATGACAGAGCGAGACTCTGTCTCAAAATCAAAACAAACAAACAAACAAAAACAAAACAACATGATCCTGAATGACTTTTGGGTAAATAATGAAATCAAGTCAGACATAAAGAAGTTCTTTGAAACTAATGACAACAAACATACAACATACCAAAATCTCTGGGACACAGCTAAGGTTATGTTAAGAGGGAAATTCATAGCACTAACTATCCACATCCAAAAGTTAGAAAGATTTCAAATCAACAACCTAACATCACAACTGAAAGAATTAGGGAAGCAAGAGCACATCAACTCCAAAGTTAGCAAAAGCCAAGAAATAACCAAAATCAGAGCTGAACTGAATAAAATTGAGACACGAAATACCATTCAAAAGATCAATGAATCCAGGAGTTGGTTTCTTGAAAAAATTAATAAGATAGATATACTGCTACCTAGACTAATAAAGAAAAGAGAGAAGATTAAATAAACACAATTAGAAATGATGAAGAGAATGTTACCACTGACTCCACAGAAATAAAAATAACCACTAGAAACTACCAGGAACACCTCTATGCATATAAACTAGAAAACTTAGATGAGATTGATAAATTCCTGGACACATACACCCTCCCAAGACTGAACCAGGAAGAAATTGATTCTTTTAACAGACCGATAATGAACTCTGAAACTGAATCAGTAGTAAATAGCCTACCAACCAAAAAAAGCCCAGGACCTGATGGATTCACAGCCAAATTCTACCAGATGTACAAACATGAGCTGGTACAATTCCTACTGAAACTATTTCAAAATCGAGGAGAAGGGACTCCTCCTCAACACATTCTATGAGGCCAGCATCATCGTGATACCAAAACCTGGCAGAAGCACAACAAAAAGAGAAAACTTCAGGCCAATATCCTTGATGAACATCGATGCAAAAATCCTCAACAAAATATCTGCCAACCAAATCTAGCAGCACATCAAAAAGTTAATACACCATGACCAAGTGGTCTTCATCCCAGGGATACAAGTTTGGTTCAACATAAGCAAATCAATAAATGTGATTTATCACATAAACAGAACTACATACAAAAACCACATGACTATCCGTAAAGGCTTTTGATAAAATTCAACACCCTTCATATTAAAAACTCCAAATAAACTAAAAACTAAATAAATAGGTATTGTAGAAACACAACTCAAAATAATAAGAGCCATCTATGACCAACCTACAGCCAACATCATATTGAACAGGCAAAAGCTGGAACCATTCCCCTTGAAAACCAGCACAAGACGAGGATGCCCTTTCTCACCACTCCTATTCAACATAGTATTGGAAGTCCTAGTCAGAGCAATCAGACAAGAAAAATAAATAAAGTGTATCCAAATAGAAAGAGAAGAAGTCAAACGATCCCTGTTTGCAGACAACATGATTTTATATCTAGAAAACCTTATAGTCTCAGCCCAAAAGCTCCTTCAGTTAATAAACAACTTCAGCGAAGTTTCAGGATACAAAATTGTGTACAAAAATCACTAGCATTCCTGTACACCAACAACAGCCAAGGTGAAAGTCAAATCAGGAAGATAATCCTATTCACAATTTCCACAAAAAGAATGCAATACCTAGGAATATAACTAACCAGGGAGCTGAAAGATCTTTACAATGAGAATTACAAAACACTGTTCAAAGGAATCAGAGAAGCCACAAAAAAATGGAAAAACATCCCATGCTCATGAATAGGAAGAATCAATATTATTAAAATGGCCATACCATCCAAAGCAATCTATAGATTCAATGTTATTCTTCTCAAACTACAATGACTTTCTTCACAGAACTAGGGAGCACTATTTTTAAATTCACATGGAACCAAAAAAGAGCCCAAATTGCCAAGGCAATCCTAGGCAAAAAGAGCAAAGCTGGAGGCATCACATGACCCAACTTCAAACTATACTAAAGGGCTACAGTTACCAAAATAGTAAGGTACTGGTACAAAAAGAGGCACATGGACCAATGGAACAGAATAGAGAGCCTAGAAATAAGGCCACACACCTAAAACCATCTGATCTTTGACAAAGCTGACAAAAACAAGCAATGAGGAAAAGACTCCCTACTCAATAAATGGTATTGAGGTAACTGGCCAGCCATATGCACAAGACAGAAGCTGGACCCCTGTTTTATACCACATATAAAAGCAACACCAGATGGATTAAAAGCTTAAATGTAAAACCCAAAACTATAAAAGCCCTGGAAGACAACCTAGACAATACCATCCTGGACACAGGAATGGGCCAAGATTTTATGACAAAGATACCAAAAGCAATTACAACAAAAGCAAAAATCGACAAATCGGATCTAAGTAAACTTAAGAGCTTCTGCACCACAAAAGAAACTATCAACAGAATAAACAGACAACCTACAGAATGGGAGGAAATATTTGCAAACCATGCATCTCACAAAGGCCTGATATCCAGTATTTATAAGAAACAGACAAGTTTACAAAAGAAAAATAAACGACCCTATTAAAAAGTGGGCAAAGGACATGAACAGACACTTTGCCAAAGAAGACATACATGCAGCCAACAAGCATATGAAAAAAAGTTCAATATCACTGATCATTAGAGAAATGAAAATGAAAACTGCAATGAGATACCATCTCACACCAGTCAGAATGGCTAATATTAAAAGGTCAAAAAGGCCAGGCGCAGTGGTTCACACCTGTAGTCCCAGCACTTTGGGAGGCCGAGGTGGGTGGATCACAAGGTCAGGATAGGGAGACCATCCTGGCTAACACAGTGAAACCACGTCTCTACTAAAAATACAAAAAATTAGCCAGGCATGGTGGTAGGCACCTGTAGTCCCAGCTACTCGGGAGGCTGAGACAGGAGAATGGCGTGAACCCGGGAGGTTGAGCTTGCAGTGAGCCGAGATCACGCCACTGCACTCCAGCCTGGGCGACAGAGTGAGACTCCATCTCAAAAAAAAAAAAAAAAAAAAAAAAAAAAAGGGTCAAAAAATAAGAGATGCTAGTGAGGTTGTGGAGAAAAGGGAACCCTTATACACTATTGGTGAGAGTGTAAATTAGTTCAACCACTGTGGAAAGCAGTATGGCGATTTCTCAAAGAGCTAAAAGGACAACTACCATTTGACCCCATTACTGTGTATATACCCAGAGGAATATAAACTATTTCTACCATAAAGACACATGCACACAGATGTTCATTGCAGCACTATTCACAATAGCAAAGACATGAAATCAACCTAAATGCCCATTAATGAAACAGATAAAAAAATGTGATACATATAAACCATGGAATAATATGCAACCATAAAAAGAATGAAATCATGTCTTTTGCAGGAACATGGGTACAGCTGGAGGCTATTATCCTTAGCAAACTAACACAGGAACAGAAATCCAAATACTGTATATTCTCACTTGTAAGTTGGAGATAAAAGTGGGAGACCTCATGAACACAAAGAAGGCAACAACAGACACTGGGGTCTACTTGAGGGTGGAGGGTGGGAGGAGGGAGAGGAGCAGAAAAGATAACTATTGGGTACTGGGCTTAATACCTAGGTGATGAAATAATCTGTACAAGAAGTCCCTATTACATGAGTTTACCTATGTAACAAAACTTCACATGTTTAGCCCCAAATCAAAAATAAAAGTTAAAAAAGGCTCATTTCTTTGAAATAAATAAGTTGCTACCCTAAATTAAAACAAAACAAAACAACAAAACAGAAAATAAAAAACATTGCTATAAGTTTTAGCTAGATATTCTAGCCTGCTGAAAGCTCCAGGCCCACGGTCTGTTCTCTTGGCTAAACAGAAAGATTAGTAAATGTCATGGGGGGTGGAGACGTGGTCTTTGACTTACTGAAGCTTTGAAGCAAACTGCAAGTGAGGTAACTTTCTCACAAGGTGATTCAACATTGGTACTACACCCACAATCATCTTCTGACCGCGAAAGCCCCACTGCATTTTGGGAAAAGCTGTATATGCTGTGCTGCCTTCTGCAGAAAGCCCATGAGGAGCACCATGGTGGCCGAGCTGCAGGGAAGGCCTAGCTGCCCAGACACCAGGGACATTTCTTATGCACCACCATATCCCAAAGTACTAGGTAGAAAGAATTGTTCGGAATGAGGTCACACAATCAAAGATAAAACCATTTTAAAAAACAGTTCATTGAGGAGACCTGAAAAAAAAAGCCCAATTGTGCAATCCTTTCAGTTGGTACAGTTTTCATTTCTGAATTCTATTTATTGATGTTAAGAAGTGTCCCTCCTTGATGCTGTCAGTTTTATAATAACATGATGTTACACCTGCAATGTGATTGGGGAAACCAACAGATTTTAAGTCACCATAAACATATTAAAATTTAATTTTAAAACTCTCGAAACTACAGACAAAACCCAGTGATAACACAGACTGGTGGCCTAGGAGGCGCCTCTGCCAGTCACACACTCCTGGGCCCAAGGAATGCTAAATTACCTTAGTTTCTCTGTGCTCATTGCTAGCAAAAATTTTGATAACAAAGGATTGGCTTTTATAAAAAAAACAGTGTGAAAAACAAAAGCAAACACAAAATAGTGCGAGATCCCTCAGATCAAGCTTTAGTGACAGAAGGAAGCAGATAAAACAAGTATCTGAATAATTTATCATAAAACATTCAGTGCATTGTTCCATGACCTCAGTAACTTCACTATGTTCATTTGTGAGGCCTAGAACAGAGACTGTTTTTCTAGAAAGAGGGCTCTAGGTTTTAGTGATTTCTAGAATAAAATGCTCTAGGTAATGAGGACCCATTTTTTTCCTTTGGGAAAAAAAGCTTTAATATTAGAGTCTAAAAATAAAAAGCCAGAAGCCCTCTTCAACTTCCTCAGGAGGCGTTGGGGCTTTCTCCTGGATGTTCTCCTGACATTCTTTCATATCTCTATTATATGCGGCATACAGGGTAAAAATTCCATGTAACATGGCAGACATTTGTATTAACCCATGACCTCCTGTTTAAAGAAACCATGTCTTTTTCATCCTTAAATGCCCAGCACTTGTCACACTGCCAAACAGGAGTAGGGTTCAAAAATGTATATTAAAGGAAGAGATGGTTAAATAACTACATTAGGTTTTAAAAATCTGTATTCATTGTAGAGACATTATAGAATGGAGATAAACAAAACATCACCTGTAATCCAATCACCTCAAAATAAACTTTAACATCCTAATGTACATCCTAAAGACTTTCCTACTAGTATATACAGGCAGTCTTTGCTTTGTACAGTAGTAGAGGATGACAAAAATAACAACAGTGTAAGCTGAAATTGCAAAGTGATCTGTTTTAGTCCATTCACGCTGCTATAATGAAATACAAAAATGGTGATTTACAATCAATAGAAATTTATTTATCATAGTTCTGGAGGCTGGGAAGTTCAAGATCAAGACACTGGCAGATCAAGGCATCGTGTAAGGGCCTACTTTCTGGTTCAAAAGTGGCTCCTTCTACCTGTATCCTCCCATGGCAGGAGAGATGACCAAGCTTCCTGGGGTATCTTTTATAAGGGCACTATTCTCATTCAAGAGAGCTCTGCCTTCAAGACCTAGTCACCTCTCAAAGACCCTACGTCCTAACATCATCACCTCACAGATTAGAATTTCAATGTATGAATTTAGGGGGAACACAAACATTTGGACCATAGTATTATCTTAATAATCAATGAAGAATATTATAATTGTTCTGTGACCTCCGAAAGATTTTTTCAAAGCATTGAATTCTCTGTTATTGTTGGCTATACTTATACAGGGAAATGAAATAAATAGTAAAACTAATACTTATTCAGTACACTGTAATTTAAAACATTAGAAACACTGAGAAGTAAAGTTTTTTTAAATAAAAACTTATGAAGAGTACTTTGAACAGTGCTTGCCTCCTTTTCCTTGTCTTATAACTTATAAATTTCCTTGTCTTATAACTCTTACATGGAATGAGCATTTTTTCCAGGCTTTGGTGACTCATCACACCCTTTTCTAAGTTTGGATCAGTTTCTAGCATTTTATCCTTTGCATTTTCAATGTGAAATATCTGAGAGTTCCTTTACTGTGAAGTTATTTTTTGTGGATATGTTCCCTGGTAAGTCTTCATCTTTTTCATTACTGCCACTTCCCTTATTTATGTTGTTAGGTTGTCCACCTTCACTAAGTTCCTTTGGCTGCACATCCAGGATAGCAGCAGTGCCAACATTCCCAGGATCAGTGGTCTCTCCTAGAACTCTATATAAAATTCACATCTGACTTCCAGCATTATCAGTTTTTGTTTCTTTGCTGTACTTTTATCTTTCTTGGGCAATTCCCTCTTTCAAGTACCTAATTTTACACGCAGTTTTATCAGCAGGAGACAACGAAGCAACACAACTGCACACCTGCATGAACAGAATCACACACATGTGCAGGAACTAATCTGAGAGACTTGGAAAGAAGTGATGTGATTGGTCTTGACGATGATATGCATCTGTTATTTACATAGTGTTTTGGGGGCTGAAAAGCTAGCAGCACAATAGCTTTGTATCTGCAAACTATAGCAGCTAGTTTGCATTTTATTTTTCACAGAATATACTATAGTAAATGAAATTTGAACTGTGTTGTTGGGGAACTGGTATTTTACTAAACCATGGTAACGGAGAATTTGAGCATTTAAAAACCATGCAAAGTGATTGACTACAATAAAAACTATTTACTACATAAATTCACATCTATGCATTTAAGTGTTGTAATATTATGCTATCATATGTATCTTTCAATAATTTGCTTTTCTCATTTTACAAAATTTCATGACTGTCTTTGCATACCAGTAAATCTATACCTATGGTATCCTTTAAAATAGGCCATGCAGTATTCCACTGAATAAATATAAATAGAATTATTGTAGTGATTTAAGTGATACAATATATACAATGCTCTTAGAATTGGGCCTGTCACATAGCAAGGGCTAAATAAATGTTAATTCATATTATTTATGAGCATAATTTAGTTGATTTCCTATTGATAGATACTTCGATGGTTCCTAAGTTTTAGCACAACATTATAATAAATTTCCTTGTACAAAGATCACTGTATGCTTGTAATTTTTTATTTAAGAGATTAGCATAATCAAGGTTATTCATACTCAAAGCAAAGTTCTTAGATCATAACTTCTCTTAAATAGGAGAATATAGAAGCTCCAGCCAGTCTGTGTTGGAAGGAAAGGTGTAAGAACAAACTCTGAGTTTCTGAGTTGAGATACCTGTGGGCAAAACAGCCTGGTGGAGCTATCCAACAGGCATAAAAAAATACCCATCTTGAGTTTGTAAGAGATGTAGAGGCTTAGTGGTTATCAGTGCAGAGGTGGGAATTAATATCTTTGAGTGTATGAGATCTACCAGGGGAGAGTCAATGGGAAGAGACTAAAGGATAAAACCCTAGGCAAAGTCAATACTAAAAAATGATGAACACTGAAAATAATAACAACAAAACAACTAACATTCATTGAGTACTTGCTTATGAGCCAGGTAGTCTGTCAAGCACTTTGCACACATGACTTCAATTAATCTCCAAATAACTATCTTTATGAGGAAAGCACTATTACTGTTGCTTTGTTACAGATTAGAAAACTGAGGTTTACAAAAGTTAAATAACTTGCCCATGGCTACTTCACTAAAACATGGTGCAGGCAGGGCTTTCATATATACGTTATGATTCCAGGATCCATAATCTTAGCCTTTTGTATTTGTTGTCATTATTGTGTAACAAACTACCCCTAAACCAACAGGCTTAAAACAATTCATTATCTCATGACTTCTGTGTGTCAGGATTCCAGGCATGGCTTGGAGTGATTCTGTTTCAAGTTCTCATTGAATTGTATGAAATCAAGTATATGCAATGAATGAAATTATATGCAAGTGTTAGTTAAGGCTGCAGTCTCACTTGAAGGCTTGACAGAGCTGAGTTGTTGTAGGCCTTTGTTGTAGATCTCAATCCTTCGAAACCAAACAGGCGTCTCCACAGAGTTGCCTCATGATGCATGAACTGGCTTCCTTAAAGTGAGTGATCCTACAGAGCAAGAGTGAGCAAGTGTCCAAGATGGAAGTCACAGTCTTTTCTGTAACCTAATATTGGAAGTAATTTCCCATTATTTCTGCTGTATTCTCTTCATTAGAAGCAAGCCAATAAGCCTAGCCCATACTCAAGGGGAGAGGAACATATGAGGCATGACTACCAGGATAGCCTCACTAGGAGACATTTGGGAGCACCAACCACTACACTCTGAGAGGCATCATAGTAGGCTAACCAGAAGGACTCAGGAATGTTGCAGTGGGTACTTGTACTTCAGTGAGCAATACTCTAGAATTTAGACTATCGTTTTAGTTCTTGGTTCTGCTATGAGGAGAAAGGTTAACCTGGAAAGTACAGTAAGAAACACTCACATAACTAATCACTGAGGATTGAAAAAACTTTGAAATTTTCTGAAAATCGAGGAGAAGCTTAATGGAACCCTGCAAATGTGAGAGAAGATGTACGATAACTTGCAGCTCTTCAATTTAAAAGAGAGCAAATCCCGGTGGCCTTAAACTGCAACATACAGGATTTTACAGAAGGATAAGGTTTTGATGGGAATTGCTAAGAAAAGAATAGGAGGTCACTGTAATTTGCACACATTCTCATGAGTCTGAGTAGCGTGAGGATGGCCTTTCTGAACTTGAGGGATTAGAACAAATGTCATAGGTTTCTTCTAGATGAAAGTTCTGACAAAAAATAAACAGTACTTTATAAACATTTGCAAGAAGACAGCCAAATCTTCCATATAACGTCAACTCAATCTCCCTGAAAGTTAGCTTCTGTCACCTCAAGAATTTTGGTATGATGTACTGTCATTTGTTTGCAAGTAAGCCAGTTTTTATTTTCCTCCTTCTTCTTGTTGAGAATCAGAGATGATTTGAACTGTTTTTCTATCAGTGGAGCCAGAGCAGTTGATCCTAGATACATCCAGATGGTTTCCATTGCTTAGGCTGATTTCTGTTAAACTGTTTAATGTTGTTAATAATCTTTTTAATATATTTAAATTTGTGTGGAGAGTAGAGGGGGGCAGAGCTGATAGAGATTGGAAGTCACAGCTCCTGCAGGACTTCTGTTGATTTGTTAAAATTCAACTGTAGTCTCTAATACTTGTCCCAGTTTTGCTGAACTCACAATCACCTCTTCCTTTAAGCTGTGGCTCGCAACTGCAATGGTTCATTTAATAGGGACATTCAGGGAACATGGACCTCACTGCTCTGGAAGTGTAGGTTTTAATATGAGATGCATGTTTTAGAAAAATAAATTTAACTATAGCCTACTCAGTAGAGGAAAAGGCAAACTGTGGAGGAAAAAATATTTTTTCTTTTTTTCTTTTTTCTTTTTTTTCTTTTTTATTTATTTATTATTATTATTATACTTTAAGTTCTAGGGTACATGTGCACAACGTGCAGGTTTGTTACATATGTATACTTGTGCCATGTTGGTGTGCTGCACCCATCAACTCATCAGCACCCATCAACTCGTCATTTACATCAGGTATAACTCCCAATGCAATCCCTCCCCCCTCTCCCCTCCCCATGATAGGCCCCGGTGTGTGATGTTCCCCTTCCCGAGTCCAAGTGATCTCATTGTTCAGTTCCCACCTATGAGTGAGAATATGCGGTGTTTGGTTTTCTGTTCTTGTGATAGTTTGCTGAGAATGATGGTTTCCAGCTGCATCCATGTCCCTACAAAGGACACAAACTCATCCTTTTTTATGGCTGCATAGTATTCCATGGTGTATATGTGCCACATTTTCTTAATCCAATCTGTCACTGATGGACATTTGGGTTGATTCCAAGTCTTTGCTATTGTGAATAGTGCTGCAATAAACATACATGTACATGTATCTTTATAGCAGCATGATTTATAATCCTTTGGGTATATACCCAGTAATGGGATGGCTGGGTCATATGGTACATCTAGTTCTAGATCCTTGAGGAATCGCCATACTGTTTTCCATAATGGTTGAACTAATTTACAATCCCACCAACAGTGTAAAAGTGTTCCTGTTTCTCCACATCCTCTCCAGCACCTGTTGTTTCCTGACTTTTTAATGATTGCCATTCTAACTGGTGTGAGATGGTATTTCATTGTGGTTTTGATTTGCATTTCTCTGATGGCCAGTGATGATGAGCATTTTTTCATGTGTCTGTGGGCTGTATGCATGTCTTCTTTTGAGAAATGTCTGTTCATATCCTTTGCCCACTTTTTGATGGGGTTGTTTGTTTTCTTCTTGTAAATTTGTTTGAGTTCTTTGTAGGTTCTGGATATTAGCCCTTTGTCAGATGAGTAGATTGCAAAAATTTTCTCCCATTCTGTAGGTTGCCTGTTCACTCTGATGGTAGTTTCTTTTGCTGTGCAGAAGCTCTTTAGTTTAATGAGATCCCATTTGTCAATTTTGGCTTTTGCTGCCATTGCTTTTGGTGTTTTAGACATGAAGTCTTTGCCCATGCCTATGTCCTGAATGGTACTACCTAGGTTTTCTTCTAGGGTTTTTATAGTATTAGGTCTAACATTTAAGTCTCTAATCCATCTTGAATTAATTTTCATATAAGGAGTAAGGAAAGGATCCAGTTTCAGCTTTCTACTTATGGCTAGCCAATTTTCCCAGCACCATTTATTAAATAGGGAATCCTTTCCCCATTTCTTGTTTCTCTCAGGTTTGTCAAAGATCAGATGGCTGTAGATGTGTGGTATTATTTCTGAGGACTCTGTTCTGTTCCATTGGTCTATATCTCTGTTTTGGTACCAGTACCATGCTGTTTTGGCTACTGTAGCCTTGTAGTATAATTTGAAGTCAGGTAGCATGATGCCTCCAGCTTTGTTCTTTTGACTTAGGATTGTCTTGGCAATGCGGGCTCTTTTTGGTTCCATATGAACTTTAAAGCAGTTTTTTCCAATTCTGTGAAGAAATTCATTGGTAGCTTGATGGGGATGGCATTGAATCTATAAATTACCTTGGGCAGTATGGCCATTTTCACGATATTGATTCTTCCTATCCATGAGCATGGTATGTTCTTCCATTTGTTTGTGTCCTCTTTTATTTCACTGAGCAGTGGTTTGTAGTTCTCCTTGAAGAGGTCCTTTACATCCCTTGTAAGTTGGATTCCTAGGTATTTTATTCTCTTTGAAGCAATTGTGAATGAAAGTTCATTCATGATTTGGCTCTCTGTTTGTCTGTTACTGGTGTATAAGAATGCTTGTGATTTTTGCACATTAATTTTGTATCCTGAGACTTTGCTGAAGTTGCTTATCAGCTTAAGGAGATTTTGGGCTGAGACAATGGGGTTTTCTAAATATACAATCATGTCATCTGCAAAGAGGGACAATTTGACTTCTTCTTTTCCTAACTCAATACCCTGATTTCTTTCTCTTGCCTGATTGCCCTAGCCAGAACTTCCAACACTATGTTGAATAGGAGTGGTGAGAGAGGGCATCCCTGTCTTGTGCCAGTTTTCAAAGGGAATTTTTCCAGTTTTTGCCCATTCAGTATGATATTGGCTGTGGGTTTGTCATAAATAGCTCTTATTATTTTGAGGTATGTTCCATCAATACTGAATTTATTGAGCGTTTTTAGCATGAAGGGCTGTTGAATTTTGTCAAAAGCCTTTTCTGCATCTATTGAGATAATCATGTGGTTCCTGTCTTTGGGTCTGTTTATATGCTGGATTACGTTTATTGATTTGCAAATGTTGAACCAGCCTTGCATCCCAGGGATGAAGCCCACTTGATCATGGTGGATAAGCTTTTTGATATGCTGCTGAATCCGGTTTGCCAGTATTTTATTGAGGATTTTTGCATCGATCAGGGATATTGGTCTAAAATTCTCTTTTTTTGTTGTGTCTCTGCCAGGCTTTGGTATCAGGATGATGTTGGCCTCATAAAATGAGTTAGGGAGGATTTCCTCTTTTTCTATTGATTGGAATAGTTTCAGAAGGAATGGTACCAGCTCCTCCTTGTACCTCTGGTAGAATTCAGCTGTGAATCCATCTGGTCCTGGACTTTTTTTGGTTGGTAGGCTATTAATTATTGCCTCAATTTCAGAGCCTGCTATTGGTCTATTCAGGGATTCAACTTCTTCCTTGTTTAGTCTTTTGAAGAGTGTAAGTGTCCAGGAAATTATCCATTTCTTCTAGCTTTTCTAGGTTATTTGCGTAGAGGTGTTTATAGTATTCTCTGATGGTAGTTTGTATTTCTGTGGCGTGGGTGGTGATATCCCCTTTATCAATTTTATTGCGTCTATTTGATTCTTCTCTCTTTTCTTCTTTATTAGTCTTGCTAGTGGTCTGTCAATTTTGTTGATCTTTTCAAAAAACCAACTCCTGGATTCATTGATTTTTTGGAGGGCTTTTTGTGTCTCTATCTCCTTCAGTTCTGCTCTGATCTTAGTTATTTCTTGCCTTCTGGTAGCTTTTGAATGTGTTTGCTCTTGCTTCTCTAGTTCTTTTAATTGTGATGTTAAAGTGTCAATTTTAGATCTTTCCAGCTTTCTCTTGTGGGCATTTAGTGCTATAAATTTCCCTCTACACACTGCTTTAAATGTGTTCCAGAGATTCTGGTATGTTGTATCTTTGTTCTCATTGGTTTCAAAGAACATCTTTATTTCTACCTTCATTTCGTTATGTACCCAGTAGTCATTCAGGAGCAGGTTGTTCAGTTTCCATGTAGTTGAGCGTTTTTTTTTTATTTTATTTTTATTTTTTATTTTATTTTATTTTTTTATTTTTTTTAAATTTATTTATTATTATTAAACTTCAAGTTGTAGGGTACATGTGCACAACGTGCAGGTTTGCTACATATGTATACTTGTGCCATGTTGGTGTGCTGCACCCATCAACTCGTCATTTACATAAGGTATAACTCCCAATGCAATCCCTCCCCCCTCTCCCCTCCCCATGATAGGCCCCGGTGTGTGATGTTCCCCTTCCCGAGTCCAAGTGATCTCATTGTTCAGTTCCCGCCTATGAGTGAGAACATGCGGTGTTTGGTTTTCTGTTCTTGTGATAGTTTGCTGAGAATGATGGTTTCCAGCTGCATCCATGTCCCTACAAAGGACACAAACTCATCCTTTTTTATGGCTGCATAGTATTCCATGGTGTATATGTGCCACATTTTCTTAATCCAATCTGTCACTGATGGACATTTGGGTTGATTCCAAGTCTTTGCTATTGTGAATAGTGCTGCAATAAACATACGTGTGCATGTGTCTTTATAGCAGCATAATTTATAATCCTTTGGGTATATACCTAGTAATGGGATGGCTGGGTCATATGGTACATCTAGTTCTAGATCCTTGAGGAATCGCCATACTGTTTTCCATAATGGTTGAACTAGTTTACAATCCCACCAACAGTGTAAAAGTGTTCCTATTTCTCCACATCCTCTCCAGCACCTGTTGTTTCCTGACTTTTGAATGATCGCCATTCTAACTGATGTGAGATGGTATCTCATTGTGGTTTTGATTTGCATTTCTCTGATGGCCAGTGATGATGAGCATTTTTTCATGTGTCTGTTGGCTGTATGAATGTCTTCTTTTGAGAAATGTCTGTTCATATCCTTTGCCCACTTTTTGATGGGGTTGTTTGTTTTTTTCTTGTAAATTTGTTTGAGTTCTTTGTAGGTTCTGGATATTAGCCCTTTGTCAGATGAGTGGATTGCAAAAATTTTCTCCCATTCTGTAGGTTGCCTGTTCACTCTGATGGTAGTTTCTTTTGCTGTGCAGAAGCTCTTTAGTTTAATGAGATCCCATTTGTCAATTTTGGCTTTTGCTGCCGTTGCTTTTGGTGTTTTAGACATGAAGTCTTTGCCCATGCCTATGTCCTGAATGGTACTACCTAGGCTTTCCTCTAGGATTTTTATGGTATTAGACTACTGGGTACATAACGAAATGAAGGCAGAAATAAAGATGTTCTTTGAAACCAATGAGAACAAAGATACAACATACCAGAATCTCTGGGACACATTTAAAGCAGTGTGTAGAGGGAAATTTATAGCACTAAATGCCTACAAGAGAAAGCAGGAAAGATCTAAAATTGACACTCTAACATCGCAATTAAAAGAACTAGAGAAGCAAGAGCAAACACATTCGAAAGCTAGCAGAAGGCAAGAAATAACTAAGATCAGAGCAGAACTGAAGGAGATAGAGACACAAAAAACCCTCCAAAAAATCAATGAATCCAGGAGTTGGTTTTTTGAAAAGATCAACAAAACTGACAGACCACTAGCAAGACTAATAAAGAAGAAAAGAGAGAAGAATCAAATCGACGCAATTAAAAATGATAAAGGGGATATCACCACCGACCCCACAGAAATATAAACTACCATCAGAGAATACTATAAACACCTCTACGCAAATAAACTGGAAAATCTAGAAGAAATGGATAATTTCCTGGACACTTACACTCTTCCAAGACTAAACCAGGAAGAAGTTGAATCCCTGAATAGACCAATAGTAGGCTCTGAAATTGAGCGGTTTTCATTGGAGGAAAAATATTATCAAGATTGTCTTTCACATTCAATGAATTCCAGGCCTGTCCATTTTCATTCATAAATATCTAATATCTGTGCACTCCAGCCCATCTCACAAGGCATGGCCCTAGCTTCCTCCTCAACTAGACCAACAAAGGCCTCCTGGGTGGCTAGTCACTTTGCTTTCAACTTTACCCCTATAAAGATAATGAACCAGTGTGAGAGGCCAGGAGTTTGAGACCAGCCTGGACAACATAGCAAGACCTCCATATCTACAAAAAAAGTTAAAAATTGCTGGGTGCAGGGGTATGCACTTATAGTCTCAGCTACTTGGGATGCAGAGAAGGGAGGATTACTTGAGCCTGGGAGATCGAGGCTGTGGTGAGCTTTATCACACCACTGCACTCCAGCCTGAGCGACAGAGCAAGAGGCTGCCTCTATAAAAAATAATAATGCAGAAAAATAATCGACATGATAATTAAGAAGTATTGCTTGCTTTTGGGTTAGGCACAGTGCTAAATGCTTTCCATGATCTAATTTACCCTTCACAATAGCATAAGGTAAGTTTTATTCCTGTCTCCATTTTAAAGATGAGCAAATTAAAGCTCAGAGAGTTTAAGCAACTTGCCCAAATCATAGGCAAGTTCTATCCTTCCCATTCAACTAGAATGTGAATGCAGACCATGTCATTTTGCTGATTAAAACCCCTATTGTCTTGTTGGAACAAACAAAATGAAGCAAAATTTCCTTAGCAAGGCATTTAAATAGTAATGATCACAGTCAAAAATTGAGTACTTTCTATGTGCTCAGGGTTTCAGCTATGTGGTTACAAGTCCTTACCACAATGCTACAAGATATATGTGCTTTTCACTATGGTAGATGAAAAAAATGGGGTCTCAAAGGAAATTTCCATGGTCAAAAAGTTATTATTAATTGACAGAGATGGGATTCCAATGGAGTATGTTTGACCCCAGTCCTGCATTTTTCCTTAGGCTACTCTGCCTTTCCTATAGCCTGACCTCTGACAATCTATGTTAGTTCACATTCCCTCATTCCTTTTTCTCCCTTTTTTCTACTCCTATACTCAAGTAATTCTGGAACACAGGCCATTTCAGAAAGATTCTCTTCCTTATACCTTATATTTACCTTTTTTCTTGTTTACTTAGCAAGTTTCTACATATCATCTCATGTTTAGTTCTAACAAGCTTTTTCTTATGAACCTTTGTTTGATCTTCCTCCGTCCATCCTCTCCTTGCTAGAAGATACCTGCTTTATTTTCAATGGTACTTTGTAAATAGTTGTGGGGAGAGAGCCACCTGACTTTATTATGAATGTTTATTTATAATAGACAGTGAGGAATCATATATTGATTCATTTTGTTCAACTAATTATTCTGAATGCCTACTGATGTGTCTTAAATTTATCTCTGTTTTCCAAGCTCTTAGCACAGGGCTTGACACTTAAATGTTTTAAAAAATGGTCGTATGAATAAATGACTAAATAAATGGAGGCTTCACTCCGTATAACATGAGGGGGCTGAATCAACAGCAGTCATTTCTGAATCAGATGATACAGCTCCTGAAATATGGTTTGCCATGATTCACTTTCCTTCTCCATTCATAGACAGGGTCTCCTTGATTTAAATATCATTTTTTAAAAGATGCATAAAATAGCTGATAAACCTTTCTACCTCCTGAAAGTTGCAAATAAAAAGGAAACTTTTGCTAGGTCATTCCAACAAAGTGATACTTCAAATCCTGGGTTCTCTCTTTCTGTCTCACCTGCCCTGTGTAATCTCACATTCAAACTACAAATAATATGCAGGCATGTCTAACAGACAGGACAAGGAAAGGGGCAGAGATAGCTGCTCTCTTCACCCTTTCTCTAAGGACCAAAAATTTCATTTCTGTCCACTCTCATCTGGCAATACCATGCATCTCTCTTGCCTATTCCTTGCCACTCAGCCTTTTCCCCTAAGTTGCCCAATGCTTCAGCTATGTGTTTACAAGTCCTTACCACAACACTACAAGACATATGTGCTTTTCACTGTGGTAGATGACATAAATGGGCTCTTAGAGGAAATTTCCTGACCCTGCTCTCCCTGGTCACACACACTCTGCCCCCTCCAGCAGGGTTGAAAATACAGATGCCAGCTGGGCAGGTTCAGGATCCACACAGGCCAGGGAAGGAAAGCAGCTGCTGTTTCTCATTGCTGTCCCTCAGAGCATACTCACTGCCCATGCCTGAGGTCACCTAGGGGATGTAAGTGTACATTGGTGTGCACACACACACATGTGTGCTGGGGGAGATGGAAGGCAGTATTTGAGATCGGACCTGTCTATTTGCAATTTGAATAATCCAGCCAAGAAGAGTTCAGCATTTTTCAGGCCACACCATATATATTTACACACATACATATACACACAACTACTGCTTCTGGCTCAATTTTAGTAATAATAGCTAATATTTATAGAACTCTTTTATGTCAGACATTGTGCTAAGTGCTTTGAATGGATTATTGAATTTAATCTCTACAGCCAGCCTCTGAAACAGATTTTTATCATCCTCTTTTACAGAGAGAGAGAGAGAAACCAAGACTTAGGAGAGGTAAGACACTTGTCTCTCATTACCTATAGGGAAGCTGGGATTTGAGTTCAGCCATTACAGTGAAGCTAGGGTTCAGGTTCCCAGTCTGCAGGCTTGACGCTCTCTAAAGTCATTGCCCTGGAAGTGGGATTCTGTTAAGCAGACATCCTTTCATTCAAGTTTCATGGACTTTCTCTTGATGAGTGCAAAGACCTAAGGAAAAGACCTGTGATGAGGAGAGAGCTGTGAGCTGAGGTTTATTCTTTAATAAGAGTTACCTATGTGGCACTTATCCTTTATCTATAAATTCTTGTCTGTCCTAAGGGTACTGAAGCATGAGAAACATTGAGACAGAATATAGAATTGAAATACTGACAGAACAATGGCATAATTAGTTTGTTCAAAAGAAGCCAAGTCAACTACAATTTGGCTGGGTTATGCATGGAATTAGAATCTATCTCTGCCAGTCCCATTAGCATCATCATAAAAAAAAGCACTCAGACCACGGCTGGCCAGTGAATTGGACCTTGGCAACTTATACAATTATTTTCTATGTGTCATATATGAAAATGATGCTAGTCCATTACTGTCAGTGGGATGCACATTAATATTTATTAATTAATTCCACAGACATTTGTTGAGTCCCTACTGTGTTACAGGTACCAGGTCAGGTTCTGTATGCAGTACCCCAATTAAAAGTTATGATTTTTGCCCTCCCCTAGGAGTTCGTTATCAAGAAGTACGGGGGTGGGAGGAGATAAAGATGATTAAAGTTGGGAGAACAAAGACTATATGCAGCATAAAGCACTCTCTTGTTTTGGAGATTAGTGGTCATATTTTTATGAAGTAATTTGGAAAGGCTTCAAGGAGGAGGGGTCCTTTTATATGAAATAAAAGGGTAGGGATTTAAAAGGCATAAATGCTGGAGGAGGGCATTCAAAGAAAAGAGAATGTCAATACTTAACGAGCTACATAAACAAGACTAGGCCAAACTAAGTTTGGGCAAATTGTTTTAACTTAGCCAAACTGCTTCACCTTTAGAGCAGCATTTTAAGTTTTTGTTTGTTTTGTTTTGTTTTTTGAGATGGAGTTTCACTCTTGTTGCCCAGACTGGAGTGCAATGTCACAATCTCGGCTCATCGCAACCTCTGCCTCCCAGTTTCAAGAGATTCTCCTGCCTCAGCCTCCCGAGTAGCTGAGATTACAGGCATGTGCCACCATGCCTGGCTAATTTTGTATTTTCAGTAGAGACAGGGTTTCTCCATGTTGGTCAGGCTGGTCTGGAACTCCCAACCTCAGGTGATCTGCCTGCCTCGGCTTCCGAAAGTGCTGGGATTATAGGCGTGAGCCACTGCGCCCAGCTTAAGTTTTTAATAGGATCTCTTGGACACTTTTTACGACTGCCAAGTTAGGTCTCACAAACATGGGAAAGCTTGTCTTTAAGTATATTGTCTTTGAAAAGTTAATATATTCTCTAAATGTTCCATTTAAAATGATTTACTTTATAAATGCATGCACTGAGAGAAAACAGATTTGAATGATACACACCACGATGTTAAATTAACTGTGATTGTTTCTAAGTATTGGCACTATTGTCAATTTTCTTTTTCTTGTTTGTGCTTTTCTGAGTTTTTCAAACCCCCAATAATAGAGATGTATCTCTTCTATAACCAATCAAAAGTACAAAAGTTACTCAAAATAATCCTTTAAATGTTATGTTTTAGAGACAGAGTCAGAGTCACTCAGCTCATGCATTTAACAAATAGTTAAGACCCACTCACTGTCCTGGGCATTATGGACACAGAAGTGATTCAGACAAAATTCCCTCACAGGGGTTGCAGCCTACCAAGGAAAAATAAATGAAATAACAAATAACAAATAAATTTTAAAATATAGAATACTATATTTTAGGAATAAATAAGGTTATGTGTAAGAGAGTAATAAGAACAAACAAATCGGTAGGACGGTTTAGGGAGAATAGCAGTTGGCATTTGGGTTGGATCCTCAGGATGAGTAGGGGTCAGACTAGGAAGAGTGTCCAGGTGGGGTGGACAGGTGTGTCTGACCCCTGGGGCAGAAAAAAGCTTGCCACAGTGGCTGGACAAATGACACTAACTTATAACTGATTTAATGAAGGTAAATGAGTAAAGTTTATCAGAGCACCACACTGAAGTGAAAAATAGTCTGGTATTCAATTATTTTGGATTTTTTCTCTTCAACAGTATTGTCACTATTATTTAACATCATAATTATTTGGTTTGCTATAAGGAAGTCCTTACCTTCCTTACCAAATTACATACAGCACCAAAACAACAAATGCTACTGGCTATTTAAAAAGAAAGTTGTGTTAAGGTAGTGTGATTATTTAACCTGAGAGTTCTAGGTGAAAATATACCTACCCTACAATGTTAGTTTGTTCAATTTCTAATGTCTTTACAACTCTACAGGAAAGTGTTTTCTCTCAAATACCCTTACTGCCATACTTCTCACTCAAATAACCTTGGAAATATCAGGATATTATAGAAAGAAGCCAGGGTTTTCACATAATCAGGGGCTATCCACCAGAGTCATTTCTGGTTGATTTGGAAGACATCCTCCTTAATTAAACATACCTATTTATTCTCTAAGAGAAAAAAGAACCTACTGGGGAAAATAGAAGGAGGAAAATAGAAGGAGGAAAGAAACCCCACCCTGTCAATATTATGTACTAAGCTGTACTGCTGGAATTATAGATTTGAAAGAAACCACCACAAAAGGGCTTTTGAAGTAAGTTTCCCCTAATAAGTAAGTAATTTGAAATTTGGCAGAATGGCACATTCCCTCGGGGGGCTTGTCCACCATATCAGTCCCTGTGCAATAGAACTGTACCATTACTTGGATCACGCTGGTGCAGAGGGCCAGGCCAGCACCTGAAGAGATTAATTATTTCCTATTCTGAAAAGAGCAAAAGAGGATCTTTACAAGCCACTACCTTCCTAATGCTCCCAGGAAACAAATGCTTTGGGACCTGGTGACAATAGTGACCTTTAAAAATCTTGGATACTTAAAGCAGATAAGGAAGATAATAATAACTATGATTATCTGATCTTTTTATATTAAAGTATAATGTGATAATGTATTAGTCTGCTCACAAAATGACAAAAGATGAGACTCACCTCTAATTAGGTATCAGTTGGGTACCTTGCCATTAGGGAATCAATTTAGGTCAATATGTTTTTTATCTGCACTTGCAAAATAATCTGTAATGGGAAAAACCACTGTCTTCCTTGAAGCAGGATGGGAAAGAAACAAAGGTCTAGTCTTCTTTTTTCCTTTTTACATTCTAAAGAAGTATTTTATTTGGTCCTTCATTAGCAGCTATAAATTCTAGATATAGCATACACATAGTAGGCGTTCTTGAGTGTTTTTGCAAATCCACTTCATTTTATTAAATAGGAATGCAGTGGCATTATCCTCTGTTGAAACAGTCCTATCAAATTCTCTGTACAACTCTGAACTCAAATGCTACAGACAACTGCTTAATCTTCCAAAGAATTCTTACAGTGTAGGAATAGTTTCAAAGGGTAATTCCTTTTCTTTTCTTTTTTTCCAAGCAATACCAGCCTTCCTGTCAACAGCAGTGTTTGAGATGTTTGGGGCTTTACCTTTGATGAATACATGACATGCCACGTTCTATGGGTCTACAGATTCATCACACTCTAAATTTATAGGGATGTATGCAGTGTGATTTGATAAATTGTTTTGTTTTGCTTTTCATCACTCACACGCTATTGAAAGGACGCTCCTTGTATATCTTAGGGACCATCTATCAAAAATAAGGCTTGAGGAGAACAAATAAAATGCAATAAAAACTTGTTGAACTGATAACTATATAATATGAATGTGTCATCTCTGAATATGAAGGACCACTATATGAGGCTCATATTTTACTTTTTTAGCAAGTTTACATATCTGTTTCCCAGTGGTTTAAACTGCATTTTTGGTTCAAATGTTTGCAAAGCTTCTCAACTGTCTTTGGGAAAGAGAGTGCTATAAATTAAAATGATTATTAATCTTACTAAATCTATTCCTTTTACTGGCATTTACTTAGGAGATCCGTGCCTCCTATAATGGATTGGTTTGGCAACTTACTTGACATACTAGTACATGAAATAAGAATTTGAAGGAGCTTGATACTGTTTTGGTTTGTTTTGTTTTTAAAGGAAAAAAAATCTCTATTAAACTGAGAAGCAAATTGACCAAAAAAAAAAAAAAAAAAGAAAAAAAGAAAAGGTTAAAAAGAGAACACTAAGACTTTATAATTGCCAAATCTGTCAATTTAAATCAAGGGGAGAATGATAATGATTGCATTTATAAATTAAAATTCTATTTATATTTCATCACGAGAACTACAAGTTTCCTCTAATTACTAAAATGTTCTCTATCCAAGACCAATAATGAGTATGAGTCCATGAAAATATGTTCGAATCCCAGAGAAAAACTGCTTTATAGGTTACAGGGTCTAAATTTCTTGCCAGAGACAGACAGCATAACAGTAACACTGCTAAACAGATATTATACTTAAAATGGGTACCATTTTGTAGATATTAAGGTTATTTTCAACATAACAGATAATGAGAAACCTACTTTGCCAATATACAGTGCACAATGAATGATCAGAGAAAATAAGTTAAAGAAATGAACATATCAAATTTGCCCTTCTGACAGGAGACATTTGAAAGATTGATAATTCCAGAGCTGTTGATGGCATGGGGCAAACGTGAATTGTTATACACTATTAGCACCTTTCAGCTCTTAGGAAGAATTAAGTATATCGTACTGATACAAAATGATTTCTAAGTCATACTATTGAGTGAAAAGGTACATTACAGAATAACTATATTCAATTTATGTAAATGCCTCCCCCTCCATGTATGTACAAAATACATGCAAAAATGAAGATATGAAAGGTTTCATATCAAACTACCAAGAGAACTTGGGGCAGGGGTAGGGGCAGGAAAAAGGGTACAAAATAAAAGGGCTTTTCACTTTTTACTCTTTATCAACTAAATTTTTTACAGCAAGAGACGCCCTCATATTTCTTATATAATAATTATTTTAAAGAAAACATAGCTTTAAAAAAACTTGTTGGATGAATTACCTCATTCACAATTTTGCAAAGAATTACGAAACAGGAACAGACATCATTTCATTAAACTTATGGTTTGCAAACTGTAGTCTGAGCCTTAGGGGTTTCTTGAGTTCTCCATAGGCAGGGAATGAATGTTTTACATACACACACACACACACACACACACACACACACACACACACAGTGATACGCGCGCGCGCACACACACACACACACACACACAACTCTCCCCAGCAACTCTGGAGGTTTCTTATGTAATCATTATTTTAAAGAAAACATAGCTTTTTAAAAACTTGGATGAATTATCTCATTAACAATTTTCCACAGAATTCCAAAGGGGAAACAGGTATCATTTCATTTCACTGAATTTATGGTTTGCAAATTGTACTCGAAGCCTTATTCTAGACTCTGGCTTCCAGATTTGCCTTTCTGTTTCACAGGTTAGAATTAAATGTAAGATTGTGTGTGAGCAGTGTTTCAGGACTTAAAAATGCTTAAGGGCTATTCCAACTCCAATTTGTCCCTGCAAGGACAACACATTGGCTTAATGCCACACCCTAGTGGCAGAACTCAGAGAACACTCTCTGTTGTCTGTGTTGTGCTGTGTTGCCCTGTACCACATGGCCTCTCTGTAACACTTGGGTTCCATTCATTTCATATGCCTAGCCCCTACCTGAAAGTCAGACACAGCCAGCAGTAGAGCTAAAGCAAAGAGAACACCTCACTTTACACCAACGTTCCTATTCATTTCCTCTCACATGTTTACATTTATTTTTCAATACTATATATAGGTAAAATTATGTAGTCTTCTAGCTTCTTTAAGGATAATTTTTATAAAAATTTTACAATTTTTCTAAGTACACACAAAGAGAAAATATAGGTTTTTGCCATTTTCCTGGAAATAAAAGGGATTACCAAACCAATTAATAAAATGACATTTATTATAGTGAGTAAAATATAACACTAACTGAGTACAAAATAGCTTAAATGAATCACCTCCCCTACCCAATTAAGAGCTGACCCACAAGATCCAAGAAGACCATAACTCAAAGGAGGCAGGAGCGCCACTCATTCTGCAGGTACCAAACTGCAGCAGCACATTCTCCCAAGAAAACAGCTCATTGTCATTGTCACCTGCAGAGACAAACTGAACCAAAGACAGACAGTTACAGGCCCTGAGAGGGCAAGGAGAAAGCCGCCCAACTGGGTTTTAGTTACTGTCACACAATGAAAAAGAACAGTGAAATAACAACCTGATACAGATGCCTGACCCTCCTCCTGTAGGTCTTTGCTTACCCCTTCCTTTCACAAGGCTTTTCTCTGCTCTGAATTCATAGTCTTTTTTTTTGTTAAACCCTGGTGTTAGTATCACTTATTTTAGCTCTGAATAATACGTTGGCTAGTGTTGTGGCTTAATTATATCCTTGTGGATGATGTGTCTCCCCACCTGGATCATAAACACAAGGAGAGCAGGATCATAGCTTGTAAGGTCTATGCAATAAGTGAAAAGGTGTGTTATTGAATAACAACTATATTCAATTTATGTAAATGTCTTCCTCTCCATGTATACACAAAATAAATGCAAAAATGAGGATATGAAAGGTTTCATACCAAACCACCAATAGAACTTGGGGCAGGGGTAGGGGCAGAAAAAAGGGTGCAAGATAAAAGGGCTTTTCACTTTTTACTCTGTGTCAACTAAACTTTTTACATTAAGAGAAATCCTCATATTTCTTATGTAATCATTATTTTTTTAAAAACCCAGCTTTTTAAAAAACTTGTTGGATGAAGTACTTCATTCACGATTTTGCACTCCAAGGCAATGGAATGATACACCTAATATATAATCAGTTACCTTTAATTAAAGGAGACAGCACTCAATAATAAGGGGTGGGCCTCATGTAATCAGCTGAAAGGCCTTAAAAGCAAAACCAAGTTTTTCTGAGAAAGTAGAAAATCTGACTTGAGGCTACAGCATCAACCCTTGCCTGAGAGTCCCTAGCCTGCCAGCCTGCCCCATGGATTTTGGACTTGACAGTTCCTGCAATCCCACGGGCCAACCCTTTAACATAAATTATGCACACATAAAATACAATATATGTGTGTATGGATACATTCACATACATACACACACGTATATATCTCCTACTGGTTCTGTTTCTCCAGAAAACCCAAATGATATAAGGAGCAGACAAGATGCAAGGTTCTCCTATCTTGGAACTTACATTTTTCTAGGGGAAAACAAAAAAATCACTTAAATACATCACCAGTCAAAAGTAATATATGAGTGATAGGGCTATGTAGAAAATAAAACAAGATAAATATGATTGCACATGAGTGGTGAGCTACATTTAGACTGGGTGATCAGGGAAGGTGTCTCTGAAGCTGCGACATTTATGCTGAAATAAGAACTGGCATTCTCATTACTTTTTTTGTTCCTTCCATAGATCTTGCATAAAGTAATTTACATAATATGCACTCAATAAATTATTTTGAATAAATAATGAACAGATTAATGATATGATCTTTTTAGCCATTATAATTTCAGGTAACTAAGAAACAAGCTGAGTTTAAGACCTTAATGAGCAGAAAGTGTTTCCTCTAAGCTGAAATTACACCAACCTGGAACTGGAGGCTCTTGTTTCTCACTTGATTAATGAATGGAGGTGACCGATTAAGGTGTTTAAGGTATGCAATTGCTTTTATCTGCACTCATTTGAAAGCAATATAGACATGACACAGTTGGTAGACAAAGTCCAAAGCAGAACAAATATCCCTCTCTGACCCCATTATTCCCCTTCTTAACTCCCTCTCCTCCTTCAGAGCAAAAACACATCCCTACTCTAAACCTAACAGACTTGATGGGTTATTCATGAGAAACAAAAGATCCTATATTTCATCTTTCTTACCTATGATCTTCCTATCTGATGTGTGTGTGTTTTTATGAGGGGCAGAGGAAAAAATGTGGAGAAAAAGTTGGGATTCCTCCAAACCTGAACCTAAGAGACGTCCTTATCATCCAAGAGCTGTGACTCCTATCAGTAAAGGGAGATTTGGGCAAGTAACCACTTCAGATGGTGCGGCAAGACACAGGCGTGACTCTCAAGGAATGTCGACTTACAGTTTATGTTTCTTGGCCCTTTAGATAAGCTGACTTCTGAGAGTGAATGTAATGAGTATGTTAATAGCTAAAGACCAAGTGTGGGTGAAAGGCAAGGCGATCATCAAAGAGTGAGCCCCTTTGGTTTGTTCTTTTCCAGGATTTCTTGGATTGCAGATTTTCAAGTGGTAAGAAAGAACTGATGTCTAATCCTGCTTAAAAATATTTACTCTGTGCAGTTGAGTTCTGTGAATGTCAAGTAGGAACAGAGTAGTCATGTTCAAAGGCACGGGAGAAAAAAAACAAATGAGGTACAATGACAGCATTACAACATTGACTTCAGAAGCTGTATATAAGAAAGACAAACTCAGAATGGTTTTTAGCTGCATCCCAAGAGGAATCATTCTGGGTCTCTGCAGCTCAATTTCTAGATGACCAGACAAAATAAGCCCATGTGAGGTCATTCCATAACAGGGTGCTTGGAATGATGGACTACAGGCAGGGGAAGGTGCTGGCTTCATTAAAGGTTTCAAAAGTATTTCTGGTCAAGTTAAGTCTTAAAACAATGATTCTACCCATTGGGAGGGATTAACTGAGTATGTTAGGACTGTGCTCTTGGTTGTGCTGCTGACTGTTACTCTGAGACCTCTTCCCTTCCTGTCTTGAGCTGTGATGCAGAGAGCGTGTGCAGAGGTTGCTGCTTTGAACCAGAATGTACTCTGCACAATTTTCAAGCAGATTATCATAGGCAGTAGAGGTTGACCAGAATAGGGAGTGTGTGGAGAGATAAGAGGCGGTGCTAAAGAGTTAATTACGGTCTTTGCTCTGAGAAACACAATGCTTTGCCCAATAGGCTTGAAAAGGATTTTCATAGCAGTAGAGCCGTATGTCAGGATGGAAGGCTTGAGACTTTTTTCAGCAAAGAGGAAAGGAGAAGACCATGTTAAGTCAAGCAGAGATAATGACACTCATCTAGAGTCCTGAATCATAGAATTTTAGAATTAAAATGGGCAACAGAGATAACTTAGCTCTTCACCTTCATTACTTCAGTGAAGAGCTTGAGACCCAAGGAGAAGGACATTTCATCTGAAGAAGGCTCACCTTTCATCCACCATGAACAGGTACTTCTATTGTGCAACTGGAGGCTACTCAAGTCCGTCATCAGTTCTTGATAGAAGACCATTCTATAGAGCTTGCCCAATGCCCAATTTTTCAGTGATATTATGTCAATAAACTATTTATAACTGAAACCCTTGCTTTTCGCATTGCACATGTCAGACTACAGTGGTCCCAGCTATTCACACTGATCTGAACTATGTATATAATTACTATGCCAATGGTAGTCACCACCATTTATTTAGGGGTGACAACATGCTAAGAACTGTGGTAGGGACTTACAGGCAGTAGCCCAGGGAAAGACATTAGGCTGTATATCAGTAGGTTTCCCCTGTGAACCCAACACTCCCAATGATCTACTATGTGCAGAACATTCTATGCAACACTACACATCTCCTCTCTGCCCCAGATATACACACACACCATAAAGGCACAAGCTACATACCTTGTCTTCCTCCTTGCTCTAGTCTTGTGGAGTTTCTCCATCTTTTGTGGGTGCTGGTAACCCAGAAAACATTTATGGGGGCTGTGTCCTGTTGTTATCTTCCCTCACCTTGTTTTGAGATAAATTGGCTTGGACAATCCTGTTCTGCATAATGTATACTCCGACTTTTTCTAATCCTAAACCTTGATCAAATTCCCCTTGGCCTTCAGCTCTGTTCAGGAGTTGGAATGCTTTTGCCATGTCCCTGTTTGAACTTGATTTCAGATGGCTTCCCATTGTCTTCAACCCTTTTTGGTTCCTTCCCCATTAACGACTTTCCACTGTGAACAAGATAATAGGTTTCATCCTGTAGCTTACGCACCCCTGCTCTGGACTTGGTCCTCCCTTCTTTTTGTGTGGCTGCTACATTAACACTATAGCCATGTCCTGGGAGCAAATCTTAACAATACATGTTTGAATTTGTGCAATTATTCCCATTGTAAGTTGGATGTGGGAGCCAAGGAGGAACACATAACTCAAACTGACAGTATTTTGAACAGAATTATGACCTGCAGGTAATTCGTGATTCTATTAATTGTTTGTTCTTTCCTGCTCTGAGTAAGATATTAGCCACCATTGAGTCCTTAACCATAATAAATGGGCAGACAAGGTGACAGTAGAAACAGGTCCTTGATTAAAAATCTATGCCCTGCAAACCTGCAAATTAGATAATCAGAGTAGATGGAATAGAGTTTCTCAGCAAATGTAACCATTGCTGCGGACCTTTCAGAAAATAAACAGCCACAAGTTTAAAGGATGAAAGATGAGTGATGGCTGGAAAAGGAAAAAAATATGCTTTAAAATGATTATATCTGATATCCACCTAAATCTTCAAAAACAGCATAAATTATCTGGTCTTGAAGAATGCCCAGCAGCCGGTTCATATGCCTTTTTTCACCCCTTCCCTCCACTTGGCCCTCTGGAACTGAGCAAGGTTTTAGTATCTTGTTGACAGAGCCCAGAAGTGAATGATCGACACTAATGGGATTTTTAATCTTCAACCTAATTAACTTTGTTAAAATTAAGGCTTACTAGGAAGAATCAGCACAAAGAAATTAATTAAAGCAATGGAATTTTTGCTGGATTTAACAGCTGAGTACTGACTATATCTACAATGCACACAGAGACAGATACTTCCGATTCACTGCCATTTTTCTTTTGTTGCTTTGGTGTTTCCATTTTTGAGAATGCCTGTGTTCCCAAACCTGAAGATGCACAGCTTTGTCACTGGCACAGAGACCACACTTTACTGTAGAAAGGGATTTCCTTGTCTGTCAATGCCACCATACCCTTGACCTTGTTGGATGTGATTTGCCTTACACCTAGCAAGTTACCTGGCTATGGCAATTTGATACATATTTGTTGAAAGAATAAATGTGCGAATGAGTAAATAATGATAACTTTAAATACTTGATGGTAATAAGGGGTAGCATTGATGCTTTGCTTGTTTTTTTCACCTTGTGGTTATTACATGATAAAAGGCGAAGACAAAAAGAATGGGACATTTTCTTTCTTGCAGAAACTAAGCAAATTGATCTTTACAATACCCCGTAGTGTACAGGAGAGTCTTTCAGGAGTACCTAGCTCTAAGCACATCTGCTACCAATGAAAATTCATGTAGATACCTAAAGTGTTCTTAATAAATAAAAAAAAAAACACTTTGTTTTGGATCATAGAGAATGGAGCATTTCAGATGACTCATTTTTGTATAGCTGTAACTATCACAAAATATCCTGAATAGCAATATTTGTAAATTTTATCACAAATTTTCTGGACTCATAGTTGTTGCACAATGATCACAATTTAAAGATTTTTTTTTTAAATGACTGGGGCGCACCACCATGAATAGCAATTATTAAATGATATGCTGTAAAACAATGATATTCAGTCCACTGAGTTTCACAGGGTTGTAAGTTAGAACATTTTTCTTACATTTCTTTACATGAACATGGTGTTCTTCATGGAAGTTAAATTTGGAGAACCAGTTATACACTTGGCCCTCCTGATATACCTAGGCTCAGTTACCTGCATTCATTTCAAGAATAAGTTTTTAACTGTGCAAAAAGGTGTAAACTCACTTTAAATGTAATTCATTCCTCCTAACCTAGTCCTTCTACTAGTTCCTTCATTTCAACAGTAGATTCTAAATAAGTATGCTAGCACAGTGATTGTAACAGTAAGGAAAACTTGTGTTATAATCTCCTTATTCTTTGTAACATCCTGGAATTTTTATTTATATTTAAAATTTTTAAATAATAAAACAATGAAAACTGCAAGATGTGCTATTTTTGTTTGGTAAATACAAATTTCAGTTCATGCATTATTTTATTATTTATTATTTTATTATTACTTATTTATTATTATTATTTAGTATTTTACTATTATTATTTTACTGATTTTGAGTAATAGCTATACAATTGAAATTTCTTCTTTATTAATTTAAAAAACCAAAATATTAAGAAAATACATATTACTAATTATTACTTAACTGTCACTAAATGATTCTGTCATATAGAAGAAGTATTAAAAATCCACTCTGGGGGGTCAAGTACGCCAGGTACAACACTGAAACAAAGGTGGTTGAAATGTGGAATCTGACAGCAAGAAGTGGTAGCGTGGCTGTTCCTTAGAGGATGCACTTGAAATTCCAGGTTTGATCTCAGGGTTACCTACAATAGCATATATCTAGGTCCTGAATAGGGGTTCATACATTTTTCCTGCTGAGATTCACAAAAATCAACTTTTGTACATAGCTCCAAGGCCAGCTCTTAGAGGTCTATGATACTCTGCACTCTTCTACATCCTAGGACCATATACCTCCAGGGGGGTCTCTAATCAAAACCACTCATCACAAACTCAGAGCTCCTTGAAGGCAGGGCCTGTGTGTTTCATCTCTCAACTCCCCAGTCCTGACAGAGTGCATGGAACAGCAGAAGTGTTCTAAGCATCGACAGAATAAACAAACAAATTAATAGATTTCAAACAAAACAAAAGTATTTTAGTATGCCAACCCATATCTGACTTAATATTTATCCAATTAACCTATTGCTTATCTTCAGTTTTATGTGAATTATTTTCTCAACCATTCATTAATATTTATGGGGTACCTACTCTAGGGTGGCACTATTTTAGGCACTGGGAATATAATTATTGAATTGGACAAAGTGCTTTAATCTCATGAGTAAAGTGCTTCCTGATGACTAGAAAAAACAATGTACCATCTTATGCATTAGCACACCCATGTGCACCTGCCTGTACTTGCTAAAACAACCTTGCCAACCATTTAGGACATATGGACTAAATGGAATTAACCTTTGAATCACATTGAATGACCTGGGTTTTATACACCGTGAGGCCATCTAATGCAAAACCTCTGAAGAACCCCTTCAGATACTCAGGGTTGAATTGAAATTTTGTCCTATTAATTATACAGGACAGTGACATTGGGTCTGGACTCACTTGTATACTCTAATTAAATTTACCACCTGGCACGTAGTAGACCCTCAATAAATATTTATTAAATGAATTAATCATATAATACTCATAATGGCTCATTTGTGATATATTAATAATATATAAAATTCTCAGTAATATATTCTCTATTGCAACTTGATTTCTCCTACACTCTTAATTCAGTATTAAATGGTCATTTGCTCCCGTTTTCTTTGACTAGTTCACGGCATTAAAACACTGCTTTCTTCCCCCAAGCTTTCAATTTAAATATGCTAGCAGAAATTCCTATTAATTCCATTCCAAGTATTTGCACAAAACTGATCCACCATAGCCGTCTGCTAATGATGCATCTGTCATTTTATTGACACCCCTAAACAGCTTTATTCTCTTTTCTAATTAAGAGACAAAACTGGTATTGTCAGCTGATGAACCGACATTTGGGGGCTTTTGTTCTAATGTAAAAGGCAACACATTATGATGCTAAAACAAAAACTCAGGAATGTTAACAGAAAAGCCCACTAGACAAAATATATTTACACGTACAATTTGAATTAAGCTTGTTATAAGCCTAATAGTCATACAATATTTTGAGTTACAGGGAAAAAATATACACTGTGGCAAAATATATTCAAAACAAAAAGTGGCGGTTCCTACCCTAACTGGCCATTAAAATTCAGAACAAAGCATTCTCATGTGCTTACCGGACAATCAAAAATCATACAGAAAAAAACCCTAAACCTTTTAAAGCCAACCAAAATGATGTGCTGGGATATAAGTTATCATTATAAAGGTACTAGTAACATTTAAATAACAGCTAATAAGAGCTAAAAGTTCTTGTAGAAAAAAAAAAAAAACAGAAATGAGATAAACGGCACATATTTAGGAGCCAAAAAAAAAAAAAAAAAAAAAAAAAGAAAGAAAGAAAGAAAGCAGCGATTTCCTGGTGATTATATTAGCTAATTTCCAGAGAAATGACAATTACATACAAGTACAGGACTAACAGCTTACCAGAACGTTCTCAAGCAACTGAGGAGGACAGGCTATAAAAGCTCTATCGCCATCACATTAAAAATCTAATCTAAAATCATTGCATGTCAGAAAATTAAGGATTCATCAAAATATCCCCAAAGGTAACGTGATGGAAGGAATGCATAAGAAGGAACCACGCTCCTTGATTTTTTTTTTTTTTTTTTTTTTTTACATAGAAATGTATCTTAAGATCTATGTTTTAAAATAAACTAAATATAAAATCTGGTCTGTTAAATGAGATCATTGCCATGTAGTTAGTGTACTTTCTGGCACATAATAAGTGTTTGACAACATTAGGTGTTTTTATTGTTGTTATTATTACTGAGATGTCAGATTCAGCCCATTGCTGTTCACAGTTCCCTCCCAAGGCTTAAAGGAACCCAAGAAAGATTTCTTGCGGTTAAGCCATGATTCCAGCAAATGCTGTTTCTACCTGTCTTTCTGGAGACTCTGGTTTGATTCTCTAGTTGCAAACTCTTGCCTTATACTTAATTCTCCTGCTCTGCCTAAATGCTTAGGGCTGTCCTAAGCTCTGACCTGTATGTCTTGCTTTTATTGTCCGTTTCATCCCAACTTGTCTTCTGTATCACTCTCAGTATAGGGACTATGGGTGAAACCTACCACGCATGTAGCCTATAGTCAATGCTCAAATTCCTACTTGTTGAGAAGGAGAGCCTGGGTATGTTATAAAAGTGGGTATCATTTCATCAGGCCTGCTGTCTGCATACACCAAGGTTAAGAGTTTACTGATTGCCTTGCCGGGAGTCCCTAAAAGAGTTAGACATTGATCCATACCTAGAGAGGCATATAGGGTTCTTGTGATCAATAGCCTAGCTGGGTTTATTTAACATCAATTCTTTAATCCTAGAAAAATAATTGAAACAAAAGAAGGCACCTATACTGATTAAAAAAAAAAAAAAAAAAAAAAAAAAACCTCCTACTGTGACAACAAAATCAACTTACTAGTTACAAAAACAATGCTGGCTCATCTGTCATTTCCCAGGATATTCTGAACAAGCAAAGAGGTGGGATATCTGTGGTGATATTCAGAGCAAAGCAAAACAGAGTCTACAATCAGTATTTGCTAACATACTGCTGCTAGGGATGCTCCTTCTCTGCTGGTCACATACTGCTGCTGCTGGGGATGACCCTTCTATCTACAGAGAAATAAAGAGGAAAACACTGCTTTGAGGTAGAGAATATCCAGTGAGAATCATGCCTGTAGGCAAATGTAGCTGATGTTTCAGATGGGATCCTATCCACATGGGATGAGAACTGTACAGGCCCTTCTTATCCCAAGAAATTGGAACTCTTGTGGAATTTGACAGAATAGCTTTTGTTAAATAGCAATGCTGTGTGTGTGTGTGTGTGTGTGTGTGTGTGTGTGTGTGTGTGTGTGTGTGTAGAGCGAGAGAGAGAGAAGCAAATAAATTGTGGTGCCAAATTCTGAAAAGCAAGACAGCGTAATGTCAACTGGGCTTAAGAATATATTTGATTGCATATATGTTGCATATATATGACAGTCCTTGTATGGTTTGAGTTTCTAGCGGGCAGGAAAGTAGAGTTGGCAATTCATAACCCTGTGAAATTTTCATAATCTTTTTGTTAAAATCCCACTTCATCAAGATGGTCAGACAGCATGTTAGCTTGATAGTCAAACTATTTTTCTACATTTCATATATTCATTCACTCATTCAATAACTTGGAGAATAAAGAGCTGACCAAACACAGTGTCTACTTTGAGACTTCCCTATATAACTTATTTGTAGAAATCAATGGACAGGGATTTCTATCATCACTACTTTATATGCCAGTGACAGGGGCTTATAGAGAAAACCAGGGAAGGAAAGTTCTTTGTCAGATTTGTGCTGTGTAGATAGATAGAAATAATCTTTAAAAACATGTTCTTCCCTTTGAAAACATTTTTTATTGCTCTAAGTTAAATATGATTCTTTTAAAAAAAATTGGGCAAAAGGCTCAAGCCAGTAAATCCTATCAGAGACAGTTCCATATTTTTTAAACAAATTATTATATGTTTTCCAACATTTTTTTCTTGCTTTCTAACTTCCATTTTTATTTCTGAAAGTTTTACATGAAAGGGAACAGAAAAACCTTTCCCCTTGAATTTATCCTCATTATAGCAGATTTTATTCTCATTAGGAAAACCAACCTATCTTTTCCTAACCCTCCTGTGACTGCTTTTAAACTGCTTTATTGAAATATGATTGACATATAAATATCTGTATATATTTAATGTATAGAACTTGGTGTGTTTGAAGATAAGTATCTACTTTCGAAACCATCATAACAACTAATGCAATAAATTTATCCAGTATCTCCAAAAGTTTCCTTCTGCCTCCTTTTATCGCTTGCTTTGTTTTCTGTTGTTTTCCTTTTCTGGTAAAAGCTCTTAACATAAAACTTATCCTCTTAGCAAAATTATAAATATATGATAGAGTATTGTTAACCACAGGCCCTATGTTGCAGGGTAGATCTTCAAAACTTACCATGCATAACTGAAACTTTGTACCCTTTGATCAAAATCTCCCCATTTCCCCCTCCCTCTATTCCCTGAAAATAGCCATTATACTCTGCTTCTATGAATCTGACTACTGTAGATTCTACATATAAGTAAGATCACGTGATATTTTTTCTTTCTTTGTCTGTCTTATTTTATTCTGTTTTTTCCTCCTGTGACTTTCTCCTTTAAACTTCTTTCATCGCACCTTCATTCTTCTCTCCAGTGTTGCACATGCGTATTTGAGTCTATCAAACCTTATTTGAGTTTAACAAGCCTTCCTTTCAAGAACACTCTCATATTCCTAATATGTTCCTAATATATTCCTAACATGTTCCTATACCATCCAGTTGATGAGCTCCACCAATCCCTCATCCTCTCACTGGAGGAAAACGCAACAGTCCCTACCCAAACCAGGTCTGTGCCTGAAGGACAGCAGTCCCAAATTTCTACTTGATTTAGACGAAAAACATGAAATCAGACCTTCTGTTTCCTGTGGCACTGAGGCATTGTTTCATTTAGAAAATAAAAGTGTCTACAACTTAAAAGAATTCACAAAAAAACCACTCCCTGGGCCCTTCAAAAATTAAACACAGAAAATAAAGGTGGTGACAGTTGCCAATGACACAAATTTCAGATACTTGAGGCAGAAATATGGTTTCAATGAAGCACATAAGAGGGCAATAAAAGGATTCAGCTGATCCTGATGATTATATGCTTTCACTTCTTCTAGCTTTTAAAATTAAAATTAAAATTTGAAACAATATTTAACAATGTTATGTTACATTTGTGAGAAAGTAAGGTTTTCCTTAGCATCTTTCCATGTCCATTTTCCATGGAAACTCTGGGCCCAGTGAGTTCACGCCATCTTCACTTCAAGTACGTTGCACCAAATACCACCCAGGTCCACTCTATCTGTAAATGCTTCTTTCCAAAATTACTTTCCTTGTTTACTAATATGTTGCTCAACATCCACTCCACCTGCCTCTCACCAGAATTTTCAATTTTCTCACTGGAAATTATTTCAAACATTTAGAGAACAGCAATGTGATTGGTTCAATCTGTGTCTTAAGTACAAGTTTTAAAATATTTGTGGATGTAAATGAATAGACAATAAAACAGAAATAAAAGCATTTCTAATTATCTATGAAAAGATAATTAGATCTTTCTCCCCGCTTTTGCACATTATTTTTTGGTGGAAAATAGGATCAGAGCGTCAACACTACTTCACATTCTCTGGGCCTGTTTCTTTGCTCTGCCAGTTAATCATTCCCCAGTTGTCACAGAGTGTTTCTTCCACTAACCGTTCACTATAAGTAGTGGTGGGGCAAGGAAGCTGAAAAGACAGGTGTGTTCCTTTTGCAGCAGCCAGCAAAGGATCGCTAAGATGGCCCCTACAGAACTTCACCTCCTGATATTCATACCCTGTGCAGTTTTCTTCTGCGTTGAACCAGGATGGATTTGTGTGACAACTATTGTAAGGCAGAAGTGATGGTATGTCACTTCCAAGGTTAGGTTATAAAAAATTGTGGTTTCAGTATTGGAGTCTTTCTCTCAGATAACTTGCTCTGATGAAGCAAGCTATTATGTTGAGAAGAGCCCTGTAAAAAGGTCTGCATAGTGAGCAGACCATGACCTTGCTTGCCCATGACCAGCAAGGAACTTAGGCCTGCTAGCAATCATGTGTGTGAGCTTGGAAGCAGATTCTTCAGCCCAAGTTGAGTCCTGAGATGGCTGCAGCCCAGCCAACATTGTGATTGCAACCTCATGAGAAACCACTCAGAACCACCCAGCTCAGTCTTTCCCAGATTCTTGGACCTCAGAAACCATGAGATAATAAATGTTTGTTGTTTCAAGATGCTAAATTCGGGGGGCAATTTGTTACGCGGCAATAGATAGCTAATACACATTTGGCATGGATGGTACAGGATATAAATATGGTGCACTGAGTTGTAGCCAATGTAGAAGCATAACTGAGCAAGTTGTCAAGGTATTAAGAGAAAAACCCAGTAGATTTCTTATTGGAGTGGCAGGGGAAAGCTTTCCATGGAAGGTAACATCTGAGCTGTGATTTTATAGATGGGCAAACGTTCATTAGAAAATGAGAGGAGGAAATGATAGGCCAGACAGATGGGATGGCAGTAGTGAATGCACAGCTATGCAAACTGATAACTAGAAATGAGGAAGTAGCTCAACACTGCCAGAGTAATAGGGTGCAGTTTGGCTGGGATGGGAGTCGTGGATTGTGAAAGACGAAGCTGGAAAGAGGTGGGATGAAGCCAGGTTGTGAAGCATGTGGAACACAAGGCTGAGCAGCTAAGACTCATCCTACAGACAAAAGTGAGCAAGTGTGCATTTTTTAAAGTAGGAAAGTGCCTAACCAAAAGGCACTAACCTTTTTTTACTGCAAGGGATACAGAGGAATAGAGATGCCCATTTCTGATCAGATATTTCCTCCATTCCTCATTTCAACTACTGACAGTCTCCTGGGACTTAGGTGTGAGACAAGCTTATTCCTCAGTGACCTCTCTTCAAACACTCTTTCTATGTGGCTTCCTCATTTGGCTTCTACATCATTGGTTGATGCTTCTCAGTTACCCTTTCTGTGTTCCCCACCTTTCCAATATCTCTGAACACTGAAAAGCCTCGGAGCTCAGTTTTTAAACATCTGCTTCTCTCTGCACTTGCTCTAGAGCCTGGTGTCCAGGCTAGTTGCAACAGCGCTTGATACCATAGTATACTGGAGACATGTCAGCTCAAATCTCCAGCCTGGCCCTCTCCTCCGGAATTCAGACTCCTAATCCCGCTGCCTATCCATCATCTCCACTCGGAGGTCTATTAACATCTTAAATTTCACCTATCCAAAATGAATGCTTAATTTTTCTATCAAGAATGCTTCTCCTTCAGTGTTCCACAACTCAACAAATAGCAGGACACTACACTCAGTAGCTCAGGCCAAAAAACTTGATTGAATCTTGACTTCTTTCTCTCACAACCCACATATAACATCAGCAAATCACTTTGTTCTACCTTCAAAATATTTTCCAAATCCAAGTAGTGTTTCCTCTCCATCCAGATCACCATTATCCCTTTGCTGCATGATCACAGCAGCCTTTCTCTGGTCTAATGCTTCTCCCCCATTAACAGTGTATTCTTTACAATAGCTAAGACTTGGAAGCAACCTGAGTGCCCATCAATAGATGAATGGATATAGAATATGGGGTACATATACACAGTGGAATATATCTAGCCATTAAAAAGAATGAGATCCTGTCATTTGCAACAACATGGATGGAACTGGAAGACATTTTGTTAAGTGAAATAAGCCAGGCACAGAAAGATAAATTTCACATGTTCTTACTTATTTGTGGGATCTAAAAATCAGAATAATTGAACTCCTGGGCACAGACAGTAGAGAGGTGGTTACTAGAGGCTGGAAAGGTAATGTGGGTTGTGGGGAAGGATGGTTAATGGGTACAAAAAAAATAGAAAGAATGCATAAGACCTACTATTTGATAGCACAATAGGGATACTATAGTCAGTAATAACTTAATTGTATATTTTTAAATGACTTAAAAGAGTGTAATCGGATGGTTTGTAACTCAAAGGACAAAAACTTAAAGTGATGCTTGAGGAGATGGACAGCCCATTCTCCATGATGTGCTTATTAAATATTGCACGTCTGCATCAAAGCATCCTGTGTACCCCATAAATATACACACCCACTATGTACCCACAAAAATAAAAATAAACTATGTATTCTCCAGATTGATGTTCCAGTGAGCCTTTAAAAATACTTTTTTTTCCCTGTTCCTACACCTTGCCAGTCACGCTGTAACCTTGGGGCATTTTGCACCCGCAGGTTCCTGGATCTGGAATATTGTTCTTCTAGACACCCTCATGGCTCAGTTTATTCCTGTTGCTGTTCGAATGGCACCTATTTAGAAAAGCTTCTCCTGACTCCCTGTCTGCATGCTCCTTTCACCACCCATCACACTCTCTCCCTTACGTTCATTCCTTTTCTTTATATCACCTCACAGATAACTGGTCTTTCTGCTTACAGGGTATGATCTGTCTCATCCATTAGAAGGTAAACCCCATGAGGGCACAGGTTCTGACCAGGAAAGTGGGTCAGGGTAGGCATTCAGCAAATAATTGTTAAATCAGTGCATGGTTGGGTTTATACACTCCTCATCCCAAATACTGTGTATGAGTGAGACAACATAGCATAAGAGGGGGAGCAGAGTGTGGTAGTATAAATCAGGTGGTCCTGAACCATACTGCCTCACTAGCTGTGTGGTGCTGAGCAAGTTCTTTCATCTCTTTTTGCCTCAGCTTCTTCATCTATAAACTAAGGATGATAACAATATCAACTATTGGTTGTTACCAGAATTAAATTAATTGATATTTTTAAAGTGCTTACAACAATGCCTAGAATGCCAAGTATATGATAAACCCTGTATCAGGCTGTGTTAAAATAATTAAGTAAGTTAATAGATTTGTTAAGCAGCAGAATAATGCTAAAGAATAATTTATTTATATAACTCCATATTAAATATATTTATTTAAAAAAATGTATAAGGTCACAATCAGCATGTCAATATTTCTTCCCAGTTCAAAGATGATGTCACTCAAATGTACCTACAAATGGCACCTTCCCAAGCAATTGCCAGAAGGTGCTCAACAAATGTTTGGTGACAGATCCAATTAATGTCTGCCTTCATTTTTCTCTTCTATATAATATAGAAATGCACAATAATATCAAATGAAATTACTCCTAGACATCTCTCCAAAGAAGATATACAAAATAGACACATGAAAAGGCACTCAACATCATTAGTCATTTGGGAAAGGCAATGCAAAACCACAATGAGATACCACTTCACATCCACTAGGATGGCTCTTATCAATAACCCAGAAAATGACAAGTTTTCATAAGGATATGGAGAAATCAGAGCCTTCACACACTGAATGTAAAATGGAGCAGGCACTGTGTAAAACAGTCTGCCAGATTCTCAGAAAGTTAAACACAATAATACCAAATGACTCAGCAATTTCACTACTAGGCATGTACCCAAGAGAAAAGAAATTACAGGTCTGTCCATTCAAAAACTTGCACACAAATGTTAATATCAACACTATGCATAGTATGTAAATGTGGAAGGAATCAAAATGTACATAAACTGATGAATGGATAAAGAAGATGTGGTATATCCACAAAATAGAATATTATTCAATCATAAAAAGGAAAGAGCTATTAACTAATGTGACAACTTGAAAACATTATGCTAAATGAAGAGTCAGTTACAAAAGACCACACATTGTATCATTCCATTTATACGAAATGTCCAGAATAGGCAAATTCGTGGAGAAAGAAAGTAAATTAGTGGTAACCTAGGGATGAGGGGAGGAAGGAATGAGGAGTGGCTGCCAACAGGATTTCTTTCTGGGGTGATGAAAACGTTCTAAACTTAGATAGTAGTGATGGTTTCACAGCTTTGTAAATATACAAAAAAAATTGATGAATTGTACACTTGGAAACAGTGGATTTTACCATGTGTGAATTACATCTCAATTAAGAAAAATTTAAAATGCCCCAAACAAAACAAAGCAAAAAAAATGTGGTAACATCTAAAGTATGTAGCACATAACAGGTGCTCAAGAAACACAAATTTTTCTCTTAAAATTATGTAAGCCTCAAAAATACACAATAAAACTTACTTTAAAAATTACTCCTTGGATAATTCAGAGTTTGTCTAAGTATTTTTCAAGTATGTGTTATTCCATATAGCTGGGAAAACAGCTCCACCTGCTTTTAATAGTGTGAAAAGTGTAATAATAAAAGCCTCGCTCGTTACTTGTAGGTCTTTTCTCTAGATACTATATTTCTCACCCTTCAGTGAATCTACCTAAGGTTGTCTGCAAGATTCTCTTCAGTATGAGGCAGTGGATAGCTAAACTTGGTAGCTCTTCCCAGCCATCTCCTGGGTTTGTAGAGTTCTCTCATTCTAGAGCACAATACATAAAAATACATTTAGTACCAAAAAAAAATCCTCAACTGTTGCTCCCTCTGCTTTCATCCCTAAACACATGTTTCAGCATAAAACACACTCTTGGACTCAGTGAGAGCACTGGTGATAATACAGACGTCTGCACATAAAACCTGATATTCAGGCTCGGTCACTGGATCTGCGAAGGTCCTGCAGCAATGCCCACGAGCCCACTTCTACTCTTCCGTCTCCATCTTCTCTCTGAGTAAAGCTTTAGAGACTTGGGTGGTGGCCATAGTGACTACAGTTAATATATAAAAATCTTTTAAAACTAGCTTTTGAAGTTTTTTCATTTCAACTTCCTTCCTTCCTTCCTTCCTTCCTTCCTTCCTTCCTTCCTTCCTTCCTTCCTTCCTTCCTTCCTTCTTTCCTTCCTTCCTTTCTTCCTTCCTTTCTTCTTCCTTCCTCCTTCTTTCCTTCTTTCTCCCTCCCTCCTTCCCTTCTTTTCTTTATTCACTTATTTATTTAGCAATAAACATTTATTTAATATAGACTACATGCCAGGTAAAACACTAGAAGCTGAAGATACACTGAATGGAAAAAGCAATGCCTACAAGGAGGCAATGCTTTGCTTTAAAACGCACACCTTCCCTATAAGCTTTCAGAAGTCCAACTTTGGCTGAAGTGAAAGTTATTTGGGTTCTGGTTTTCTAGGTGCTGGTGCTAAAAACTGTTGATTTAGGGACAGGTGCAGTGGCTTATGCCTATGATCCCAGCACTCTGGGAGGCTGAGGCAGGTGGATTACTTGACCCCAGGAGTTCAAAACTAGCCTGGACAACATAGGGAGACCCTGTCTCTACAAAGAAAAAAATACAAAAATTGGTCAAGCACAGTGGTGTGCACCTGTAGTCTCAGCTACTCAGGAGGCTGAGGTGGGAGGATTGCTTGAGTCTGGGAGATGGAGGCTGCAACGAGTTATGATTGTGGCGCTGCACCCCAGTCTGGGTGACAGAGTGAAACCCCATCTCAAAAATATAAATAAATAAAAAATAAAAATAAAAACCATTAATTTAAAAATAAATTCTGAGGTTGTCTGCCTTTAAGTTTAAATATCCTTCCATTTCTTTCCTAATGTTTAAATTAGTTGTATGAAATAGATAAGCATCTAACTTTCTTTACTTTTAAAAATACTATTTATTTCCAAATACATAGCATACATTTTAGATCAATTCTTTAAAATCTGTATAAATTTCAAATTGTAAAACATAAATATTTATAATGTCCTATGCGAGTTCACTCTTTAAAGGAATAATGAAGTAAATGTTTACGTAAATACAGAAAATACTCATAAATGAGTTATAATTTCAATTTTATTTCTAGGGTTTCCTTAAAGAGGGAAGGGGTATATTAACAACTGAATTCCCTCACAAATATATTCACACACATAGATCCTACTTCATGGGCAGGCACCATAAGTGCCTGTCTCACATACTGACACTTGCAGGCATATATGAGAAATATTATCCCCCAAATCATGAAAAGCACAACACAGTCCTTCTTCCATGCTGTTATTTATGAATGAAATTGGTCCATGTTGAAATATCCATTGTTTTTACAGGTTATATGCAACTTTTAACTGGCTAACAGACCAGCAAAACAATTATTTGATTCTACTTTTCTTTTCTTTCTTTCTTTTTTTTTTTTTTTTTTTTTTTTGAGACAGGGTCTTATTCTGTCACCTAGACTGGAGCGAAGTGGCACAATCTCGGCTCACCGCAACCTCCACCTCCCAGGCTCAAGGAATTCTCCTGCCTCAGCCTCCTGAGTAGCTGGAATTACAGGCAAGCGCCACTACTGCCTGGCAAATTTTTGTATTTTTAGTAGAGATGGGGTTTCACCATGTGGGCCAGGCTGGTCTCAAACTCCTAACCTCAAATGATCTACCCACCTCACCCTCTCAAAGTGCTGGGATTACAGACATGAGCCACCACGCCTGGCCTGATTCTGGTTTCTAATTGCATCTCCACTCTTTGGAAAATTCTTCACATAAATTACAGCTATGTAATTACTATGCTAAAATATGTGTTCTCCTTTTAAATAAGGAGAAATATGTCTTGATGTAATACTCTTTTCCTAATTTTAAAAGAATATTCCAATACTAGATACTCTTTAAAATAAATAAATTATTTGATGCCACCATTTCCCCATGTTTATGACCAAACATTCTATTTAAAAAGTAAGGATCAAGGGCCAAGCACGGTGGCTCATGCCTGAAATCCCAGCACTTTGGGAGGCCAAGGCAGGTGGATCACTTGAGCCCAAAGGTCGAGACCAACCTGGGCAACACAGCAAAACCCTATCTCTACAAAAAAGAAAAAAAGAAAAAGAAAAATACAAAAATTAATCTGGCATGGTGATGCACACCTGTGGTTCCAGCTACTCAGGAGGATGAAGTGGGAGGATCGATCGAGCCTAGGAGGTTGAGGCTGCAGTAAGCCGTGATCGCACCACTGCACTCCAGCCTGGGCGATACAGTAAGACCCTGTTTCCAAAAAAAAGTACTAAGCAAACCCAGATGTTGTGTATTTTTTTTGGAGGAAGGGTGGACAGAGATACTCTTATTTGTAGCCTTCTTTGAAGCCAAGAAACTATGAGACCTTACAAATTTCTAATTTCTTTTTTATGGACCTGCTTAGAAAATGCTGGTTAAAACAAACATCAACAATAAAAATATATGTACTATTCTTTTTCAAATTTGATGGAATAACCAGCATTTTCAGTAGTATATATATGTTGAGCCATGGTTAAAGAAATATGTGAGAATTGTTCTATTCAAAAAATATATATAAAATAGATTTTGAAATGAGAAAGCATTTTCCAAGGCAGGCTTATGCTTCTCCTTTAGCTGGAACTACTTCTCCTGTTCACTCTGCTGTGGGATGTGCATACAAACATCCCCAGGCATTCGCTTTCTGCCAGGACATTTCTGTGGCTTAAACATGCACATAAGCAATTAGTTTTATGCCTTCCAGTAAGAAATGGAACCAAATATTTATGGCATGAAGGGACTGCACATGTGTCACTGCGCGAAATTCACCACTCCATCCCCCCTCCTGGTTTGATGAGCAATTCTGTTCTATAATACTCTGGGATGAAACAACTCCCAAGGTAGTCTTCCCAGGGATTGGGGAGGAGGCGGTTTAACAATGACAGTGAGGGGAGTCCTACCAATGACCAATGTATTACTTCAACATTATACAACATCCAGAGCTTCTACAAAGTTTCAAAAAGCCTCAATAGACATGGACATTTATCTAAGTTGTATACTTTACCAAAACGATTAGATTTTCTTATTTATCAACACAAATTCAACCATTAAATAGGTAGTATAGTTTAGGGATGCTAAGCGGGCTTAGTGATCACTTATCAGCTCTTTCTAAAGCTCTAAAATAAAGGACAGGAGAAACCAAATGGCTACCTACCTTCCCCTTTCTTAACTTTTGTCCACTGTCACAGAATACAGATGGCCAGAAAAGCAGGGTTCCCACTGGCACACACAGCCAGCATATGTACATACAAACAGGCACCAACATGAACGTATGGTTGTGATGGCAACTGGGGGAGGTGGTGGCTAAAGTTGGAATGTGGATGGCCTCCAAAGTCCTTTTCAACTGTAAATGAAATGGGCTTGTTTCTACTCATTGTTGCATCCAAGTGCCTGAGACATAGTAAGTACATGAAACAACATATTCAATGCAATGACAATGGCACAAAAAGTACCTCCCCTTTAGTGTAGCCTGAGGAACTCACAAGTCTGCCACTAACATCAGCTCAACAGTCATGGATCATCTGAGCACTGAGGCTGGACTGGCCCTTACTGCTTACCCAGTCCAACCTCCCCCACCTGCAGAGGAGTTAAGTGACTGCCACAGTAACGGGCAGGCCCAGAGCAAGCCTCCTGCCTTGTAGTTCTTAAGTCAGAGCGCCTTCCCCAATACAGACCATGCTTATCACACAGTTACTGTGAATACCCAAAAGGCCACCTTTCTGACATACCTCAAACATGTTTATTCTGGAAGTTGCAGAGTATAAATATCCAAATCCTGTCTCAAAGGACTGCAGTCAGTCAGCATCAACCGAATGTTCTCTGTGGCCAAAACACTATTAGAAAAAAAACTCATAGATGAAATGGAAAGGATCACCGAAATGAATACACATATGCTAACAATAGGTACCTACCCCAAAGAATCACAGTACTATCGACTTTCCATTGCTCTGATTCTATTCTCATGAAGCAGCCTCTGGAAGACCAACGTAGTATCAATGTTACCTCCATGGCAATAAGGGGATACCCTGACTAGCACATATAAGCATTTATGTCTCTAAAAGGGTTCACTCCTAACTGCAAATTAACAAATGGATATTATCACTTACTCATGTCTTTTGTGAGACTACGTGTATATCAGTTTACGAGAGGGTGGTTAATCTGTATTCACTGAAAAATTCAGACTCCGAGCTGTTGAACCAGACCCTGGTGCACAGAGATGGAGCCTGGACCACACCCCAGCCTGAGTGCTTCCTTTGACATGCCTAGGTCAGCTATCTATCTAAGAGCAACAGAAAATGGTCACGGACATTTCTCAGTGTGTCTTAGAGAAGCGGAGAGAGAACAGAAGCCAGATCACGGTGGGCTGAGAGGATCACAGCTATAATTGTGTAAAGGTCAGAATAAACTCAGGCTTGGATTCCACAGCTTCATCTGACTTTACCACATTGAGTATACCTTCAAAGACAGCAGAAGAGGGAAAAGTCTCCTGGAGTCATTTCCACACCTGTATTATAATTATCCATATTTTTCATGAGAGCAGATACTCAGATTATTTTTTCTTGCTACTGTCTACCCAGTACCAGGCACTGGACCTGGTACATTATAGACGCTCTATAAATGTTTGAATGTATGTATGAATGAATGAGGTTTTGTAATTCTTCCAAACTGTTCTCGAGCCACATGTAACTCTTCCAGCCACATGTTCCAGTTTACTAGGGTGAAAAATGCTTTTCCATTTTCTATTTCCAGAATTTCGCATTTGGAGTCAAATCGTTCAAAGCTGTCTCCTCATGGACTGAAGAGGCTGGTCAGGACTAGGCTTTGCCAAGTGTCCCAGCGTTAAGACCACCTGCTTCTTTGCTCCCAGGGCAGTGACCTTGTGGTCTCATTTGCAATCACTGTTCTCCAAAGGAAGCCCCATTATCGTCACTTGCAGAGCCTAGCCAGGATGACAGAGTGTTGTCATGCAGAAATGAGGCAGGTCTGGCCATGGCTTTTGGGAGACAACTGAGTATCAAGCACTTGGAATGTGTGTGCACATGTTTAAGTGTGCATGTGTGCATGCACATGTATACATTTCTATATGTGTGCATCCGTGTGTGTGTGCAGGTATGTATATGTGTGCACATATGTGCATACAGGCTGTGTGTGTGTGTGACACATGTGTCTGTGTGTGTATTTTGGCAAGGAGGCAGCAATGGGTCTTTATACTGAACCTTCAGAGGCCAGGCTCCCTCTCATCCAGACAGCATAGCTCAGTACCATACCTCTGCTTCACAACACTGGGCAAGTGAGATGAAACCTTGGAGATGATATTTAAATGATCCTTTCCTCTAACATTTCTAATAATAAACTGTATTGTGTATATTTGAAGTTTATCTTTTACCTTTCAAAAAAAGAATAAAAATTACCATGCGCTTAAAGTTATGGGTGGACTAGGGATAGGGTGAGAAAGGACCATAAAAATATAGATGGAATGGGTTTACGATAAACTTAGAAGGTATATATTTCAAGAGCATTCAAGAGAAATACATGATTAAATAAATGAAGAACCATGCAATATATACACATACACATATATACATGTGTGTGTGTGTGACTTGTTTGTTGGTCTCCAAAGCCCACTGACTAGTTAACTTGATTTTCCCAGCAACCAAGCCTGTGAGGGAAGTAGAGAGGTAACAGTCTTTCCATCTTAAGAAGAGAAAACTGAAGTCTACAGTGATTTGCTGAAGGCCATCTGGCCAGTAAGTAGTGGCAAGAAGATAACCAGGTCTCTTGATTCCCAGACCAGTGTGTTTAGCTAATCTGTCCTCAATACGCGTTGAAGCTTGGAAGACAAAATTACCATCAGCTCTATTTCAAAGGGCAACTGAAAAGAAAGAAAAATAAGGCAGTGTGTTCAGCCTATTATTTTACTAAGCTCTCCAGATTCTCTACCTACTGAATATTTCATGAACATGAAGACCCCCTTTAATTGCTTCATTCCTGCCCCAAATTCGTAAGAAAAGAAATAATTTAATATTGAATCTTTTGTAGTGTGAGGTGATTAGAAAATATCATCTGCAATAAACTTTTAATTACATGCTCAGGGTCAAATATTTGAAACCTTATTTTCATTAAACCGACACTGCCACCAACTCTGCTTTGTAATTTTAAATATGGCTTTTTCTGTTTACCTCCACTGTATGTTCAGTACTGAAGCAAAACCTTCCAAGTCTGGCCTTGCTCCAGATAAGGAAGAATAGGGGAGTTCCGCTAAAGTTGGAGCTCTGCATGAGTCTGGAAGGTGCAGAGGTGGGGTGGAAAATGAGAGTGTTATGAGGCCAGTGCAAGTCAGAGTGCTGGCCTTGGGACTGCATGTGCTGGTCCACGGTGAGAGACAGAAAGGAGAGGAAGAGCATAGAAACTCTTACAGCAATTTCACAGAATCATTTTGTCTGTTGAAGATAATAATAGAAAATTAGTTAATATTTCAAATGCTTTTTATTTCTAGGCATTTATTTTTACTGTATTTTGCAGAAGTATTAATCCAAAAAAACTGGAAAAGAAATAAAAGAAGCGGTCTGTTTCTATGTGTAGTTTGAGAAGCACTGTGCGAGGCCACTCTGAGGCAGGTTTTATCTGGGAGGAATGTAGTGGTTTCCCAGAATACCAAAGTTACCTGTATCAAAATGCAGGAACAAAAGTTATACATAAATACATATCTGTCAAAACCAACAGCAGTTTCAATTGTCCATTCTGTCCTGAGTTCTGAGTACATGGGTAATGAGAAGTGGGCAAGCCAGAAATGAATTGAATCTGGTGTCAATAACGTGTAAGTTAAGACATTTAAGCAAAACTCAAGGGTCCTGTTGAAAACCTGAAATTCAAAAAACATTGAACCCTTCAATTATATGCTGCTGACTAAAAACCAGCCATGCTGAGAAAGGAATGACTGTCCCTGCCCTCCCTCTGCTTTTGGTAGCTGAGGTGAAACGAGCAGGTGGTTTCAGCTCAATTCCTCATTTATAAACCGGCTTTGTGAAAAATACACACGCAAAGCCACTTGTTTGGCAGTCTCAGAAGAGGGTCTGAGGACTGACCGGACATGAGCCACAATTACCCTCTCACCCTGGAGGGAAGTCCCTGCAGGTTAGGGGCGATGTACATCAGTAGGTTAGGATGCAAAAACCCTGCACAGCTGCTGCCTACAACGAGGGAGGGGCGGGGGGGCTGAGGGAGAAGGAAGACATGTTCATTTCCAGATTACAAAACCAGCCCTAAAATGGAAGTGATCAGATTATCACTAATTTATGTTATTTAATTCCTCATGTTCTTCAGATTGCTAAATCTCCGTTATTTTAAGGAAGCACTGTAAGTTTTTGTCACCTTTTAAAAGTTGTACACTTTTTAAAAAGAACAAAATAAAACATGTTGTCAAATTCCTTTTTTTTAAGGAAAATAATGAACCCAGTGACAGTTAATGTGATTACTATGACAATTTCTATGCATATGATATCGTGGACAGACAATGGATGTGTCATCAACACCCGAAAACAGCCTGTTTCATGTTCTCTTGGGCTTGGCATTCCTGACAATGCAGACTCCCTCTAGTGGTCAAAGTAATATATGTAAATTCTCAGGCTGGTTAACAAAAAAGGGCTCTTTTGTAATCCGGCTGCTTTTAAAAGAAAAGAAAAATTTTTTGATGTACAAAATGTTTTCAAGTACTTCAAATGATGTAATTAAAGATAAGTTTTAAAATGTAGATTCTATTCTTTAATTATCTAAATGCATATGATGAATAGTTATAATTCCTATAATTTATTGGACATTAATTCATTCCTCTGACTTTGTAATACTAAATGTCCAGAACAAGGAAGACCCAATAACAGATTTATTAACAGAGTCATGATTATTCTTTGCCAATATAAGCACTTATCATTTAGGGGACTGGATTTCCACAGTTAGATAATTTCCAAAGCAGGTATGAGGTTATCACACAAGGTCATTATAATCTGATGCCTGCACTGAAGGCCTTATTTTTCAATGCTGACCGAGACAGACAAGATGGTGTTCACTTAGACCAGATGTTTTTACATATTGGACTCATTGATTATGACAATACTTTTGGAAATCAAACATTTAGTCTTTATAATGAAACTACAGATTCCTAGAATATTGAAATAAAGTTCTGGTTAAAGGGGATAATATATGTGGAAACTATAACTGCAAAGCAAAAAATCAGATATAAATTATTATTTTTATCACCTAATTCTCAGACCTTTTTTTGCAGATGAAAAATGAAACCCTGAGAACCAGGAAGCTCAAATGACTTGTTCATGGTCGCTAAACTAGTCAGCAGGAGAGGAAATGAGAAGCCAGCTACTCTGAGCCCCCGTCTTCTTGGAATATATATGGCTAAGGAGACATAGTGCTAGCTTTGTCAGTCTTCATCTTAGCATTGACTTGTGACTATAAAGTATTTAGACTGATTCCCATGCGAAATAGTCCCATAAGATATTGCTTTTTTTTTTTTTTTAACATTTCATCGATTATTTAAGTACTTTCTGAAGCAGTGGTTAACTGACAGAACAAGTTCCTAGGTAATTCTTTTATGAGATGAACATGAGATAGTAAAAATTAATAATTATAAAAATACATGCAAATTTCTGGTCTGAATGCTCTCTCAGTCACTGTGGACTTAACAGCTAAATTCTGGGTTTCTTGTACATTTCTGGAATTTTGTGAAAAATAAATGATGATAAAGCAGTAAAAGTGCTGTGAAATTGTGGCAAATGCTACAAACACAAGTTCTTGTTTTAGTTAGCCAAAGTTAAATCACACAGGGGAAAAAAAAAGGTTTTATCTACTGCTTTAGTTTCCTGGAGGGTGAAGGAAAATAGAAACTGCCAATCTGTTTGGAGAATGAACGAAAATGGAAGAAAATCACAAATTCTCTCCACAACGTGTATTGCCTGGCAGGTTCTGTGTTAGGTGCTGGAGAATGCATTATCATCTTTCTCCTGAGAGTTTTGGCATTTGATTTGGACTAGAACTAAAATTGTGTTACAATCATAGCTGTGAACTCTTATAATTATACTCACATATAAATACAGTAATGGATTGCCACTTCTTGGTGAAGGCCAAACACATTCTAACTCATTCAGTTTTTCATGACATGAAAATGTGTAAGCCCCCCCTTCCACGCGTCAATCCAGACTGTTAACTCTGAGAGAACAGGACGTGTGTCTGTCTTGTCCATTTCTGTATCCCCAACACCAAGGATAGTGCCAGGCACAGAGTCAGCATTCGTGTTGTGCTGGTTGAATTTGAACTCCAGGTTGGAGATCATAAGAACTCACCTGGAGGGAGGAGGGCTGAAGGAATGAGGGAAGAACTAACAGATTACGGGGCTGTTTTTGTGCCTCATCCAGGAGATATACCGCTGCTGCCAGGGAGAACATGCTGTTGGGCTTTGCTTCACAAAAAGGCTGACCATGTTCACCAATACTCACCCAGAGACTATGTAGCATCCCCAAACTGTGCTCTACATTCCACACTATGGATGAAAAATGCATGAGATCTCAACTACTGATAGAAATGTCAGAAAAGCAGACAAGAGCTATCACCATGGACTCTTCAGAGTCAATACAAAACAAACAAACCAAAAACAAAACCAGTTTGTGCTCTTCAGTTTTCATTTTTTAAATCCTGACCAAGAGAGACAAGACAGGGCTCACATAGACCAGATATTTTCACAGATTGAACTTATTGATTATGACAATGCTTTTGGAAATCAAGAGTAGAATCACCTCAGTCCATGGCCTTGTATCAAATAGAATGCTCAACGCATACAAGAGCAAAAAACATAAAATTCCACCAGTTTCCCAATGTCCCATGCTTTCGAGTTTTTTTTTCAAGTCCTAACACATGATGGGTGATAGAAGCTTCTTTTTACTGTCAGAGAGATCAAAGAGAGGTTGAGAAAGAATCCATAAGCAGATGCTGCCCAGTGACAAACCTGAAAGAAGCAGACAGTGGGGCCAGATGTTGGAGTGACCTTTGGTCTGCAGAGTACATTGGCATGGTGTTGATTTAGATAGTTGTTGGCAGAAGCTTTAGCTCCAGCAGCAGGGAGAAAAAAACTAAACTATGGAATTCTTTCCTACTCTTTCCCCTCACTAGAAAACCCAAAACCACTGGTCAGTAGTGCTGATGGCTGTCAAAGAAGTTGAATTAACCACGCGACCCTGCCAGTAGGTATCACATCAAAAGGGAGTTAGCTGAGTGAATAAGAACATCTTCAGGCTGTGCCATTTTGCATCCCACTCAACTTTTAACAGCTGTTTCTTGAGTGAATACAGACACAAAATAATTATATGAAAAGAACAACATATTCAATATGCAAGACAATATTTGCAGTTATTACATAGTCATTGATAGAAGATTTAACCAGAAAAAAATGCTGACATGTCTGAAACCTGAATGACCTGTTATAATTAGTACCCAATGAAAGTTTTCTTAAATTGAACTCTGAACTGTACACTCTGAAGACAGCACAGGAAAGTAGGTTTTCATTAAAAAGAAAGACCCAAATTAGTACTGAAGAAACAAAAAATATATATAACGATGTTTTATAGTTTTAAAGACTCCTATCACATTATGTGATTATCCCGATCATTCACTCATTAGAAATTTAAAGGATTTTTTTTTCTCGTGACCCTAAGGTTCTTAATATTGCAAACACTTGTAAATAAGCCAGATGCCCTCTAAGCATAGGTTCTGACAGAATTTTAAATTTCAGCCATCATACCATGCTGCAACACAGAACGTAAACGGAGGCTTGCTTTATAGTATTAGAGATGATTGCAGCCCACATAGTTCTTCTGACACTTTTAGACATTTTGTCACTTTACCTGGAGAAATATACACTGCTTATTCTAAATTGCTGCTGATGTCCAGCACTTGTCAAAACCTCTATCTGTCAAGGCCTTCACAAAGAGTTGCAAAATGACAGATCAGGATGTCTGAGTTGATGGAGCCCCAGGAAAAATGGAACAGATAGAAAATTCATGACTCTAAACTACATCAAAGTGACTTCTGTCAACATCATGTCAAAAGAACTGTTCATTTTAAGAGGTTTTTTTAAAATTATATAAACACTTTTTTGAGTATGAGCTAAGTGTAATGAAAAAATTTTCTTGGTGTACAGTATGATCATCCAAATGTTCCAAAAATATACTTTAGATCATCCAGGAATAAGGAAAATTCTAATAGTAGATACTGTCTGCCAGTTAAAACCAATGACATTCAAGAGAGATGTATGAAGTTACTATCAGCTTAAAATAGGACAAACCATCTGGCTATAAAGGAACAAAAGTATATTTTTTGCATATTTTTGAACACATCAAATTTCTACAACTGGATTAATTTTTTATTCTTCTACAATCGGTTTTGTTCCATTTTTTGCTTAGTGTGACAATTGCAAAGCACTAATTCAGTGTTATTTTCCTGAACAGGTTTCCTAAAATAGCTAGCATTATTTTAATTTTAAAAAAAATTACTGGAAAATCCTCATAATGCATAATTCCCTTAAATTATTGCTTTCAGAAGGAAGTAAAAAAATAAATGGCTTATGTTATGCAGTACTGCATACACAGAACCACTCCATAATCACATTCAAGGAGTCACTCACTGAATGAAATATGAGTTGCATCAATCTGGAAATGACCACTCTCCCGTTTTAATTCCCAACACCTTTTCAGGGACGATGGCTGGCACCTGGTGCTAGAACCCAGGCAACTTGAGTCCCACTGCTCATATGTCACTGAGATAAATAGGATAAGTGACCTTGTGAGGACAAAACTGTGGAATGTGCTGTGTTCATATACTGAGCAGACAGCGGAAACGATGCACAGAATTCACCATGCACACACATCATGCACACGTGTGCAGAGTCACACACACTTAAAAGAGCAATCAAATATGAGCAACTTCCATGGTCACCATAACTGGCCCTAACACAGCAACACTGTCAATCATTTATACCATCCATTTGGCAATTTTGACATCAGTCCTTTCTAACAACCACCAGGACAGGGACTATCTATGATCCTAATAACAGTGACCACTAATTCAGTGCACTTGTGCAGTGGCACAAAAGGTCCATTGTCTGTGACCAGAAAAGTTTGCTTAAGTCCAGAGTGATGTCAGATCTCAAAAATAACAAGTACTTCTAGTTTTAAGAGAAGCTTGCTTCCCATAGCATTGTGTCTAACTATGTATGGGAAGTACCATCTATTAAAACAAAAAAGTGGGACAAGATCACTATCTCTTATTACAGGCAGAACTCAATATATCTTGTGTTCTACTTACAAAAAAGATGTTTATTACCTGTAAGTGTACAGAGGTGTGGACTTCATGGGAGCTGTGATTGGTAATAAGCCTCTTTTTCTCATTTACATTGATAGTAAGCATTAGTGAAGATATATGCATTTCATTTCATGGTTCAGAAAGAACAAAGTATATGTATATGTGATAGCAGTGGGTGGTTAATGAAATGGTCTGACAAACATAAGCTAATACATAATCATACCAGAATGTGACTGGAACACCTGTTCCTGCTTCACAGACTTCCAATTCTTAAGGAAAAGTTACCATTCTGAAGAACTGAAGCCACCACTATTTAGACATCAATATGTTCCAAGGAAATTTTAGTCACTTTTTGTTGTTGTTGTTGTTGTTGTTGTTCTTGCAATCACTAAAAGGTGGCTATTTTAATGATATCAAATCTCTTTTGCTTGTGTCCTAAGAGTAATGAAAACTTCACACATGCATGAAGCTCCAGTAATTATTTTAAACTGCCTTCTGTTGTCCCCCTGAGGAACACGGTGGTATTTGTTTGATGCAGTTTAATTAGTGTCAGGGTAATTAATGCTATGCTATCTACATGAGATCAAAACCCTTTCTTTGTAACACTCTGGTAACTAAGAACTAAGAAAAGGAAGCATTTTGAAAACATCGAGGCATGGTGTTAACCTGGGTTCACCAGTGAACCGAGTTGCTCATCTCTTCCTCCACACCTCACCCAAATGGCAATTTCAGTCTCTCCCAGGACAAGATCATGCCCGTAATGCATTGGAACCACACTGCCAGGCATAAGACCCAGTGGCTGCTATGGAATTAAATTCTTTCTTTATGGGCATAATCAAATTAACTAAAACATTCACGGTCACCAGGCACCTTTTGCTATAGTTTAATCCTTTAATAATGAAATAGTAAACTTTTGCACTGACAGAGAACTAGAGGCCCTTGTAAGCATGGTGTGATATTACCATGTGCTGATATATTTTTTCAAATAAAAGAATCATTTGGTTTAATGAATGAATGTGATTCTGCTTAAACGTCTGAATAAAATTTGCATTTAATTGTAGGTATAGCTAGTCTCTCTATTTGACGATAATGTTAAGAGAGGAAAAAACAGAGATAGGCAAGGAGAGAAGTTAAATACACAAAAATTCCAGACACACACATAACAGGCACTACCATAAATCCTTTTTAACTGTTTCTTTGGTAATAAGCAACGGCAGTATAAATCTCCCAACACACAAACTCAAGCTGATCACAGGCTTAAGGAAATAACTCCAGTTATCTTGACTGGATAAATTATTATATCCTAGAGGTTATTCCAGTTTCTAATAAAGCACCGTAGCTAACAAACAAAAATAAAAAGACCAACCATTCTCTTTATTTTATAACATGAAATTACAGGCTGCATGGGATCGACACAATGGCATTGAAATTATTTTTACTCTAAAAAATGCACCATGCAATGTTCATTTTGGAACAAGACCGGTGCTTTAACACAATGAGGAGAACCAGCATTAGACTGATAATATTTTTTATGAGAAGGGGAGGCTTTAATGGCACATATCTAACAAATAAACATGACTGGTTTGAAGTCAAAACAAATGGATTTAGCCCATTATATAAGTATACTAAGCATGAAAATAACCTCCGCACTGCACAAGAAATGAACAAAGAGAAACACTTCTAGAGGGTAAAAATGTTAACTCTATAGTAGTTATGAAATTGTGTCAGTATCCATCAGCGGCTGAAATTAAGGTTAACGTTATAAAATGAGATTTCACTAGCTTAGGCTGGCAGCGTATCACAACCCGAAAGGGTCTGTGCTGAATGCATCTTCTTGAGGTCATTCATTACTGAAAACCTACTGGGATCAGCTGACTAGCAAAATATGTTTTTTCACATCTTTAGTTCTGCTTCCTGTGACTTCATTGTTTATCAATTAAAGTGATAAATACAAGTGACTTTGATAACACCAGAAACACATTATGTAGTAAAGTAACCTCCAGGAACCCTGCAATAAGAACTGCGTGCAAAGTTCAACAACTGTGAAGGAACTATTAAAGAGGACACACAAACAAGTGACCTTGACTGACAAGCGCACTTCATTCCAGCAATAAACAGCGGTGGTGCTGATAACTGTTCATTGGCGCAGAGAGTAATTACCTATCTGTCAGCGTTGCTGGTGTGTGCGAAATAGTATAAATGAAACATACATAATGTACGGCAATAATATCGGGCATGCAGAACCTAATGTATTATCATCATTCTCAGGACCCAGGTTTATGTGGCTGCCACCACTGAGTAAATGCCTTCTAGCCATGATAATTTCATTCTAATCTCTGTTCCATATTATAATTTTCATAGCTAAAAGATACTAAGGAGCAATACGTTTCAATCAAGGGCTAAATAGAACACAACCTGTAACTGGGTATTTTATACATCTATATATTTTTTTCTTTCTAAAAATTTAGTCAATTTATGAAGAGACTGGAATAAGCTGTAAATGTATGGGTGACAAACCCTATCTGTACCAATGTCACCATGCCTAGAGATGGGCTGAAAGGGCCTTATGAACGGGTTGTCAGCTTTGTCTCACATTGCTTTCAACAATACGAAATTCTGTCTTTTTAAATGCTTCTATTCTGTTCCAAAACAGAAGGTAAGGATGCATTTTTAAACAGAATAAAAGACAGTTCCTATTCAAAAGGAGAAAAACAATCATCTAGTTGCTAAGATAAATTATCTTGATTTGCTTGAATTGCTTAATTATACATAAAACAGAAGCACAGCACAACCCCCTATGCCATGATATTCTACTCTTCTTATAAAACTGTCTGGCTCTTACATGCTTGGTTTTTTCCTTTAATGCAAATACAATTTGATGAAACCTCTAAATCATATTTAACACCATACAAAAGAAGCCAGGAAAATATAGGTAGCAGCTAGGCCATCAGGACCAGTTCCTTGTCTGAAGGATGAAACATTAGAAATCTTCACATTAATAGGGTGAACAAACGAAAGAAGCATATCCCAAACTACATAATAGAAACAGCTGTTGGTCAACTGGCTCTGTCATTCAGAAAGGGAGGAGAATATATCAATATTTAGAAAACAAACTGACACATGTGATTGTTTTAATCTTGTTCTCTCTTTACAGCATTTTTTGGAAACTTTTAGATAACATGAAATCATAATCAATGTAACAGTCAACCTTTTAAAAAAGAGCAATTAAATTGATTGTCCAATGTCATATTTCAAAGATCACAGACATGAGCGATTTGAACTATAGAAGGACTTCATCTTCATTCTTTGGCTTTTTCTTTGTTGGTTTCTCAAAGTTGTTTTCTCAAGTGAATATTGTGGGTAATAAATGATGTCCTCACAGAAGACTAGACAAACCAGAGAAACAGCTCAAGTTTTTCTTCAGGGTTATCCTTTTGTTTTCTGCACTTTTCTTTCTATATGCCTAGTCAGGAGAGAAAGCAATCAAAAACTAACTCATAGTAAGTTGTTAGAAGTATGATGTGTTAACTCTCAAAGAAGCATTTGTATTTTTAAAAAGAGGAAAGGCAGAGATAATCCATGGCATGAAGAAATAAAAACTTTTTTTTAACTTCTTCAGATCATGACATTAAATTGTTTGTCTATTCTACCCATGTGTCAGCTGACTTCACTGTATGGCTAGCCCAGTACAGAAAAGATTTTTACCCAATTTCAAGTCATTCAATCAAACCTGGCATTCCAGGATATTCTATCAAGAGGCAATATCTGGTAGATGAATAATGTCTATAAATTCCACAGATATATCTTAATCATCTCAGTGGGTTCCCCATTTGAGTCATATAAGATTACTTTCCTGAGTAACGTCTCAATGTGTAGCATTGTATGTGTTTTGCATGCAGGTTTAAAACTATAATATGTATCAGAACATAGAAAATTTTCAGGAAAAGGTATAACCTTATTTCATTGATTCTAAGAACAGTAGCACATTTTTTTTTACATCTTTGCCTCTTTGAAATAGCTTCTTATACTCGCTGAAAGCCAGGTAGTAAGATCAAGACTGCTCTAACATGAAAGCAGAAAAGTCTTAGACATACCTCTTGACTTTTGCATTCAGGGATATACAACATTTCGTGCTGTTCTGGCTTTGAGAAATACCTTTTACACATTTCCCCTAAAATGGTCTTGATCACAACAATAACATCTTAAAACATATCCAACAAAATAAATATATTTATTTTATGTTGACATCTAGAGTATGTCTGTGTGGCATGAAAATATCTAGTTAATCAATTAAATCAACAACCAGTTGACTTATTGGGGGAAAAAATCAACTACACTTACTTAGTTCCACTGACTATTAGGATCATAAGGACCTTGCATTAGATGTGTTTAGACATTATCTCTGTGGCCTACTCAGTAATTACCTATGATCCCATTTACTGATAATTCTCAACCTAGCAATGGGCAGAGAGCCAAGGAACTCTTTCAGTCATTCCCATCTCTGGCAAAGGGATAAGTGACCTTCTCCGTTTATCTAAGAAGCACTTCCTGAGGGCCAAGTGTATCAGGCAGGTTGTGTCTTATCACTCTGGTATGTTAGGGTGGCAAAAAGAGCAAGAACCAGTGGAGAATATAATCTGCATAATTCAAAAAGTGGGGGGGGGGACTGCCACCTTTTCATAATTTTCTCAAATATCCCCAAGGATATTTATCTACAGCCGTGATTAGAATTTAAGTTGTTTATTGTCTCATAATATGTCAGAAAATTGCTATTGCATTTCAGTCATTACTCTCATTGTCTAAAACATCACTTTTCAACATAGATGTGTTAAAGGAATGAATGACTGAATCAGTGAGTGAATGAATGGCATTCTCCAATTCAGATTAGTTATTTCATGAAATCATATATCCTAATTTGATGTTGCAAATTCCACGCCAAAAAAAAAAAAAAAAATCTCAAAGCATTAAGCACAAAGCACTCGCTTTATCATGTCCTTTGGTTTTTATAAGATTTTTGGGGGTGAGGGGAGTAATAGAATTACTTAGAATTGATGGTTTTGCAGTTAAAGTACACTTTTAAATCAGAAATTAACTTTTAATATATGGCTTGGTGATGATAATACTAAAGTATGTAAAGTGTAGTTGCCTTCTTATAGGCAATATACTTGATTAATTTTGAACAATTTAACAGTGAAAGATTAATTAAAAATTTCACCCAGTACAGGCCATCTTTCTTTTCCAATTACATTCCTTTAGAGCCACCATAACTGTTTTAATAATTGCATTGAAAATGCTAGCAAGTATCAAGATAATGCAGTGATTCAGTGAGAACAATAAAATTCAGAAAAATGGCACTTTGGCATTTAGAGTATTTAACATTGTGGTATATAAGCGCTCTGAACTCCAACAGGTTATTTTAACCAAGAAGGTCTAAACTGAGCCTTAAATTTTTTTATTTACATAAGAACTACTTTAATGAAGCATCTATTTAAAGTACTTTGCTGGAAAAAGAAACAGCATTAAGAGCCACTCTAATTATCTGGCATAAGATTTCAGGCTTATGATAATATTTCTCTCTAAAAACATAGTTGGTAGAATTGACTTTGAGATAAAAGTATACGTCTAAACTTGATCCTAATGCAAGGAAATTTTAGAGTACAAAGGTGAAGCTGAAGTTAGAATACATGGTAAAATTGACCACTAGGTTCTGAGTAAAGTGTGCCAATAATGAGCATAAGGGAAAACATTTAAAATGTAGGCATTCTTTTTATACTATTAAACTAGGAGGATGGTTGTTTCTGAAACAATCATTCTTTCCATATACTACCTAAGAAAGTTTTCATCATTTAAGCACATACTTTCTCATCTCTCTTTGTTAATCAGGATCTTAATTCTAATGAAATAGAAATACCTGTCAAAAGTTTCGCAATTATAAAAGTTCCCTACATTTCTCTGATTTTTTATATGAAAGTTGCAGCAAGAAATCCTGGTTGCAACAGGAAAACAGAAAGAAGTTCTTGTCCCAAGTAAGGACTCTTATCTATTGGATTTAATTAGGTCCATTTCATCCCTTATTAAAAATAGTAAACTAATCACAATAATAAAAAGGATGTTGCTTGATAAAGAGGCTGTCCTGAATCACCACCGAGAGCAGGAAGACCTGAGTTGGACCTTGCTAAGCTGCTTACATCAAGCACAGGTCTTTCCTCTTTGAATTTCATCTCCAATGTAGTACAATAATAGTGGCATCTTATTGGCACATACTAAGCCCTCAATAAGTAGGAGAAAAGATTATCATCAGCTTAAAAAATACTTTCTTAAAAGAAGGTATCCGATATCAGAAAGAGAAACAGGATTGCCAAGCAGTTGTAACAATTGAGCAATTCATCCACTTAATACCACCCAGTAGAACACAAAACCAGAATTTGTATTAGAAACCTTGAATGATTCAGCTTTAAACAATAATAAATTTATATGCACTTAGAATTTATACCTCGACAACTCAAAAATCCATATGTTGTGCAACATATGTGTATGCAAAACAAGCCTTCCAGAGAGAAAATGGAAGTCTGAGGGTTCTACTAAGGCAATACTTTCATCCTTAATGGAGTTCATTTAGTTTGAAGGTACCTAGAGGCCAAGAAAATGAATATTGGAGACAGTATTATTTCCCAAATTCCAGAGTCTAATATCTATTTCAACACGTCTGTGTAATTCAAGGCCATATCGCCTGGTAAGTGGCTAGGCAACCAGTTCTCTAATTTGTGACATCATCTCCAGGTAGACGTTCTTTTATAGTCAAAGTATAGGCCAAGCTTATCTAGGGCGGTTTATTCGGCACTGAAGAGGTTATAGTAGCCACTTCCTTTCTTTTGAGTGAACAGAGACTTCACAAACACAATCAGACTACAGCAGTTTAAAAATTCAATAGACCACTACAAACATGACATGTAATCAAAAGCTAACCACTGAAAATGGAATTCACCTGTTATCTGAAATGAAAAGTTTCCCTCCCCAATTACTAACATGGCTTAACAATCACTAATCTGGATGGAATAATAATTTGTGTTACAAGCACAAGAAAAGGATAAGTGGCATATACAATGTATAGCCTTTTCAAAGGAGGACAAAGAAAAAGAAAACATCGGCCGGGCGCGGTGGCTCACGTCGTAAGAAGCGGGCGGATCACGAGGTCAGGAGGTTGAGACCATCCTGACTAACACGGTGAAACCCCGTCTCTACTAAAAATACAAAAAATTAGCAGGGGGTGGTAGCGGGCGCCTGTAGCCCCAGCTACTCAGGAGGCTGAGGCAGGAGAATGGTGTGAACCTGGGAGGCGGAGCTTGCAGTGAGCATCACTGCACTCCAGCCAGGGTGGCAGAGCGAGACGTCGTCTCAAAAGAAAAATAAATAAATAAATAAATAAAATAAAAAATAAAAAAAAATCAACTTACAAAGTACTCTCCCAGAAACACTTAAGATTGTTGAAAATTAAGTAAAATAGATTGCAGAGGACTTGATTTCTGTGTTAGTTTCACTATGTTCATTTTTTTTTCTCATGAGGTATTTCACCTCACACTTTATTGTTTGAGAGCAATTTTTTGTAGTCTGATTTCATGACTGATTGTGTCCTGCCACAGTACTTGGTTAACATTTTCTATAAGCCATATCAGGAACAGTTTTATCAGATAACAACAATGGCACTCGGCTCATTTTTCTGAGGGTATTGTTCAAGCAGTAGAGAGTCACAGCAGATTCAGGCTCGCTGATTGCATTAGTCTCAGTACCAGTCCCTGTGGTTCTGGAATCTATCCATCCCTCCTAGCCTACCAGTTGTTGCCAACCAGTCTTTGTAAAGCGCAGATCTGACCAGGTCACCCCATCCTCTCTGAAACTCTCAATGGCTTCCTATGATACAAATAAAATTCAAATTCTGTAGAGTTTGATGCCCTCTATTTTTAAAACACCTATACCTGATCCAGTTAGACTGAATTGCTCTCCATTCCCTAACTTTGCCTGGAATTTTCTCTCTTCCTTTGTTCACATGGTTGCCTTTGGTCTGGCGTTGCCACCCTACTCACTTTGCAAGGCCAAAGGATACTTCTCTTTCACTTGTTGGTTCATCATTCATTCATGGTGTAAATACTGTTTAAGTAGCTCCTATACACCAGGCACCATATTCGACACTTTCTCTCTTAGACTTTTCTTACATCCCCAATTCCTCCAACCTTTGAAGTAATGTTTCTTTCCTCTGAATTCTGCTAACACCTCAATTAGGACACTTGCCATTTTTAGGGTCAGAAACCTCCTTTTTATATCACTGTAGGCCAACAGTACCCAGAACACGGTAGTACATCAATAAATTTCATGAATGGATAAATCCATGGTTGAGTAACAGATGAATATGTAAGTACAAAACACCTTGTAAAATATAAATCACATAAAAAGTACTTATAAATATATTTTATTTATATTTATTTACATCTTATATATAATATATAAACATAAAGCACCTTATAAAATAAATACCTTTCAAATTAAGCTTCATATTTGAAAATACATAAAATATTCAAGCAGCCCAATTTTAAAAGCAGATACCTACTTTGTAGTAGTTTAAACTAGGAAAACTCCTGCAAGATCTTAAAGAATAAAACCACACATACTTTTCATCTTAATAATAATTTATCTACCATTATAACAAATTGCACATATAGAAATAAGCACATTGCAGTTTGCCCATTTCTGTTCTATATTTTTAGAAGGGGGAAGAGAGATGTGGGGATGAGGGGGAGGGAGGGAGTAAAAGGTTTTCAAATCTCTCAAAGTTTAATACACCAGAAGAAGACCAGAGTAGAGGCACTAGGAGCCCTTAACTCTAATGATAGTGGTCATATCTGCTGTCAGCTCAGCACAGAGAGATCTGCAACAACATCTAGACTAGCAGAATCACAGCAAACCAGTTCTCTATTTGTATACAACTCACAGCTGAGTGGAAATGATTTCACAGCTGCACGGTAAACCTCCTGGCGCCTCTCCTGCTTGGCGGCCCCACTACCTGGGACCAGTCACTGCAGAGAAGCTCGCCACCGCTGCTTTCTGGGAAGGGACAAATGGTGGCGCTACAAAGAGGGTGAGGTGCCAAGGGAAGGCCATCTGCCCAGTGTTGGTTTTGTCATCTGTCACTCTCTGAAATGAGTCCCTGCCTTAGAGAAGGAAGTCAAGGTTTACAGAAAAGAATTCCCTAGGTGCATCTACATTGACCCTTCTAATCTGTCTCTGACTCAACTTTCAGGTAGTTCTTCAGAAAGCTAGTTAAGTGGGGAATTTGCCCTTCAACAAGACATAATACTGAGGAGGCACCCTTGTGGGGGTTATTTTAAATTCTAAATATTCTTATAATATGTCTTCCTTCTATAAAACAATATAGAATTTGAATTGAATTTTCCAAGTAAGGCTTGCTCAGAAAGCTATCTACTTAGTCATCAAATCAACAATGCTAATTGCAATTTACAATGTGCAATGTAGCATGTGCTAATAGTCTTATTATAGCACTTTCAATATAGCAGATCAAAAATTATTTCTGTCTTGGTGACTATGTCTCATTTTTCATAAATACTTTAAAAATGATTTTATGGCCAATCCTTTCTCTTCTGCACTATTATTATCCTTCACCTCACACAGTTCTTTCAAGGATTAAAAGAGAGAAAGTAAGCAAAGAACACAGTGCCTAACACAGCACTGGCACGTGTTGACAATTAAGAAAATCAGAGCTACAGTAGCAGAGGCAGGAACAACAACAGTAGTAACATTTGTAGTTGTAGCTCATAGCCTGACTTTTCGTTTGCAATTAAGAATCTTCTTGAAAATCATACTCTAAAATCCTAAAAAAGGAAGTCAATTTGTAGCTACAAAAATAGCACCTTCTCAGACAAAATTATAGATACATCAGCAATCCTTTTTAAAACAAAACATTTTACTGGAACTGGCCATCAGCAGCAGCGCTTGCATTCTGGATCTCAGAACAGAAAATAGGCTGCCCTGCCTAGGGGCAACTTTCTACCATTAACTCAATGCTAGAATCATCATGTCACTTAAAAGTGGGAAAATAAACACGGAGTCATCATTTTATAAGACATCATATATTATCACCACTTGATCTTGCAGGTTAAATTTGCATGTTGAAAGGATTTTGGTTTTTTTTTTTTTTTTTTTTCATGGTTGTAGCTCCAGTTGTGGAACTGGCACATTACAGTCAACCAACATATATTTGTTAAATACACTCTTGAATTTTTATAAATGTGGATATATTTTTCTCCTCATTTATATATATCATTATATATGTATATATGCCTACATATATTATATTTCTCATTTTATATGTATACATATACACATTTTCTCATTTTATATGTATATATCTCATTATATATGTGTGTGTTATGTGTATGTATATTTTATATATTATATATATAGTCTTACAGTGCAGAAATTTGTATAATTAATTTTCTTAAACACTGTGAGGCTGAAAGAGAAAAGAAAATGTTGTATGATTATACTTTGGTTGAACATCCATATATACACATGGTAAAAGTAAGATATTGACAGATGCTACAGCACTTTGCATATAATCCTATTAGTACATAATTAGTGCCTGATAATGTTTTGCACCTAAATGATCTTCTCTCCTGAACTGTAAGCTCCTTGAGGATTCCTATTTATCTTTATTCTATTATATAAGAAAAATTGAATAAAACATTATTTGGATGAATGGATAGAGAGCTGATTGATAAGTTAATAAGTAGCATCATCAAACAAAAATTGTCAGTATATGTGTAGTCTATGAGATTTGTCAAATGATCTGCTTCCAGACCCACCCTTGAATGTGAATTTCCAGTAAATCAACTGGACATCAAAAAGCTTAACTGCATGCCAGAACAAAACCCAACACAAAGAATATGACAATATCCAGCATCCCAAACCATAAAATTCTCAATGTCCAGGATGCAATAAAAAGTTATCAGGCAAGCAAATAAGCAGGAAAATATAGAGGAAAAAAAATCAATCTATCAATAAAAAGCAGGCTACCAAAATGAGAGAATGGAATTTGCAGACAGAGAAGTTAAAATATCATGTGATTAAATGTTCTCCATTTGTTCAAGAATAGAGAAAAAACATGAACTTGAAAAGAAATAAATGGAAGATACAAAAAATGAAAACGTTAAGAGATGAAAAATGAAATGTCTGTAACAAAAAAATGTAAAATTGACAGCACATTAGATTAGATACTGTAGAAGAAGTCAGTCAACTTGAAGAAATAGCAATAGAAACTATCAGAAAGAGAGAAAAAAAGATAAAACTCTAAAGAAATTAAAAAGTAGTAATGACCAGTAGGGTAATATAAAGCAATACAAGTAACTGGAATCCCAGAAGGAAAGAGACAGGGAGTCAAAAAAATCTTCAAGAGATAAGGGCCCAAATTTTCCCAAAATTTGATCAAAATTATAAACTCATGGGTATTCTCTTTTTACATTACGCTATCTCATAGTGACTGCATTTTAAATATATTAAGAATCAGCAACAGAATTTAATAATTGTAAACGTCTATCTTGTGTCAAGCGCTGTTTTTAATGCTTTGCAAGTAGTAACGTATACAATCCCAACACACAAGGTGATAAGATCTCTTATATCCCTATTTTATAGATCAGGGCACTAACTCCCAGAAAGATTAGGTGATGGCATGCTCAATGTCACTCAGCTTTTTTGAGTGGAGCAAAGACTCAAACCTGTATTCCTGTGTTTCTCGCTTCAGCATTCATGCTCTTAACCATGCTATATGGCCTCTGTACCGTCTGTGCAATGGACAGATATTAACACTTTAAGCCTCAAACTTGAGTCAGATGTGTCCATTTTCATGCTAAATACTGCTAAATCTTAAAACGATTAAGTTGTGGTTTTTATAAAGAATATCAATTTACCGTTTATCTTCCAGGATCCAAAATAATGTCAATAAATGTGTGCAAATGCATGAACAAACTGGCAAAAAGATGAAGAACATGTTAGCGTTCAAACCATTGTGACCTGCCAGTTAGCCATGGACTAAACCAGCAGGAAAACTGTGTATCTGGAGCAATATGTACTTGTGATTTTCTGAAACCATATTTTAAAAGAAAACTAAAAACATCCAGATACTACAGTTGTCAGCAACTTGACTCCTTCTAGTTGGAATCAGAGGGTTCCTGCTGACACATGTAGCCCTGCTTGTCCTTTTTCACATATGTGCTTCCCCTGCAAACTGTCAGTGAGTTGTCAGAATTGATCAGGAAGTCTAAGGTCAATCCTCAGTGATGGACAGGTCTGGACACAACAACATCTCATTTCTGGTTCTGTGTCATGTAACGTATGAAAACTGATGTCCCCATCATTCTACTCTCAGGATGAATGACTGCACACAATGACGGTGAGATTTTTTTTAAAAGGTAAAGAAAATCAACAGGATACACTCAACATTTATTTTTTTAAACAAATATTTAATCTAATGTTGCAGAGAGATGGGATGTCTTATAAAAAGACGTATACTCCTTTCTCCCAATGTATGAATAAAACTGCCCATATTCCTTATTTGGGAATTTAAACCATCCAACAACCAAACCAGCCAAATCTAGGAATAAGAAAACAGGGCAGGGCACTTCTGTAAATGGCCTGAGATTCTGATGGCTCCCAAGGCACCCAACCCATGAATTACAGGGCAGAAATTTGCAAGTATCTTTGTTGCTTTCCAAGGTGTCTACTTTGAAATTTGATAGAAATTAAGATTTGTGTTACACTTCAAAGACTGTTACTTTTGTTTGTTTGTTTTTGTTAAAGTGGGCATCTTACTACTTAAATTGCCCTTTCTAGAAAAGAAAAATGCTAGAAAATTTTTTATAATTTTAAAACATATCTGACACCACTGAAATATATTAAGAGACTGTAAAAAAAACAAAACAAAACAAAACAAAACTAATCTTTTGGAGGAAGAGGTGGGAAATCACTATGAACAGGGGTCTAAAGTATGCACAGTATTGCTTAGAAGGGAAAGGGACATAAAAGGGCTTCCATTGAACAGTTTATATAAATTAGCACACAACACTTTTGGGCCTCTGTTCACATGGCTTCTCATTTCCTCACTATCCTGACTTCTCTCGTTATCCTTGCTAGTCACTTTATTCCTCCTTATAGATTTTACTACAAAATATAGAGAAGAGGAAAGAACATCCAATTTTGCTACACTTCCAAGATCCTACCTCTATTTTTTTTCCATTCCTCACACCCCTACAAAAATCCTCATAACATTACTTTGATTTTAGCAAAATCACTGGCAACAGAGGAGGGAAAATGGGAAAATGTGAGAGAACTCACTGCCTAACTCCCACTGCTTCTTTCTACACCCAAAAGAGGGAAATGTAGAGAAAGGAGAAAGACCTCTACAGCATAGTAACATGAACATAAATTTAAGCATCTGAATCTTTTAGTTCTTAACACAGACACAGCCTATAATTACAGTTGCAGGGGAAACCACTAAGTTCCCTGTGATTTGTTCCCCAACTAAAGAAAAGGGAGAAACACTCTGTGAGTTCAGGCTACTGGTAATATTCAACAATTGATACCTATTCCACTCTTTCTATTATTTTAACTGTAAAGGGAATGGAGATAAAATACTATCAAAGAGATTCCATGTTGTCACTGCTAATTTTCCAATCGTTTTGAACATTTCAGAATGTTGTGAAAATTGCACAACTGTTTATTGACTTTCTAGCTCTTTACCATTCATGAGTGCCATTGGGATATAATTGTTTAATGAAATAAAATTGTATGGACCTTTTAGGTAGTCCGAAAGTATAAAATAACATATTTGGAGCCATAACAGGCCACCATGTCCATTCTGATGCACATCTCTAAGTTATTTTTTTGGCCAAGTGTGGTGGCTCACACCTGCAATCCCAGCACTTTGGGAGGCCAGTGCAAGAGGATTGGTTGAGTCCAAGAGTTTGAGATCAATCTCGGCAACATGGCGTAATTCCATCTCTACAAAAAATACAAAAATTAGCAGGGCGTGGTAGTGCAGGCCTGTAGTCCTAGTTACTCAGGAGCCTGAAGTGGGAAGATCACTTGAGACCAGAAAGTGGAGGGTACAATAAGGTGAGATTGCACCACTGCACTCCAGCCTGGGCAACAGAACCAGACCCAGCCTCCAAAAAAAAAAATAGTGTTTTTTTTTGGAAAAAAAATTTAAATAAAAATTTTCTAGCAAATCATGGTAATATTGTAATATAAGACTATCATCTCTAGCAAATCATTATAATTATAGACATGAAACAATTAAAAATAAATTACTATATTTATTACTACAAATTGCTATACAGTCACCAGTTCATATATTCCACCCTTAATGATCATGGTTGTATAAGAGCATTAAAGGTACAACTCAAGCTATTTATGTAATATATGTTGGTATATCTAGTATATGGCATTTCAAAGGCCTAAATAAAGTATAAATTACTGACTGCAGGTAGTTGCATCCCTACTGAATATTCAAAGTGATAGTTACTAACTACCTGTTCGTTCATCATTAGCCCAAGAGTCAATGGTGTTAACAATACATTCCAGGGTCTCAGTAGTATAAAGTAACATATTTGGAGCCATAACAAGCCACCATGTCCATTCTGATGCACATCTCTAAGAGTTGTTTTTTTGGCCAAGTATGGTGGCTCTCACCTGTAATCCCAGCACTTCGGGAAGCCAGCGCAAGAGGATCGCACATCAGGACTAAGCACCAGGGTTTCTGCCCTGAATCTTCCTAGACTGACACCTCTCTCCAAAGGCAAGGAATCCAGTACCAAGGGGACATGCTGCCCTAGCCCCTCCATCTTTGTACTCATGGTCTAGCTGCTCAGAAATTGGGATTCCCTGTTCAACAGTAAGCAGTCCCCTTCTGGGGCATACATGGGCTTCCTTCTTGGGTCTATCCCCCAAAAGCCAAACATGCAGCCATTATGTTCACCTCCAGGTCTGAGGTTAGCTGATGGCTGTTGTTTGGGGTGGAAGTTTGATGGAGCTTCCTGTGGGTAGAGTGGTCCATTCCAGGCAGACAATGTCCCTGTAGGATGGCAGGTGCAAGATATGGGCTAAGGGTCACATTTGCATCTGTGTCCCACAATGATCAGAAGTGGATTTTCCTTAGAGTAACTGGAAGGTAAATATAAAGTAGATTCCCAGAGGTCCCAACATTCCAGTGGCAAGGCAATTATGGGCAGGGTTACCCCTTTGGCGTCATCAAGGCTCCATCTGTTCTACTACAACAATTAGGATTGAAATCATGGGATATAGTGGCTTCTAACATATAGTTGTGAGGTCACTGGAACAGATTTTTAAGGAACTTCAGCTCAAAACACACAGTTTTGGTAAACTTTAGGACAACAGTGGATACACAACTGACCATATCCATTGCCAAGAAATTAGATTAAATGGCATTTAGAATAATAAAAATTTTAAGAGAGCATATAAAGGTCATTTTGATGGGCAACCTACATTTATGACAATTTAGTTCATTCCATGACTAAAACCATAAGGTCTCTTTCTCCCTTCCACACACTCAGATATCGACCAGTTAAAATACATTAAATTTATATTTCTAAAATTTACATCATTAAGATCCCCACAAAGCAAAGCATACATGACCTCCTTAAACTACACTTTCACGATAAATCAGTAGTGAGTGCAGTGATTCATATATTATTAAGTTAATTGTCTGTCAAGATATTAACAATGTTGACTTCTGAAAAGAAGTCTAAAATTTTAAAAGCCAAACTGAGTTTATCAGCTAGGACAGATTGCTGCTTGTCTAAGTGACTTAGTTTGTATGACACAGCTACACGCTGCCTTTGGGTTCACAAGTCCTTCAAAACCAAAAATCCATGCTAATGGAAACCTTTTCAGCATAAAGCACCCAACAATCAGAGTTAAGGTTTTATTTATTGGCTTTGACCATCTACTTCTGTTATCAACCATAAGGGCCCATACACTTCATCAACCCCTAACAATAGCCGCAAGCTTGGACAATCTGTCTTGTGTCTTCATTGGGTAAGACTTCAATGGAACAGCCTCGATTAAAGAACAGTCCACGCATAAAATGAAAACTCATTAAAATAAACTTTCTCAAAGGGTAGAAACTTCAGTTCCAATTGAACTGAACTGTTTTTATTTCAAAGATGAAAGGCAAATTACCCAGCCATACATTCATGTGCTCTTGGCCTAAGTGCTTTCTATTTGGCGACTTTAACTCTGGGTCCCTTCCCATGTCTTTTTGAAGGCTTTAGAAACATAACAGGAATTCAACCCTTATTGAGCCTGATTGGAACATAGTATCTGTGAACCTCTTAATAATACTTCAGACCTTTATGGTTTAATTTGCAATGGTGTCCCTTTTGTCTGCCTTACTAGCCTTTAATCTAAGGCACAATGCACCCACTTTACATTTATTTGCAGAAAAACACTGAATAGCTAAGGATTTTTTAATGTGACCACTACAAATGGAGATTTTTTACAGACACACAGGTATGGTCATTTACACAACAGAATGCAAAGCTTAATGGATAAAAAGATGATGTCGAAGATGGCTGTTGCCAATTGTTTACATGAAAACTGACTTACAACTTTGAGGTTGAAAACTTCACCTTGAACTTATGAGGACAATATCAATGAAAGAAACAACACAATAAAATGAAAAAGTCAAGAGACTGGGAGAATCTGTTATGCGAAAATATCAGCTGACCTATAAAAGAGTAATATAACTGGTATTAGCTGAAGCAAATAATAATACTCTGAGCTTTAATTTTATATGAATGATCATTAAGTGAAATGAACCACAAACATGGTTACTTAGATACACAGAATATTCAGATGAAATGTTAATACTCAAAGCAATGCAAAAACATCCACTAATGGTTGTATATGCATGCCATTAAGAGGAAATTAAGCTCTTTAAGATTGGCTATATGTCATTATATAACTTTAATTCATAAATCTTTGTCTGAGACCTAAATGTATATACCATGTGAATACTTTAAAAGACACATTATTTCAAGAAATATAAATTTCTTGTGTCAAAAATATTTCCTTAAATTATGTAGTTGGGAAACTATATGTAGATGCATTTTAAATTTTATCAAAATTAATAACTAGCATAATGGTCTCTGGGTAGTGAAAATGCTATATACTATTTCAGCAGGGGTTGCCAAAAGCTTCTCAATTATCTTTTTGATTTAATCTATTTGTAAATTACTAACAAAGGCTTTTTTCTTTATGCAAAAACCTATCAGAAATTGAATATATAAATAAAATATTTTAAAACAAAAATCTATTATTTAAAACCAAAACAAAAGATCAAAATAAAAAATGTTACAAAATCAAACATCACAAATGACGAAGTATAGAAAACTAATTCTTACCTGTTTTTTTAAGCTATAAAGTCAATCTAAACTTTCTTGCTATTTTTGCTTTCTTTTTGCTTTAAAGGTGAATGTATTAAATATTTGAAATTAATCTTACTCAAAAAGCAAACAGAAAAACAACACCTATCTTTGTCGAAATTACAAACAATTCTGTCATTCACCAAGTTATACTAGCTCCAGTACAAAACAAACTTCTGTCCTGACTGTTAGAAAGCGTTAAGTGAATTCCTGGGTTTGCTCAAACAGGATCATATAGATACCATTTTTTCCCACGAATTTAAAAAAAAATCATAGTTTCTGTATTTTATTTGATATTATTTTGGTCTTACCACATCTATCTATCATTTAGAGGTCTAAATATATCAATCTGTAAAAAGCCAAATTAAAATAACCAACAATCTCTCAGGGAAAACTAAACTAGGTCTGTCTCACTTTAAGCAAAACCAATGTATAAATGTAGGTGAAAGATGATTGAAAGATTAATATTTGTGATGCATAGTATTAGCAACAGGACATTTTTGCAACAGCAGGCTCTCCTCCCGAAATTGTCTTAAAAATATGTATGACTTACAACTGTCCTTGACTCTATCTAATATATACAAAATAATATTTTATATAGATGAAAATATTTGCATATATATATTTCATATCTACAGAAACATTTGCAGTAAATAACACTATATCTTTATGATAGATATCAAGATACATATCCTATATAATTATGACACATATGATATAGATCACATTATCTACTGTAAATGTTTCATTTATTGAATTATTCAAATAAGTCAAAAGAATCTGTATCATTTCACCAAAAATGTCAGTTTATAGAAATTTGATTATTGTTAATCAGGGGCTGTTCTTGTCTAAAAATTTAACTTATAAACCTCCAATTAACTATAAACCATTTATAATTTTAAAAATTAGCACAACAGGAGCACACAATGCTTTTCTTGTTATCATGAGGTTGAGCCACAGAAGTTCAGAAACTATAATTAATTTCTAGTTTAATGAAATTGGCCAAAGCTGCCATACAGCTTCCGGTAGCTTTAAGATGATCATGCTCTAAGTTGCTTCCTGAAAGTGAAGTTCCTTTTGCATCTTAAGCAGCAAAACTAGTGTATAATTACAATGGAAAACTCCATGTTGGAAGGCCCTGGCCTCTCTAGACTGTACTTACAAATGGAAAACAGAGCAGCCTAAAGCTGTCCAGTATGTGCTTCCCAGACCTTATGTGGCCCATCAGAGAAGTTCCCCAAAACAAACTCAGTGTTGAAAATATGGTCATGAATATTAGCCATAAAAATCACGTTTTAATTTAAACAAATTCATTTTAATGTAAAGAAATCATATAAACATGAAATAATTTCAACAAAGCATTAAATGATAAATACCTTTCTAAGTTTGGACATAAGGACATTATCTACTAGCAAAAATCTAACATAATTTTAATGCTTTTACTTTTGCATTGAAATTAGTGTGTGTCAAAAAATGAGATAATGCAGTCACTTACATAGACACATGTTAATAGTTCTGTGGGATATTTGCAATTTTCACTTTTATGGTTTCATTTCCTGACGCTTACCTAGAAAAACTGGGATCTTATAGTATAAAATTTAAGAAAAGCAAACAAATGACTTAAAGGGTGTATAGAGTGATTTTTTTTTTTGGGGGGGGAGGGTTTTTTTATTATTATTTTTTGCCTTAATCCACTCATTTGGTTGAGAAACATAAGGCCCTGTTCACTTCATTTAAGCCTCACAATGACTGGAAGCCTGATCAATCTGTCTTGTGTCTTCTTAGGGTGAAACTGCAATTGAGCGGAAGCAACAGATGAACAAAGCCCACATTCAAATCTGTAGCTCATTAAAATAACGTTAAAATAGAGTAAAATCTCAATTGTAAGTGAATTGTAGCTGGCTTTTTTTTTCTGCTAAATACATTTGATTAATAAACTATACAATCATTAGTCCTGAATCAGTGGTCTTTAAAGTAAATTTAAATAAATGTCTACTTCTTTCTAAAAACTTGAACATTTTGAAAACCATTTTGGAAATACGCTTTCAACAAAGCACTACATGCGATAACTCTGCAGCATGTTCCAATGACACATTCCATCAAGACATGATTCACAGTAATTCTACAGTTCATGGTGCTTTCTACAGTATATGGAGGAACCATACACAGATAAAATCAGTATTAGTGTAACACTTCCCTCTCTAAATTCCTATCATTCTATAATGACACAACAAGTTTCTATCAATAAACACCAAAATTGATGTGCTATGCAACAATTTGTTATCCAAATGCCCAATAAGTAAAATTTTTAGAATTTTTGTGAATTTTAAGTAACCCAGAAGTTCAGTAGGGAAATTCACAAGTAAGCATACTACCATTCCAGTCTGTACCCAATCCAGGGTTGAAATCTTTATTAACACATTTGACTAAGACAGTCAAGATTTATAAAAGTCAGATTTTAGTTGGGAACACATGTCCATAGTTATGTCTGATGGATTTTTGTTATAATGCATAATCATGTTCTAGAAACTGCTTAGGCAATCTGAAGATATCTGTTAGAATAACTCATGCAAACATTTTCAACCCTAAAACCTCACCTTTAAGAAACCAATCTCACAGAAATAAAAGCATCACAGCACCATTACATATGATTTTAAATCATATGTAATCAAAGATATTTGCTGTAGAATTGTTTCTTGGGGCTAAAAAAGAAAAAAAAATGAAAACAAAGTAGAAAAACTGTGGACCATTAATAATATGGAATATTATAGAAGGTTAAAAGAGTCTGTTAAAGCTACACCAGTTGACTGGAAAATTTTTCATGATACACTCTTAAATAAAAAGTAAGATGCAGAGAACACATCTCTAAAAAACTAACTGGCAAAATCCCTACACGTACACGTGTGTACAAAGTTCTGATCTGATTATATGCCCACAGAGAAAGGTCTGAAAGGCTATGTACAGGTTGTTGATATAAGCATAGAAAGCAAAGGGGTGGGGGGAGGTAGGGGACAGGGGTTGAGGGTTGGCTGGTAACCAAAAGAATAATTTTCTTTTTTTTTTTTTGAGATAGATTCTCGTTCTGTCACCCTGGCTGGATGGAGTGCAGTGGTGCATTTTCGATACACTGCAACCTCTGCCTCCTGGGTTCAAGCGAATCTCCCAACTTCTGCCTTAGCCTCCCAAGTAGCTAGGATTACAGGCATGTGCCACCACGCTGGCTAATTTTTGTATTTTCAGTACAGACGGGGTTTCACCATGTTGGCCAGGCTGGTCTCTAACTCCTGGCTTCAGGTGATCCGCCCGCCTCAGCCTCCCAAAGTGCTGGGATTACAGACATAAGCCACCACACCCAGCCAGAAGAATGATTTTTTTTCAAAAGTCCTCAATGACAACAGCATGTTATTCTGATATATCTGATTTTTACAATGAGCATGTAATAGTTAAATAATCAGATTAAAACAATAAAGTCATTTTCACAAATAGAGAAGAGACGTCTGAGAAGCGAGTCTGGCTAGAAGCTTTTCAGGTAACGGGAAGTTTGGCAGGTTAATTCCTAGTTTCTTCATTTGCTTGTGTTGGGGCTCAGAAAATGATACCCCAAAGTATGGTGCTTTGGTGTGCTGAGTACTTTGAACTAAAAGAAGTCGGGCTCAGAAGCAGCCTCCGAACAAAGATCTCTCTGCCCTCCTGCCCTCCTGTTTCTCGCCCCTAGCTCTCTCTTAAGGTGAGTCAGAAAAACCAGAATTCCTCTTCCCCAAGGCAGTTCGCCTTTTCCCCAAAGACAGACATAAAACCTAGAAATATTACTCTAACCTTCCCCTGTCTTTCTGTGTAGAAGCTGGCCATAAAGAAATGCTCTGACCTAACCTTGTACGATAGTAGGTCATAAGACCCTCATTCCAGAGGGTTCCTGCCCCATTCCAGGGGGAAGAAATACTACAACAGAGAAGCCAAGAAGAATCTGAACAGATAGGAGGCCTTGTTGGGTTTCCCCATCAGTCCATAACCAATAGATTACACCCTTTGGTCCAAACGCGTTTCTACATAGCTGTCCATTTTTCACCAAACCTACACATAAAAATGGGCAGTGTTCCCTGAGTCTTTGGGTCTTCATAGTGAAGGCTCCCAAGTCACATAAAATGTTGATTATTTACATAAAGATGCTATGCTTTTCTCTTGCTAAGCTGTGTTTTGTTATAAAAGTATCAGCCATGACCCTTATTGTGAGAAAGAAAGGTGTTATACCTTGTCCACTTCTACACTTGCTTTATAGTTTTGGAGAATCACTGAATGTCTCTCTCCACTTTCCCCCTGTGTCAAGCGAGGTAATGTTAAAGTGAGCATTACATGGAATAATGCATTTAAAACATCTAGAAGCAGGAATGACTACTCTAAGTCCTCAGTACATTGTGATTCTTAAATCCCTCTCCCTGACTCTTGCCCTACGACTTCAGAAGGTGGCTTCCTTGCTGACAGGGGGAGCTGGGTTCAGGCTGAAGTAGCTACTAAAAGGCTCTCATACACACACATAACTGCAAGGCTTGGGCCTGTCAGATCACAGAAGGGAATGCAGAGAGTGGGAGAGAGAAAGGTAGGTTAGGAGGAGGAGCAGGGAGGGAAGATTGACATACTTCTTAGATATCTTTTGGTGATGAAAACAGAAAATACGACTATGAATCCATTAGTATCACACAGTGATAGAGAAGAACATCTCTGACCATTGATAATCTAGATTCTGATCAGCTGCCTAGTATCTCTTCTCCTTCATCATGCCCTAACCTTGCTCACTGGTCCACCAAAAGCCCACCCTTCTCAGTGGGTGTCCACAAGCTCTGCCCACCACAACCATCCACTGTCGTGTGGCTGCAAGGCTAGAGATTTCTGAGTAATCACAAAGGAAGCAGACCGTCTGTTTCATGGTATCTTGTCCTCCTGTGAGGATCTGACTGACATTTTTTAATTAAACTGGCCCACTGGAGTTTAATTAAGGTGTTGTCTGAAACTAAAGAAATATAGATCCCTTTTATGGAACAAACATGTAGGATAAGAAATCTTCTTTTACCCCTTTGATCTTTAAAAAATGCCCTTCATTGTTTCTCTTATTCCCAAACCTTTTCTTCTTTTTATTAACAAAGTTGTTTCAGAAGTGACTTAAAATGACCCATAGGCTAGCCCCATAAATCTACAAGTATCTGAGAAATTGTAGAGACTGAATATGTACATTGGGGGATAAGAAAGTCTGCCTTTTAAATTCAATTTAACTGAAATCAGCTTAGAAAATATGTATTGACTAATGACCCAGTAATGAACCCAGTTACAAAAAGTAGTTTGAATCTCACAGGGAAACTAACCAGGTTAAAAAAGTACAGAATGAAAGCAACTTCCTATTTTGGAACAGGCACTGGATTGCGGTCAGGGTTGCTGGCTGTGGCTTTAGCCCTTCCATTTTTTGGCACTGCATCTTTAAGCAAGTTACCTAGCCTCTCTGAACAGTAGCTGCCTGATTTGCAAGATTGAGTGTTCTACCTCGTTGGGCTAACACAAAGATTAAATGGGATAATAAATGTGAGAAGCTTGTGTGGCCTGTACAAATACAGATAACCATCATTATTATTTGGGAGAATTTCTTTTGGAAATGACTCTGAAGTTAACTTAGGATCATCTGTATAGCACACAACATTACTATTCCTTCCCATTCCTTCTTGCTGCTTTTGCATGCACCCCACCCCGATTTTGTAGTCTGGTGCTTTCAGTTCCCCACTCCCAACTCCTGTAGCTCTTTGGAGAACAACTCTCAGGCTGATGGAGCCACTTTGCAACAAGCGCAGAAAGTGGGAAGTGCCTGAGGGTCTATGATCCTTTGCACACCCTGAGACTATCATCCAATGAGTATGGGGTGAAGGAGTGCGAACCTGCAGCACAAATAGGTCTAATTCATATTCCAGAGTGCTATAGGGTTAAACTGAATGAAGTCCCCCTCTGGGAGACTCTGTCCAAGCTAAGTCAAACCCTTCCTCCACTTTCTCCCTTCCCTGTTGTGCTTTCCCTGCCCACTTAAGGGTTTCCCCTGGGAGTTCTGCTTCTGAGGAACCCAATCTGAGACAATACAGTATTATAAAGGCTCTCAATTCATTTTCCTTCATTTGAGAGCCTAAATTTTTATACTTCTTATTTCTTTTAAGCAAAAAGTATAGTAATTCACCATTTCTCTTTGCTGACTAGGCCTCCAAATGACGTAATTCCCTAGCATTTGTTGCTTTCATTGAATTATTTTTTCCTCACAAATTACTTTTTGTTCAGTTGAGATCTTTTAATGTATATGTAGTCAATGAACCAATTTTCATGATAATTCTCATGAATTAGGACTTCACACAATATATACATTGATCATAATAGTAAATGACACAAAGGACCTAAGTTTTTGAAAAGAAGAATTATCATGAAGATTCCAACATCAAAGCCACCGCATCTGTTCCAATACTGCATTCTTCTAAACTGAAAAGGACTATAGGGAACAGCTGACCAAGTAGAAATCTTTAGGCAAAGATTATGCTAATACAGATGCCCACAGAGTCAGGGAAAGTCAGTCTAGAAAGCTCGATGAGAATAATCTAAAGTTTTTTTAGACTGACAGACTTAAAACCAATACTCAAGGTTCACAGTCAGGGCAACGTGCTTGGACAATTCTAACACAGAATTCCAATGTTATCTTCTATTTCAAAACACAGGAAATTAAGCAAAAAACAAAACAAAACAAAAAAGTCCACACTTGGATTCCAACCTTTTAAGAAGCATGGTTAATTTGAAATATATCTGAATATTCAACCGAAGTATGGAGCAAGAACATTTAAATTAACCTCTTTCATTACCATCATTATCTCTTCATCCTCTCATTCACCACCACAATGGAGAAGTTATGCTTGCCACTCATGTGGACAATAGGGTCATAAGTCTTGGGTTTAGCATGCAGTACCTGCTGTGGTACACATTCTTCTGTTAATGAGCATGCATAACTCTTCATCCCTAAGGAACTGTCTCTGCACATAAAAGGATACATAATTTTTATAATGCCAGAAAGAAGTAAACACAGCTCATTGAGTTTTCTATGGGAGGATTTGGAGAGTTTAATTATCATGGACTGCCAGTATCTCTAGGCACTTACTAGGCTGGTTCTTTTTCCGTGTTTCTTTATGTCATACAAGCAAGTTACCAAGTATAGTGTTACCAAATACAAGGTAATAGCACATTTTAGATCCTTGTGGTGGTTTCAGTGGTCAGATCTTACAGCTCCTCTCTAGAGAGCAAGTCTCACGCCACTAAAGCCACTTGGTCACATGCGGTGAGCGAAAGTGCAGAGATCAGCAACAGATCCTTCCCCACACCATTACCCCCTACCTCAGATGTGAAAAACTCTTAAGGTGTCAGTTACATCAACCATAATCGATGTGTAAAAGACTTCTCCTTCCAGATGTATTCAAATTTTAAGTTATTATAATTGTTGAGTAAATATGTATTAAATATTCTGCAAAGAAGCTGACACATACTAAATGTTCAGTAAATGTTGGCTGCTATTATTGTGTTTATTAGAATTATTATTATCATTAAGAAAAACTCAGGAGAATTATCAAACACTTCTAGAAAAAATCAGGAAAACAACTGAAATTCAGTTTCAAAATGTTCAAGAAATTTCTGCCATTTCTTGAATTGTTTATAATGCAATGAGTGAAAAAAGACTGTTAAGAGAGAATATCCTACCCAAGAAATTCTACCTTAGACCAGGCTCAGTGGCTCACACCTATAATCCCAGCACTTTTGGAGGCCATGGCAGGTGAATCCATTGAGTCCAGGAGTTCGAGAACAGTCTGAGCAACATGGCAAAACCACATCTCTACAAAAAATACAAAAATTAGCTGGGTGTGGTGGTGTACTCTTGTAGTTACAGCTATTAGGGAAGCTGAGGTCTAAGGATCACTTGAGCCTGGGAAGTTGAGGCTGCAGACAACTGTGGAGTACCACTGCACTCCAACCTGGGAAACAGATTGATACCTTGTCTCAGAAAAACTGTAAAAATATCGAAGAGAAGCTCTAAGATAACAGCTAATGTAAATATGTATTTCAGATGGTCTTATGATACTTGACACATCAAAACAAAGTGAAAAATATTAATCCAGGACTTCCTATCCTTCATTACTTGATCAGAACATACAAAAACACATTCACACATGCACACATACACACATACAATCATGCACACGCAATCTTACACAGACATGTTCAGACACACATAAAGGCAGTCCTTGACTTGCATAATGGTGCAGAGCCATAAACATGACCATTTATGCGGAACTGTGCAAAGCAGTCTTAATAACAAATGGAAAAATTTATTATTGTTCTTTGACCTTTAAAATTGTTTGTCAAGGCGTTAAAAACTTTTATGTTAGTTATAAATATTAGAGAAATAAAAAATTAATAAAACTAATATTTATTCAGCATAGTGAAATTTAAAACACTAGAAGACATTTTAAGAGGGAGATTTTTTTTCCCTTCATAAAAATCTTAACCAAGAATAGCTTGAATTTCTTGTCGTGAAACTTACAACAAGAAATGGGGTAAGCATCTTGCCTATGTCCTGATGAATCATCACATTCCTTTCTAAATTTGGATCTGATTCTAACATTTTATCCTGTGTGCTTTGAATGTTATGAAATATTTTGGAGCATTCCTTTAATGTAAAGTTTCTTGTTAGTGTCACTTCCTCTGGGACATTTTTGTCCTTTTTGTCACAAATAGTTTTCTCATTTATGTTGGTAAATTGTTCGCCTTCACTAAGTCCCTCTAGCTGTGAATCTAGTCTTTTGAATGGCTATGCTGTCAACATTCCTAGTCAGCTATGTCTTCTATACATGTTTGATTCTAATTTCACCTACAGTTTCATCACTTTTTGTTTCTTTGCTGTATTTTCTTTTATTTAGACAGATTCTCACTCTGTCACCCAGGCTGAAGTGCAGTGGTACGATCTCAGCTCACTGCAACCTCTGACCCCTGGGTTCAAGCAATTCTCCTGCCTCAGCCTCCTGAGTAGATGGGACTACAGGCACATGCCATCATGTTTGGCTAATTTTTTTTTTTTTTTTTTGTATTTTTAGTGGAGATGGGGTTTCACCATGTTGGCCAGGCTGGTTTCAAACTCCTGACCTCAGGTGATCTACCCTCCTCAGGCTCCCAGAGTGCTGGGATTACAAGTATGAGCCACCATGCCCAGTCATCTTTGTTGGTCAATTCCCTCTTTTAAGCTTCCATTTTTGTAAAATATCCCATAGGTTTATCACTGAGAGACAAGGAGGCAACAAAAGTACATGCTTTGTGATCTATGCATGAACTGAATCGCAGATGTGCAGTGACCCATCATGACAGACTTTGAAAAAAGTGACATGATTGGTCATTGATTGAGATGAGTACCTGTTATCTACCTAATTATTTGTGAACTAAAGATCTGGCAGTCAAATATATATATGTTATGCAATTACTCAGTTAACAAAATGTGGTAACTAAAATTTGAACTGTGCTGTTGGAATACTGGTATTATGTAACTAAACCATAGTTACTGAAATTCATGTAAATTGAAGCCCTATGAAGCAAGGACTGTCTGCACACACACACACACACACACACATACACACACACACACACAGTATATATGAAATAGTCTGACTCTGTTTCCCCACCCAAATTTCAGCATGAATTGTAATCCCCACATACTAGGGGAGGGACCTTGTGGGAGGTGATTAGATCATGGAAGTGGTCCCCTCATGCTGGTCTCATGATAGTAAGTGAGTCCCACAAGATCTGATGGTTTTATAAGGGAGTTTTCCCTCCTCACTCTTCACTTCTTCTTCCTGCTGCCCTGTGAAGAAGGATGTGCTTCTTTTCCCCTTCTGCCATCACAGTGTTTTCTGAGGCCTCTCCAGCCATGCTGACCTGTAAGTTAATTAAACCTCTTTTCTTTATAAATCACCCAGTCTCCAGTATGTCTTTATCAGCAGTGTGAGAATGGAGTAATACAGTAAACTGTTACCAGGAGTGGGGTGATGCTACAGATACCCAAAAATGTGGAAGCAACTTTGGAACTGGGTAAAACAGGAGTTGGAACGATTTGGAGGGTTCAGAAGAAGACAGAAAGTTGTGGGAAAGTTTAGAACTTCCTGGTCTCAGATGGAGAACTTGTTGGGAACTGTAATGGGAATTATATGGAGGTCTCAGATGGAGAAACGTGTTGGGAACTGTAATAAAGGTGATTTTTGCTATGCTTTAGCAAAGAGACTGGCAGCATTTTGCCCCACCCTCGAGATCCGTGGAAATTTGAACTTGAGAGAGATATTTAGGGTATCTGGCCGAAAAAATTTCTAAGCAGCAAAGCATTCAGGTGGAAGCAGGGCATAAAAGTATGGAAACTCTACAGCCTGATGATGAGATATAAAATAAAAACCCATTTGTTAGGGAGAAATTCAAGCCTGCTGCAGAAATTTGCGTAAGTACCAAGGAGCTGAAGGTTAATCACAAAGACAATGGGGAAAATGTCTCCAGGGCATGTCAGAGACCTTCACAGCAGCCTCTCCCATCACAGGCCAGAGGCCTAGGAGGAAAACATGGTTTCATTCACCATGTCTTTAGACTTAGTGACAAGGTGCCCTTGTGCCATGGTGTCCTGCATCCCAGATGCTTCAGCTCCAGCTGCAAAAAGGAGCCAAGTTACAGCTCAGGCCATGAATTCAGAGGGTGTAAGCCCCAAGCCTCGGTGGCTTCCACGTGGTGTTGGGCCTGTGGTATAATAAAGTCAAGAACTGAGGTTGGAGAACCTCCACCTAGATTTCAGAGGATGTGTGGAAACACCTGGATGTCCAGGCAGAAGTGTGCCTTAGGGGTGGAGCCCTCATGGAGAACCTCTGTTAGGGCAGTGTGGAAGGGAAATGTGGAGTTGGAGCCCACACACAGAGTCTCCACTGGGGCACTGCCTAGTGGAGCTGTGAGAAGAGGGTCACCGTCCTTGAGAACCTAGCATTGTAGATCCACTTACAGCTTGCACTGTGTACCTGGAAAAGTCACAGCCAGTCAAGGCCAGCCTCTGAAAGCAGCTGGGAGGGGGGCTGTACGGTGCAAAGCCACAGAGGCAGAGCTGCCCAAGCCATGGGAGCCCACCTCTTGCATCAGTGTGACCTGGACGTGAGTCATGAAGTCAAAGGAGATCATTTTGGAACTATAAGGTTTAATGGCTGCTTTATTGGATTCTGGACAGCATGTGGCCTGTAGCCCCTTTGTTTTGGCCAATTTCTCCCATCTGAAATGGGTATATCTACCCAATGCCTGTACCCCCATTGTATCTAGGAAGTAACTAACTTGCTTTTTACTTCACAGGCTCATAGGCAGAAGGGATTTGCCTTGTCTCAAATGAGACCATGGACTTGCACTTTTGGGTTAATGCTGAAATAATTTATGACTTTGGGGAACTGTTAGGATGGCATATTGTGTTTTAAAATGTGAGAAACGTGAGATTTGGGAGGGGCCAGGGACAGAATGATATGGTCTGGCTCAGCGTCCCCAACCCAAATCTCATCTTGATTTGTAATCCCAACGTGTTGTGGGAGGAAACTTGTGGGAGGTGATTATATGATGGGGGCAGTCCCTTCATGCTGTTCTAATGATAGTGAGTGAGTTCTCAGGAGATCTAATGGCTTTTTAAGGGGCTTTTCCCACCTCTGCTCTGCACGTCTCTTTCCTGCCACCCTGTGAAGAAGGACGTGTTTGCTTCCCCTTCCACCATGATTGTTAAGTTTTCTGAGGCCTCCTCAGTGGTGCTAAACTGTGAGTCAATTAAATCTCTTTCCATTATAAATTACCTAGTTTCAGGTATGTCTTTATTAGCAGCATGAGAATGCACTGATATAATATATATGCACACACATACACATAGAGAACTCTGATGAGTTTTTTCAGGGGCACAGTAACCATGTGCTAAAAGAAAATGTAAATGAAATCTGTCACTTTAAGAGATGGGTCCTCTCCTATATCAAAGGATGAACAATGATCTGATGCGCTAGAAATGAAACAGAGGTTGAAATTCCTCAAGGTTGCATTTCAGGCCTCCCCTCTCCAGTGGATACATAGTGGCTTTTGATGCCCACACAGGTGAAATAAGATGAGATAACACTTCTCACCCACCATCTGAGGACTAACTAGTGCTTTATGGGCATTATTTCTCCACAACTACCCAACAGTAGCGAGCAGTATTTACAAAAAAGAATTTGATTGCCAATCAGTTCCACATGCACAGGACAGCTCTTCTCTACCATACACTACTACTGCTTGCCAAGTCGCACCTAGAAAGCCAGCCTTTGTGTAAAGGCTGACACAGGCTTGGCATTTTTGGAAGGTACTTGGAAATTTCTACTCAGCTTTGAGGTTTCAAGTTGAAAACCACTTCTGCCATGTGCTATGACCCATGCTTGTAATCCCAGTTGCTTGGGAGGCTAAGACACAGGGATCACTTGAGGCCAGAAGTTGGAGACCAGGCTGGGAAACCCAGGGAGACTCCATCTTTACAATTTTTTTTTGTTGTTGTTGTTTTGTTTGTTTGTTTGTTTTTAAATTAGCCAAGCATGGTGGTGCTTGCCTATAGTCCCAGCTATTTGGGAGGCTAAGGAAGGAGGACTGCTTGAGCCCAGGAGTTTGAGGCTGCAGTGAGCTATGATTGTGCCCCTGCACTTCAGTGCGGTCAATAGAGCCAGACCCCATCTCAAAAAATAAATTAAAATTAAAATTAAAAAATAAAAATAAAAGTCACTTCCTCAGGGAAGCTCAGACTAGGTGAACACCACTCCATTATACATTCTGTTCATATTCAGTACTTTTGCTTTAAAATGTATGTATGTGCTTACTTTGTGCTCAGGTATTGTAGTAAGTGCTTTACAAATAATAACACATTCAATTCTTATAATAATCACAAACTTATGTGTATGATAAACAAATTCACTTGTGTACCCCACAAGGACAGAGATCACATCTGCCTTTTTTACCACTGGATCCTTAGTCCACTAGTGCTGCTCTAACAAAATACCTGAGACTGGGTAATTTATAAAGTACAGAAATTAATTTTCTCATGGTTCTAGAAGCTGGAAAGTCCCAAATCAAGGCACCAGCAGGTTCAGTGTCTGGTATCTCTGCTTCTAAAATGCACCTTGAATACTGTGTCTTCACATGGTAGAAAAGATGGAAGGGCAAAAAGGGAAACCAGGCCTACCTGGTTCTCAAGCGCTTTCATAATGCATTAATCCATTCATGATAGCATAACCGTCATGACTTAATCACCTCCCAATGGCCACACCACTTAACGCTGTTGCATTGGTGATTATAAGTTTCAACATGAATTTTGAAGGGGACGTAAACATTCAAACCACAGCAGATCCCTAGTGCCTAGTCCTAGTATCTAAAACCTACTAGGTTAACAAATGTTTATTTGTAGTCCTATATATCATGTGAGGATTGTTCTAAGCATCCCTAAATTGTTCTACTGGGTAAAGACACCCCTTTATTTGCTAATATAACTTTTAACTACATAAAAGCATAGACATGCTTCTCTATAGACTTTTTTTTCATTTTTTATTTAACAAAAGCATAAGTATACTGGTTGCCTGAAAATTAGGTTGGTCACTATTATAACTCATTTGGTTTTTACCAAGAAAAAGGAATGGGAAAAATATTTTAGGACAATAGCCTCCCTAGACCAGCATCCCCAAATTTTTTGGCACCAGGGATTGGTCACTCCTATGAGAATCTAATGCTGCCACTTATCTGGAGGAGGTGCAGCTAAGGAGGTGGACCATGGACCAGTACTGGGTCTATGGCCTGGGGATTGAAGTCCCCTGCCCTAGACCACTGCTCTCTAAACTTGTCTCAGTGAGTTCCTGTTCTATAAGAAGTGCATGTTCCCTCAATATCTATATATTTATTTAAAAATGGATATACAATATTTATTCTAAAATGGATATACTATACTAGAAAAAATATGTCACTGTAAAATATGCCCCTTTGGCATAATAATTATTTTGAACTGATTTTGAGAAATTACAGACACAGGAGAGGCTCAAAAACAGAGTAGAAGTTACCCTTTTGTAAGAAAAATTTGTATCTATAAAGGAAATCTCCATTTCTAAGGGTGTCTCCAATCTCTGTACCAGGAAGAGAAGGATGACTAAAATCACAAGAGAAGGTGCCTGTTTATATCTGGATAACAAAACTTACCCTTGTTAGCTGTGCTTTTCCTGGTCACCTTTCCATAACTAACCTTTCCAAAATGTTTCTTTGTTTCAGCTGAAGGTGATATTTAAATCTGAACTCAAAACCCCTTCCTTGAGATTTATTCTCATGTATACATGAGGTACACATGTTAATAAGCCTCTCTCTATTTGTTTTTATATTATTAATCTGTCTCTTGTTATGGGTGGGGTGGGGGAGGGGTGTTCCAGCAAATAACTCAGAAAAAGTAGAGAGAAAATTATAATTCTTCCCCTACAACTCTGGCAATGAGAATGGGATCTGTGGGACATCCCACTTGCTCTGGAGCCTGCAGATGGGATCCTGGGAAAACTGGAAAAGGGTAAGAATTCTTACAGAGGGACTCTAGTGTATCTGTCTCCACAGTGCCTGATCAACAGAGGAAGGTAAAGTTATGTTTCTTCCCCTACAATACTAATATATGTTGTAAAGAATGCTTAAAAGAAGAAATTTTTAAAGGCATAATTAAAAAATAAAAATAAATTTTTAATGTTTTCACCTATGCCCTAAGTATTATACACTTCCTGGAGAGTAAATGCCTTTTTTCTTCTGACAACATTAAATAATAATTATCACTACAGAATCAAGGTATCTCGAAAAATAAATAAATTTATCAGGAAGTCTTTGTGTTTACATCCCTATTATGAAAATAAACACACACCTTGAATGTGTCACTAAAAATATAGATCTGAATTTTGCCTTTTCCACGAGAAAAACACCCATATAAATCCCAAATCAGTGACTTCTTTGACTTCTTCTACCAACATTAGATTCAAATCATTGTAATCATCTGACACATGCTTCCCTTCCCTTGGTACTCCAACCATCCCTTATGGAATGTTCTGATGACACACGAATGGATCAAATGGAAAAAGAAGGCTGGGCGAGAGAAACAAAGAATGCGAGAAAATACAAACAAATCTCTTTGCTTTAGTCAAAAACTAACCCAACCTGAATTTTTATTTATTTTATTTTTTCGAGACAGAGTTTTGCTATTTCCCAAGCTGGAGTACAGTGGCATGATCTTGGCTCACTGCAACCTCCAGCTCCCAGGTTCAAGCAGTTCTCCTGCCTCAGTCTCCCAAGTAGCTGAGACTACAGGCGCCTGCCACCATGCCCAGCTAATTATTTTATTTTTAGTAGAGATGGGGTTTCACCATGTTGGCCAGGCTGGTCTTGAACTCCTGAGCTCATGATCCTCCCACCTCAGCCTCCCAAGTGCTGGGATTACAGGTGTGAGCCACTACACCCAGCCTGAATTTTTTTTTTTTTTTAATTCCTGGGAGTTTCAAAAATTTTATTTGCTTGCTTTCTTTAATTTTAGTCACTTTTCATTTTACCAAATCCATATCTCATATCTAATCTAATTCTGTCTACTGTCTATAACAGATATGCTATTTTAAATTTTTACCTAATTAATACTTGAGGCTGAACTATAAAATCTCTAGGGACAGAGGCAATGTCTATCTTTTTTACCTTTACATTCTTGGCACAATACCTGACTCTCAATACGTATATTTTAACAAATAAATTAATGAGACAGAAGACATGTTCTAGAGCTCTCTGTGTAAAGTGATTATATACTGAAAGAAAAACATCCTTCATCAGTCAAATTTTAAAGGTCTATTTGTGTGTGTGTGATATTGTCTCACTTTGTCACCCAGACTAGACAGAGTGCAGTGATGTGATCATAGCTCACTGCAACCTTGAATTCCTGGACTCAAGCGATCCTGTGGTCTCAGCCTCCCGAGTAGTTGGAACTACAGGCATGGGTCACCATGCCTGGCTCCACTTAAAGATTATCCCTCAATATAAAGAAAAAATGTACATAAATCTTGTTTTGTTTTTCTTTTTAATGAAAAAAGAAAACAAAAGAAAAGCTACATTGGCAAGTCTGTTAGAGTGGGGCCACGTTGGCCATTTAAAATCTCAAATGGCAAAACTAAAAGTGATAAAGTACACTAGCTCAAATCCGGTACTCTCAGCTTGGCATTCAAACCTGTAAAGCATAATCCAGCTTTTTCATCCTGCTAGTTCCCTCATTAAAGAGTTAAATAAATGTTAATGCATGTTCTTTCCATATTTGTATAAGAATCATATTTTTAACTTTTCAAAAATTATGCCTTGTAAGTACCAAGATGTCTGAGAAGTCAATTAAACTGCATTGCCTGAAAATATACCTCCTAGGCTCCTCTTCTCAGTCCATCTTTTCTTGGATCCTGGAATGAAAGGATTCCAGGAGGCAACAGAATTTCAGGTTCGCTGACTAAATTTTTCTATTTTTTTTCTTCTGACTTGTGTTTTTGTTTGTTTGGTTTTTGTTCTTGGCCAATGTTGTTTTTATTCTTGTTTGTGCATAGCCAACAGGTTATTCCCGATTGGTGGCAGTAGTAACTGGGAATTTGGTTTTATGTTCCACTTATTTGGTGATCTCTTTTGTGTAGAGACAGGAATTATTCTTTTTCAGATGAGAGACAACAGAGATATTGGTTTGTTAGTCTTTTTGCTTTTCTGTCTGTGCAAATGTATGTCTTACCTTCCATTGAAAAGCAGACTCTCTTTCAGATCTGAATTTTTATATTCTAGGTTTATTCTGACCTGGAGCTGAATATGTAAAATTAAAGCTGTAAGTTCTCTAAGTAACTGCATACCTCTACTGAGAAAAGAATTTACTTCTCATGTGGAATTGTAAAAATACTTTTCTAACTTTGGAGTAATTAAAAATTTATATTGTGAAGTCTCTAGAAATAAAAAAAGATTGTGATTGGTTTATAGATACCAATAAGCACTCCATATATTTAGCATTCTTAAAAATCCCAGAAAAGTTTTTTCAAAAACTGAATTTCTAACACTTTAAATGTGCTAGTCTATTAAGAAAGAAAAAAAAATCTTCTGAAAGAAACTACTAGCTCAGAAGCATTTTCCTATAAGAAGCTATGTTCACAGAATCATTGGCAAATCAGATCATTGTTCTCTTTTCAGTGTTTGATCACTGGTTTAAAAGAAACTGTTTTCTCCATAATTTTATCAGGATAGAATATAATACAAGAAAACACACACACACATACAGATAAACACACACACACACATGCATATAAAACATAATTTGGGTTCTTTTTCTAATCAAGATACTAACTAGACTTCTGGTTTCAGCTCCAATATGTAAAGAGCTGGGAAGTCATCACTTATGTCTGTACAAAAGGAAAAGCTAAATGAACTAAAAATCAACAATTTTTCTTGGAAGCTTCAGAGAACTGAGCTTGCAAGGCAAACTGCCACCCCAAAATCTGGAGAATCAGGCTAATCCAAAGAGTCGACAGCCAAGATCAGTTTACCTGAAACAGAAGCCACTAGAGTCATAAACTGGTAGGAAACACTTAAATGTTAATTTTGACAAATTCCTGGGGGGTGAGTGTGGACTAGTGTTAATAGTGAGAAACTCCTGGGAGCCACAGTCTTGGGCCCCCAACACTTTTAAGGGTTTTACCTCCAGGAACCCTGCCATGTTCTCATAGAGAAGAGCTAAAACAGATTCCCTTCTGTCTCTGGCAGGCAGAGGGAAAGAGTATTTGTGAAATATTCACAGAGCATTTTCTATAACAAAGGCTTATTTTCCGGGGGAAAGATTTTACCAGAGCCTTACTCCCACCCCAGGCACAGGGCATTTCTCCTACTGGACTCTCTCTAGCCTTTCTCTCTCACCTAAGGGAACTGAGGGAAGCTAAGAAACACTGGTGAAGGTCACAGCCCAGGAATACAGACCCCCTAAAATACTGAGATTTAATCATAAGATTATGGAATGCTTTTCCTCTCCCATGCCTTACCACCATATTAGCAGGACTCTGGTATAATGGTAGTTTACTGGGAAGAGTAGAAAACACATAGAATCTATTTAAGGAATAATTCCTAGAGAAGCTCAAAGACAAAAGTGGAGACAAAAACGAACACTAGAGGAAGTTGAGGCCCCGGCACCTACCACTACAGCAAACACTAAACACAGCCCAACACCTAGCAAGACTTCCATAAATTCTCTAACTAAAATGTCTGTTTACCTCAAAGAATGAAAGAATTGTGGGACAATTTCAAAATGTGTAACAGATGTATCATTAGAATACTAGAAGAGAGATCAAAATGGAAGAAATATTTGATGTAATAAAGCCTTAGAATTTTCCAAATTAATGACAGATATGAAATTACATACACAGAAAATTCAAAGAGCACCAAGTGGTTCTCTTGAATATTCACATCTCAACATATCATATTCAAACTAAAAAACAAATAGATTAAGAGAAAATCTCGAAAGAAACCAGAAGAGGATAAGAACGACGGTAGACTTCTTTTCATGCAAGAAAGAAGAGTAGATTGAAATATTTAAAGTGTGAAAAAAATCAACTTAAAATTTGATATCCACCAAAATTATCCTTAAAAAGTGAAAGAGATATGTAAAGACTTTTTTCAGACAAAAACAGGGAATTCATCACCAGACAACCTACTCTGTAAGAAATGTTAAAAGAACTTCTTTAGGGAGAAGAAAAATGATATAGGTTAAATAAAACAAAACATGGATCTACATAAAGAGAGGAAGAACACTGGAGAAGAAACAAAAGTAAAATAAACATTCCTCTCAAGCTTACACAGAACACTTAACAAGACAGACCACATCCTGGGCTGTAAGATACACCTTAACAAATTTAGAAGAGATTATACAAAGTGTTTTCTCAGACCACAGTCAAATTAAACTAGAAATCAAAAACAGAATAAAAGCTGAAAAATCTCCATATATTTGAGAATTAAGCAACAAATTCCTAAATAAAACATGGGTCAAGGAAGAAGTACATGGGTCAATAATATATATATTTACATATTATGTTTATGATATAAGTGCATTAATTATAAAAGATCTATAATCAATAATCTAGCATTCAACTCAAGAAATTATAGAAACAAGATCAACTTAAGCATAAAGCAAGCAGAAGAAATGTAATAGTATACCTTATAGGAGACAAACAAAATTACAATTAGGAAAACAATACAGAAAATCAACAAAACCAAAGCTGATTGTTTGAAAACATCAATAAATTTGATAAGTCTCTAGCCAGGCTAACAACAACAACAACAAAAAACAGAGAAGATATAACTTGCCAATATTAGAAATGAAAGAGGGGTAATCACTATAGATCCAATGAACATTAAAAGATTAATAGGAATATTATGAAAAACTCTATACCCACAAATTTGTTAATTTAGGTGAAATGGACCAGTTCCTTAAAAGACATAAACACCAAAACTCATAAAAGGAGGAATATATCATTTGAGTAGGCCTATATCTATCAAAAAAAAATCCAGTCCCTAACTAATAATCTCCCAAAAAGAAAGCACCAGGCCCAGATGATATAATTGGCAATTTTTTTTCAATCATTTAAGGACAAACGAATACCAATTCTATATCATTTCTTCCAGAACACTTCCTAACTCATCGTATGAGGCCAGCACCACTCTAATAGCAAGACCAAATAAAGCCATTACAAGAGAGAGAGTGACAGACCAATGTGGTTTTTAAACATAAATGCAAACATCCTCAATAAAACATTAGTAAATCAATGTATAAATAAAACCATACACCAGGACCAAGTGAAATTTAATCCAGGTATGCAATTTGGTTCAATATCTGAAAATCAATTAATGTAATTCACCACATCAACAGACTAAAGAATCACAGGATAATATCAATTGATAGAGAAAAAGCATCTGACAAAAGCCAGGATCCATCATGATAAAAACTCCAAGGAAACCAGGGCTAATGGGAATCTTCCTCAACTTAATAAAAAAATAATGATAAAAAATATACCTTTAACATGATGTTTAATAGTGAAAAACTGTATGCTCTTTCCCTAAGTTAGAGAATAAGGAAAGAATGTTGCCTTCACTACTCCCATACAACATCTTACTGAAAATTCTAGTTAGCTTTAACACCAGAAAATAAAATAAAAGGTGTACAGACTGGAAGATAGAGTGAAGAAGGAAGAAATAAAATTTTATTTGTGCATAACATGATTTTTCTATGTAGAAATCACAGAGATTTGAACAATTTTTTTTCTTTGTTCTTTTTTTTGAGACAGAGTTTTGCTCTTGTTGCCCAGACTGGAGTGTAATGGCGTGATCTTGGCTCACTGCAACCTTTGCCTCCCGAATTCAAGCGATTCTCCTGCCTCAGCCTCCCGAGTAGCTGGGATTACAGGCATGCACCACCACGCCCAGCTAATTTTGTATTTTTAGTAGAGATGGGGTTTCTCCATGTTGGTCAGACTGGTCTCGAACTCCTGACCTCAGGAGATCACTGCGTTGGCCTCCCAAAGTGCTGGGATTATAGGCATGAGCCACCGTGCCCAGCCCCCAAAATTCTTAAACAAATAATCAATTATAGTAAGGTTATAGGATACAAGGTTAATATATGACAGGAAATTACTCTCATATATACCAGCAATAAACTTGGGGTTTGAATTGAAAAGCACAATACCATTTACAATAGCACCAAAATGAATGAAATGCTTGTTACAAGCTTAACAAAATGTGTACAGGATATATATGCAGAAAACTACAAAACTCTAATAAAATAAATTAAAGATATAAATATATGGTAGAGATAAACTATGTTCATGAATTGGAAGGCTCAATATTTTTAAGATGTCAATTCTTTCCAACATGATCTATAAATTCAACACAATCCCAATCAAATCCCAGCAAGCTTTTGTGTAGATATCAACAGAGGCTAGTTAGTATAAACTTCCTAAACTTCTTATACTGATTTACTGATCAGATAGGTTAACACTATTCTTATATAAAATCTATGATTATGAAAAATAGAAAATTATGCATCTGTTCAATCAAATTGAATTATAATTATGACAAATATTTCATAACCACAGAAATTATGATCTGTACTATGTCAATTTAAATATAAGTCTTTCAGATCTTTAGTTAATGTAAATACTGAAAAAATACTACACTGTTAATTAATAGATAATCTTTGAATACTTGTATATTTCCAAGTGTAATAGAATGCTGAACCATTAGTCCCAAACATCGTTTTAATGTATGCATTTTGGCCTCCTATTTTTACATTTGTGGAGTAGTTTTAAGAGAGTAGAAGCAGTAGTGGTAGAGAAATAGGTTGCCTATGCAAGGTAAAGAGATATGTGTTGTTCATAAAAAGAAAAAAAAAAAGTGGTTTTGTCCTCAAGTAAAGTACCTGGCTATTTTAAGATATAAAAGAAGATAATAAAGGCATAATTTGAACGCATGTAAAAAATTGTAGGAGTTTTGTAAAAAGTAAGCTTCATTGCCCTGTTTTCTAATGACTGCAAATAATAAGACTGACTAAAAGCACTGAAATGTGTTAAAATTTTGCAAAACTTTCTGTTTTGATGGATTTATTAATAAGAAAAAAAAGACTATGCTTTACAATAAAATGTTATATTCGAATTTTATATTCTCTGTTAAAATGTCAAATTGGTCTTGGAGAATTCAGTCTACTCTTTATCAGAGGTAGCAAAAAGTTTTTTCTTTGTAACTCTCCATATGTCATCAGAATAATTTCCTACTTTTTGCATACTTTATCATATCTTTGACTGTTTTAAAACGTTTTTCATTTCTAAATGCTAGGGTTCATTATAACTTCATTTCCTTCTTCTATGTTTTATTTACAAATTTTGTATTGCCACTTTGACTAACAGGCAGCCAAGTCAACGCCAATCTTTCTTCCAAGGCACCTATGATACTCTCTTAATGAAATGATCAAATTTTCACTGACAACTCTTGATTTTGCCTTCCTAACATCAGAATTCAGATTAGCCAAAAACCAAACAAACAAAAAACACCAAACAACCAACAAAACATTTTCCATTTTTTAAATATCTAAACTATCTCTGGGGTTTCCCAGAGGGCTCCTGGACATTCACAAAAGATCTGTTCATTCACCTTATTTAAAAAAAAAGAAAGAAAGGGATGCTAGAAATAATTAGCCTTACTTAGTAGGCTCTATATCTGTTAATTGATTCAACACTAATTAGTTGTGAGCTGCAAGAAAAGACTTACCAAATCAAGGAAAGCAAAGTAAATTACAACATGGCCTCAGCATACCATATTAATTTGTTAGGACTGACATAACAAAACACTACACTCTGGGTGGCTTAAACAAGAAAAATTTATTTTCTTGCAGTTCTGGAAGCTAAAAGTTCAAGATCAAGGTGTCCGCAGGATTAGTCCAAGATCAAGGTGTCAACAGTGTTGACTTCTTCCAAGACCTGGCTCCTTGGCTTGTCTTCTCACTGAGTCCTCACCTGACCTTTTCTTCGTAGTTGGCATCCCTTGTGCTTCTGAGTGTACCTCCTTTTATTATGACACCAGTCTGACTGGATTAGGGCCCATATATATGACCTCATTTAACTTCAATTACTTATTTAAAGACCCTATCTCCAAAAACGGTCACATTCTGAGCTACTCATATTTGGAGTTCAACATATTAATTTGGGGGGGGGGGGGCAAAATACAGCCCCTAATACATACTAATATATTTTTAATTTATTTGTTTGGAACAGAATATTGTTTCTTTCCATATAAATTTAACATCCCCATGAGCACATAGTAGAATCCAATAATAAATGAAGTGTTATGAGCATTACATAATTATTCTTTGGTTGCTCACATGTCATTTTGGCGCCTCATGTCACCATTCAAAATATCACTTACTAAAACTATAGTTATTTCTAAAGATAGGCATGAGAATTTTGGTCAAATGTTTATTCATTCTAGGAAAATAACCTGGAAATTACTTCTTGAAATAAATCCTTTATATTGGCTTTTTTAGAAATTATGATTGGATTTATTCTCCTAAAAGGAGAGGGGAAATACAGTCAACTATGTGTTAGAAGAATAAAATATTGTCTGTTTATTAATTTTTCGCATAAAATATTTAAGAAGTTTGAAATGATGGTGTTATTTTATAAATATATCATGAACTTTCCATGAGATATCAAATCATCCTCATCTACCAGTTAATTCAAGAAAAAATCAAGAGATTTAATGAAAAAGAATCTCTTTTTTTTCCCCTTTCTCATTACATAGGCCTGCCAACCTAGTGATGGACAGAATTTGCCACGGTAGAATGCTCCATCAGCTCAACCCCATGCCACAATCCCAGTAACACCAAGACAATTGAACATATTCAAGTAAAGCAGAGTAGGCTACTAGTTAAAGTGTTGCTCGGAAATAATTATATTTAGGCAATGGAAATTGTGGATAACTAAAGATACGATGTTTTTCTTTCATTTTCTTAAGAAATACTCAAAGTCTTACCCTGGCCCCTTATATTTGACAATGAAAGTTAACTGGCACATATGGTGCTGACCCTTCTTTGAGATGTACTCCACAAACCTATGAATTGTCTTAATTTTGCCCTGTTATAACACTTCTGGTTTTCACTGCAATATAAAGCAAGATTTGATCCACAACCAAATATCTCTATCTGTGGGAATTTTCTTTGTTCTATACTGAACCTCAAAGGACTTGCAAAAGTCAATAAACTATGGATGTATGTACTCCTTAGCAAATAACCAGTTTAAACCACATTTTTACTAGGGCTTTATAGTATAATGACAGTAAGTTGAGGTATAGTAATACTATGACTAAAACTAAATGTATGTATGTGTTATAACTGGCTGATCATACAAATAATTATTAAATATAAACACATATGCTTTTGTAGATTTGTTGGAGAGATTCGTTAATTGCTTAATGAAAGATGTCTTTCAGATACTAATTCCTTCATTTAGTTCAACAGATTAAATTTTATATGAGAAGATATTAGCATGCATGCAATGAAGTGACAAGGACAACCAAAAAGCTTAAATGTTAATGGGTAAGATACAGCATTCTGGTTATTTAAAGAATGCAGCAGTATAATGTTCATTTTGTATGCTTCCATTTGCTCTCTGCATAGACAAAAATGTCCTTTTTAATATTTATGCAAACATTGCAATATCAAGATTGTTTCTACATATTTCTGAGTTGTAAATAAATTATAAAACTTTAAACAGTATATGAATAATTCCAGATAAGCTAAGATTGTGCATTTTCTAATTGGTAGAGCTAATCAGGACTTAACATGTAAAACCAAAGCCAATGACTTTTTGTGCTGTAGTTTTAAGTCATTATCTAATCTTTTGGAGATTCTAAATTTATAGTGTGCAGAAAGCTTTAATATAAAAATGGCTTTGCCACTAGAGTTAATTTTTTCATGAGGGAAAATTACCACTAATACTAACAGACCTGTGTCTTCATTCTCCCCAGTCCCTTTAAACTGCAGTTCAATCGGGTATAATCATTTTTCCTCCCCCAGTAGGGTGCAGAGAGCCCTCTAGCTTCCAAGCCTGTTTCCTACTGAGGTACATATTGGCCAGCATACAGCTGCTCAGAACAACTATTTGCATCTACAATGGGGTCATCCCACCACAATCTTTTCAGATCAATATGATTGGTACAAACAATAGTTTGATTTTGATTGCTCTATAGTACGCTTGGGTAGAGCCTCTGAATGCAAGTGAATTGCTTAGAAACAATGGGCTGGTTCATCATCTAAAGCGTCCCTTTGCAAACAGCTGCCTCTGCCACACTCACCCTGACAACGTCCAGAAAAACAGATGGTTTCAGCATTCATGGCCAGTTTAGTGAAAGCCCCTGAGTCAACCATTCAACGCATGTTTTTTAATCTATTTTATATTAAAGGATAATTTTCTCCACTAAAAATTTTAAATATATTTAAACTCTCTAGATAGATCTAAGTTGAATTAAAATGAAAAAAGTAGGTATTTTCAGAGGTGAGAAAAAAATCCCTTTCATAAGTCAATATAGCCAGGTCTTTTGTTAAAACTGTATAGACTTTCATGTATGGTATGGGTAGTAATTCTGCAATACTAAATGGTAACAATAATAATACAGCTTAAGTCCCCAAGCATTGATCTCCGAAGCTTCTGTTGTCTATTTAAAGGCAAGCCTTAAGGTTACTTTAAAAGGAAAGCATTTTTCTCCTGGTTTTGTTTTACCACAAGAAAAATCAGTACAGGGAATTGAATGAGAATAACGCAAGAGGCACTGTCATTCCTGCATGCTATCATCACTCATTTACAGAATATGTTAAAATATATTTTGCATTCAGTTGGTTGCAATGACTGTGAAGACTCAAGTATTGACCCAAATGCATTAGTATTTTGGTGATTTAAAAGAAGTAGTAACTATTATATGTGGCTATGATCTCAATACTATTTTACTTTGCATTTTTATAGTAAGCATTGAGAGCAAGACAATTGTTACCTGTTAGCTTAGAGAAATATTTCAATTTCAAAAATGAATTATTAGAAACAGGAAAGTAAACGTGTTATAATTGTCATAATTGACTTTTTTGTTACTATTATTTACAATTTAAAATTTTGGAAGAGAACCAAACCCAATGTTACATATTTTTCTGAATACCCCTCATTCATGTCTTAACTCTTTAAAGATACAAAGGAGATTAAAAGAACATTTGACATACTCTTGTTAGTAACTACCTTCTGTGGAATATATTTAATCCCAATCTGCATTTATAAATCCATAAAATTGTATATACCCTCACTTTATAGAATATTTTATTCCTAAAATCTAAATACAAAGTATGATTATAAAAATAAATTTTAAGTCATTGACTTTATTGTAAGTTACTACTATAGATCAATATAAACTATATCAATATGAATTTGAATTGATAAATTATCATAAATTATAAGTTCATTGTGAATTACAAATTATTTATTTTAAATATATTTATTACGTTATTTATAGATCTATATAAGCATACATAAGTATATGTTACATATAAGCATACTTAAGTATATATTGTATATTACATAGGCATATTTATACATACTATATATTTATATATTATATAGTATTTATATATAAACATAATACTTAATATAGTGTTATAGTAATATAGTATAAGTCATAGTTTATTATATTTATATATTATATTAATAGAATATACTATACTCATAATATATAAAGTGTACAGTTGACTTTGAACAAGGTAGAAACTGGGGCACTGATCCCCACTCCTGCACAGTCAGAAATTCACATACAACTTTTAACTCCCCAAAAACTTACCTAATAGCATACCATTGACCAAAAGCCTTACCAATAACATAAAAAGTTAATTAACACACATTTCTATGTTGTATGTGTTATATGCTATATTCTTACAATAAAGTAAGCTAGAGAAAAGTAAATGTTATTGAAAAAATCATAAGGAGGAGGATGAGGAAGAGGAGGGGTTGACCTTGTTTCAGGAGTGGCAGAAGTAGAAGAAAATGCATGTATACTTGTGTACCTGTGCAGTTCAAACCCATGTTGTTCAAGGGCAAACTATGTATATATTATTTATATATGTAAATATAATATTTATATAACTAACTTTACTAAAATGGGGATAATTTTATGTATTTCACTGGGCTCCTGGCTGGAATAAATTAGATTATGCACATAAAAGCACTTAACTCAGCACCTAGCTATTCATTATTATTATTATCATCATCATCACCATTGTCATCATCATTTCTAGAGAAATTATAAAGAGAACATAGAGCAAAAGAAAGTATGAAGTCACCCAATGGGTAAGGGTAAAAACTTGCAGGGTAAGAACTAAGATCATTGCCTAGCCTATGACCCATTGCAGCACCTGGAAGCCACGCTTCACAACTTCAGGATCTGTTGCTGTCCTTCCCACCCAAACTCCTCTTCTGGGGACCACAAGAAGATTTTTGAGCATGCCAGCCATGGCCAATGGTGAAGCAGTGATGATGTCTGATGAAAGACATCATCAGATCTGTATTCTACAAAGATCAGTTCATCCACTATTCAGTCATCTTTGCCCAGGACTGAAGCACCTGCTGAGGAGCTCTGATGTTGGGTGAGCAGCAAAGCAGAGAGTGGAGCTCTTCACCCTTGGTGTGTCTACCATCTTTAAATGCACACAGACACGCACTCCCCTGTCTATTATCCTTCCTTTTCCTTCTAAGAGTGGTCTATAGTCATCATTTCTCCTTCCTCTCCTACAATCCCTCCCTGGTCTTCTGCCCCAAACACTCCACTGCAACTGTAATTCAAATCCAATAAATACTTCTCAGTTCTTTTGGTATTTGATTTTGCTGCAGAATTTGAATCTGCCGATCATTCATTCTCCTATTCATTTACCTGCCCCTGTGCTGGGTCTTGGAGATCCAAGGAAACACTGTTGAAATTCTCTGCTGTTTAGCATGCCTCCCACACTCTCTCCTAGCTTTCCTCTGACTTTCACAATCACTGTCACAGATTTACCTTCCCCTACCATCCAGTGAAAGGCTTAGTATTCTTTAGGGTTCTATTGACTATGCCTGTTCTCAGTCTATAAACCCTTATTTTCTGTCCATTCATACAACAAAACCCTTACTGAACATCTCCTACATCCGAATTTTATCTGCACCCATGACTTCAACTAAATATGACTTCCAAACTCACATCCTTCATTCACTCAACAAATCGCGTTGAGCATGGTGCCAGGCAGAGTGCTAGGCTCATTCATGTGCTGATTAATAAACTACAGTCTCCATCTTCATAGAGCTGCTTGTGTAGTCTACAGCTAGAGAAAGATAACTATGCAGATGATTACAACACTGAATGACTCCAGAGATGAATTCACAAAGGTTAACCTCACATGCACAAAGGATGTAGATTTTATTCTACATGTATAAAAGTAGGGGAGCGACATCACCAGATTTTGGTTTTTCTTTTCTTTTTTCTTTTTTCTTTTTTTTTTTTTTTTTTTTTTTTTTTGAGATGGAGTCTCGCTCTGTCTCCCAAGCTGGAGTGTGGTGGTGTGATCTTGGCGCATTACAACCTCTGCCTCCTGGATTCAAGCAATTCTCCTGCTTCAGCCTCCCAAATAGCTGGGATTACAGGTGCACACCACCACACCTGGCTGATTTTTGTATTTTTAGTAGAGACGGGGTTTCACCATGTTGGCCAGGCTGGTCTCGAACTGGTGACCTCAGGTGATCCACCCGCCTCGGCTTCCCAAAGTGCTGGGAAAACAGGTGTGAGATACCATGCCCAGTCCAGATTTGTATTTTAGAAAGATCAGTCTGCCTAAATGTAGAAAACAGATTAGAAGGGGGTAGAGAGAAAAGGTACCGTAGTTATCCAGGTAAATGATGATGGCAAGCTGGACTGAGGGAGAGGAGTAGGGACAGAAAGCAATAGTGGATTTTAGAGCTATCTAAAAGTAGATTTGAAGACTTATTGAATCCTAAAGCTAGATATGTAAGAAACTCTGGGAAACGGGACAGGATACATGGGGTCAGGTATGTTCATGTTGCTGTATTTCTATGGTACAAAGAATATCATCTTGTTATAGTTCTTATAATGGCACTTTGTAATTCCCTGTATATGAGTTTGTCTCCTGCACCAGACCAGTGGTTTTCAGTACTTTTCTACCTCCATACTACCCATATATTTAATCCACTTCCATTGAAATATTTCTTATTAAAAACAGGGTGGGTGGAAGTCGGAGGAGAAGAGAAAGGAAGCTCAATTTCTCTAGAGGAAAATATGATAGAGGAGTGGAAAATCCTCCACTAACTACATACAAAGTTTCTTGACAGCAGGTGAGGCATCTTTTTATTGTATTTACCTGAAACCTAGCACAATGTCTGGCACAAAACCAGGTGTACACTGTTTCTTGAATGAATAAGTAAATGAATAAATGCATGCTAAAATGCTCCTAGACATTTAGCCATACAGTCTGTAAGGATACTCCAAGAAAAAAGAACAAGCTTTCCCCTCTGTCTAACTTTCTGTGATTGATTTTCCTTTCAAGCCTTTTTTATTTGCAGGTTAGGGGTGGGTAGATGAGACAGAGGATATGAACATGAAAATAAGAATAAAGTTTCAGGTCCAGAGTCATGAAGTTTCAGGGAGGAAATGACCTCAGTTTCCCAGCAAGGCATGGCAATTAACAGGATCTAGATCTACTGTCCCAAATCCAATAGTCTTTTTCTCTCCAAAACTTTACAACCCAAACCTTTCACAAGTGTAAAACATTTAGATGTTGAAAAGGATCTCAATTTATGGGCATGTTTGAAGTCAAAGGGATGAATTTAATTACCTTTGATTCCTAGGGAAAAATTAAGTCGAAAAGAAGATATTGATTCCATCTGTTGGTTTATTTTTAATTTGTCTGTTTCCCAACTTTATCCAAGCACATAAATAGCCTTAAGCAACCTTTAAGTACAGTAGATATTGTGCTCTGACTATCTGCAAACAAATAATTCTCCAAATCCTTAGCCTGGTAGCAGGAGAGGGAACCAAGCTTTTCTGGAGTGTTAGCAAGGGGAAATGTGAAGAGTCGCTGGGACTGCTATTCAATAACTTAATACTGAGTTAAACTTACTTCTCCTTCTACCCTGAGTTTAAACCACTTCCCAGCACCAATCTTAACTTTTGTGTTTTGTTGTCATTAGGGTCTCCCAATTTCTCTGGAACAAAGGTGATTCCTATACTAAGACTACTCTCCAGGAACCACGGCTGGGTACCCCGCCCTCCAGGCATCACTGATGCTATCTGTCCCGCTGTACACTTCTTGACCTTCCCTTTGCATCATGCCAGGACACCATTCTCATGCCAACTGCTGGATCTTCTCCCTATTTAACATCAACTTCTCATTAATTTCCTGCTGCAGGGACAGTTCCCTGTCCAGTTCCATTTCTAGTAGATGTCCCTTTATACTGGGTCCCTGGTTGCTTCCTGTGACAACGTTCTAAATTCTTTTCTTAAAATGTAAACTATTTTAAATTTTAAAAGTAATGTGTTTTCATTGCAGACAATTTATAAAATAGAGATGAGGAAAGGAAGAAAATAAATGTGACCTGTCATCATATCTCTCAAAGATAACCAATGCTGGTATTTAGGTATATGTTCCTTATAAACCCACACAATTCACATACACACATACAGAGTTTTATCCACAAAATGACAACACATGGAATTGTAAACCTGCTTTTCTCTTTCTTTAATAATATGGTATAAACATTTTCATGCCGTTAAGTACTCCTATACAATGCATTTTTAATATATGAATATAATTCCATTTTAGGGATATAACATTATGTTAACCACCCTTTGTTACTGGTTGCTATTTAGATTATTTATTTTTTACTATTATAATAAATGCTACAATATATAGCATTCATATAAGGATGCAATAAGTACATATATTAATCATCTTCAAGCACCTCTATGATTATTTCCCAGGGACAAATTACTAGAATTACAACTGCTTAGTCAAATGGCATGCATGCTTTTAAGCCTTTTGATGCATATGGGAAAATTGTCTTTCAGAAAAACTGAAGCAATATACAATGCAACTGACAGTATATGGGAGTGCTCATCCTTGTCTGAAAAGACTTTTCTTTTCTGCCTCAAAAACTAGGACATCCTAACTATTTACCGAGGATCATAAGATCAGATTTTGTTTTGAATCCTGCCTTCAACAGCCCATAAAGCTGGGCATAGTTCCTAACCTCTCTGACCTTTTAATCTCTCTAATAGCATGTGAAACAACATAGCACCTCATAGGCACCCAATAATTCACAATAAAAGTTTATTTTTCTTCCTTTCTTATGTCACATACCAGCCAACATGTAAATTATCATTGCCACTCAATTGTGTTAGTTATATTCTTATGAATATGTTTGTTCTAGAAAAGCAACAACATGATCCACTTTCCGGGGATGCACTGTGATGAAACACCAGGCCACCTATAGAATTAGAAAGCAATATCACTCATTGCCAGCAGATGCCACTACCTGATCCATGATGTATGTACTCCAGAAAAAAAAAAAAAAAAAAAAAAAAAAAAAAAATCTTAAAGTATTGTATAAGGTTCCAGGTGCTGTAAGCAAGTCAGTGATATAGTTAGATCATGAGTGATACACACCTGAAATTATGTAAAAAATTACATAAAGAAGTTTACTTACAAACAGGGCTATGTATTTTGGAATATATTTTCATAATGGAATGTCTTATTCAACTTTCTATTAAATAAATTGTGTGCGTGCATGTGCATGTGAGTGTGTGTGTATATGTATAAATCAAGTTAAACTCCAAAGTTCCTCTGAGAGGTTTATATTAATTATGAGCTGCTCTCCGATGTATCTCTGCCACCCACGGAGTTCTAATGACTTTAAAATATGCTAGTAATGAGGAAAGACATATGGGATATTATGTAGAGCTGAGGTAGGTGGTAAGAGACACAGAATGGGACTCAAGGAGAGAATATCTTTTTCTAATGTTCTCTGTGTGAAATTACACACTACAGTATTTGAAGAGAAACTGCAAAATCTTATGTCTTTTTCTATATATGTAAGTCTATATATGTATGCCTGAAACCTTGATCCTATGTACAATATAGGGTCAAATTATATATATATAGATAATATATATTATCTATATAATGTTTATTATACTTTCTCTTGCAATTCATAAAGAAAGTGCAATCTGAGAAACTTCTGCACTTCAATGGCAGCCATCAATGTCTTGTCTCTGAATACCCTGGCTTAGGTTTTCCACTTAGAGATGATGAACGCTTTAGTAATTTACTATGCATATACTACTTCTGCTACGTATTAAAGAGATCAGAAGAAACTTGAGAGAACACACAGATAGCATACACACACACACGCTTAACAATCTGAAAAAGTTTAAAGAGTGTGCAAAAATTAAAGGTCAAATATGAAGATTTTCCTGTGTTTGAAATGTTATTTTCCACTGAAGATTTAAAGAGAAGACTTTTATTTACAAAGTGCCAGAATACAATGGTTCTCTCTAAATGGTTAACACTCTTTTAAAAATGAAACAATAGACTTATATTTGGAAAAACTGAAAAGAACTCCTCATTAAAAATATTAACAGCATTTTTTTCAAAGCCAAAAACAAATGCCAAATACCTACTATCTGGGTTTGTTCGTGATTTCCAATTTATTGATAGCATCCAAAATGTCTGTCTTCTTTGTTGAGATATGAAGCTTTATGTTAACATTTAGCATCACATCAGCTCTCCTTGTTTTGCAAACCAACTTGGCTTCTCCTATATACTAACCAACTATACGTAGACTTTCTTCGAAGTTAAAGCATGAAACCTTGTCACACCAAGGACTAATGTCCAGTTTGAGGAAAAACAAACCACTCTACAGAGAATGAGTCAGACCACTGGGATTGAGGCATGCCCATTCACTCAAAAGGAAGGAATATGTGACAGGACAACTCGGGGGCCAGGGCAGTGGTAAAATAGACAAGACTCCCGTCCTCATGAGGACTACGTTGTAGTCACTGGGAACAGATAAGAACCAGTACACAAATACATCAAGGCAGCAAGTTTCAAATCAGAGAAATTTATAAAGAAATGAAATGAAATCATTTCACAGGGTGAGAGGAATGCTTTAGAAAGGATGGTGAGGAGAGGTCTGAGGTGGTGACACTTGAGCTGCGCTTTGGGTGACAATCTTGACCCCATTGTAAGAATGTGAGGGCTGAGCTCTAGTCAGAAGAGGAGGGGTACATAGCGGAGTCAGCTCACCATCTCTGTGCAACAAAGAGGCCAGTGTGTTTGGTCCCCATACACAACCATGTCCATGCAACAAAGATGCCAGTGTGGTTGGTCCCCATACACAACCGTGTCCATGCAACAAAGAGGCCAGTGTGATTGGTGCCCATACACAGAGGGGACAGAGAGTGTGAGGAGGCTTCTGTGTGGACCTCGTGGCTCTAGATAGGATGCTCATTCTATTCTCAGGAATGGGAAGTTGGGGAGAGTCTGAAACAGGAGAGTGAAACACATGATATGATTACATCACAAAAGTCCTGCCCAAAAAATGCAGGGTACCTTGAATATATTTTTAGAATTGAAATATTTGTGCCCAACTTGGTGCATTACATTAATACATTTAATTTTTAAGATCTGCAAGAGATCTCAGGGATTGGGAATGTTTTATCATTGGAACTGTGTTTGCCCTGACAGTAAGTTGAAGTGCTCACAAAGATCATCTATTACATTTAAAACAATCTTTAAATGTTTAAGATAATTTGTTTAACAAGTAGGAGTCAAGTCAGAGACTGGAAGGACTAGAGGAAGTAAGTCCAGCAAAGGTCAGCAGAGAGACAATGCAGGCAAGCAGGAGGGAAGAAGGGAGGCCTGGAGTTAGAAGATTCAAGCCCTTGAGCAAGGTTAGGCCATGGAAAGAAAGCAAGGTGAGTTGTGACTGTTAGGATCCTGGAGATGGAGGTGCAGCTACAAAGGGCTTGACAGTAGTCTGAACTCTGCCATGGTGATGAAAAGCCCCTGCAGAGTTTTTTAAGCAGAAGAGTGATATGTTGAGATTCAAGGAGTAAGACCTTTGAGGGAAAGTGTGAAGAAAGGAAAGCAGAGAGCTGAGGATTGAGCCTTGGGTAAGGCCTATATTTCTGTAGGGAATTTCAGATCAAGAAATCAGTCAGTGAAATATCTTGAAGGATCTTGAGAGCAGCATGGTGGGAACCAGAGGTGAAGTTTTCAAGGAGACCAAGAAGTGGAAACCACACTGGCTTTAACGATTGCCAGTTCCACCTGCAACTTTGGGGAATGGACAGTCATTGAGACCTATGGTGAGGCCAGAGGGGAAATAAATTGGCCAATCATGGTAAGTTCATGGCAGACCTGAGATTTGTGCTTAGGGTCATGTTTGCCTCACTGCAGGCTGACTGCCAGGTGTGTGCACATGTGTGTGTGTGCATGTGTGTGTTTTAACATGGGTGATAAACTTTTGCAGAGGTCGGGGGAAACCAACCAGTCCTCAAAGATTCCATGTAAATGCTTCATATGATTAGTGAAAGGACATTCTGCTTCTTCCATTTTATTTGTAACAGCACTTTACTTTCCTCAGTCTCTCCCATAGCACTGTTATCCCACATATTGTCTGTCTGGTTTCTTTTTCTGTTAACCAGGGACCAGCAAATTATTTTTAGTTTTTATTTATTTATTTTTTTTGAGATGTAATCTTGCCCTGTCCCCCAGGCTGGAGGGCAATGACACGATCTCAGCTCACTGCAACCTCTGCCTCCCAGGTTCTAGCGATTCTCCTGCCTCAGCCTCCAGACTAGCTGGGATTACAGGTGCTCGCCACCACGCCTGGCTAATTTTTATATTTTTAGCAGAGACGTGCTTTCCCCAGGTTGGTCAGGCTGGAGACTGGCAAATTTTTTTCTATACAGAGCTGGATAGTAAATATTTTAAACTTATGGAACAAGAGGCAAAATCAGTTATATTATATATTTATACAACAAGAGGGGGACAACATTTCCACATATTTGTCATTGATGAAATTGAAAATATAAGAATAATTTAGTACAATTTTTTGGTAATACAGGTCTACTAACGAAAAGAATGAAATTATTTTGGGGGAATCAACATTTCACTTAATTGAAGTTCTAAGTTAGTGTTCTCAATCATCAAATCAGTTGTAAATATTTACCTGTAAAAATCATTCCTAGTTTGTATACCAAAGAAAAAGAAGTACAAGTGGTAGGCTGGCTTTGATCTGCTGACTGTAGTCTGCTGAGCCCTACTCCAAGCAGTTACATCATTCGCCCACCTGTGTGCTTTATACCAGGAGGTTTTGCAGCAGGTAACCAGAGAAAGAAGTGTCTGGCTTCCATGGTAGTGCCCATGGTCTGTAATTCGACTTCATGTCCAACTTTTAACTCTTTTCCCTCATTTCCTCCCCTCTAGTTCTTAATGGAATGAACTCTTTCTTGGTCTTCAATGTGGAGGCAGTTTGGGTTTTATGTCCAATGAGATGACTTTGGAGTTTCAGAAGAGCTCTGTCCTTCAAAAATGAAGTTGACTGACTAATGAAATGTCTTTAATGGGATACACATTTTAATTTCACAGTTAGATAAACATGTCAACATGCAAATACATCCAGAAAGAGAATACATTGACAAGATCCTTCACATTAAGGTAGAAATAAACATCCAAACATTTTCTAAGCTCAGGGTTTGTTTTGGAAGCAGAATTTCTAGGTGCCAGGATAGAAAGAACTATCAAAGAGTAGAGGAAAGAACCAGAATGGGGGTTTGCCAGCTTTCCATACTGCTGTCATGTGGCAAACCACAGAAAGAACAAGGCACGGCGAGAAGATTCTGCTAAATGCTGAGAAAACAGAAATGTTGAAACCATGCCCCTGCCCGCTAGCATCTCACAATCTGCTTCAGTGTAGCCTCTGCATCATAAAATTTAGTTTGGAAGGGACCTTAGAGATCATAAAATCCACATCTTTATTTCATAAATGAGAAAACTGAGACTCAAAGAAGTTGACACTAATTTTCTTTGGAACTTTGGACATGCTGTTTAATCTTTATGTTTCTGATTGCCAGAGAAAATGTGACCTTCAAGCACTTATGGAAAATAACAGTGCATTTTCTAAGAACTTTCAACTTCAGTTTGTGCTTACCCAGACGGTTTAAAGATTTATGGGTTTAGAAACACATTTCTGAGTCAGACGTGCAGTGGGGATTTCCAGCACTTATTGTGGAGACCAGCCAGGTCTCCAGTTGACTCACTTGGAGGATGTTGACAAGCCTGAGTCCCAAAAGTGAGTTCATTTTGTAGAGTCCTAGGGTGAGAGCTCAAGCATTGGCCAAACAAGAGGAAGCCCTTCTGGTTTTGCCAGTCAACCAACCAGCAGAGTGAAAGAATATGGGCTTAGGAATCAGCCACAGGCATGTTTGAGTTTCAGCTCAACTGCTCTGTAGGAGCAGTCTCAGGCAATTCAGTTTGGCTTCCTACACTCGGTTTTCTCTGTGCAAGGCAGAGGACTAATACCAACTACAATCATGTGGCTAGGATTGAATGAGATCATGAACTTAAGAGTCTGTCACAGAGACTGGCACATAACAGGTATTCCATAAAATAGGACTATTAATATCCAACTGCTTATGCTTTTATATATTGATATTATATGCCCAAATTTCTCATAGAAAAAGGATAGTGAAAGGGAAAGTTCAGAAATTAGTTAAGTCTGAAGGCATTAGTATTTCCCGAGCATGTGTACAGCCTTTATAAGGTTCATGGAGACTCCCAGGCCTACAGTTGCTACAGAGATCAACAATGGTCAGTGTCCTATGCGGCACCACTTCAAGATCATCTCAGGCCCAGTTCTTACATTAGCCACCATGGCACTAACCAAATTCAGCACAAGCTTTTACCAGCTTCACTCAGGTGCAACCTGGCAGTACCTCACCTCTGATCTGCACTGCTGGCTTCTTGCTTTCTGCCTCTGGGCTTCTTTGATACTACAGTGTGGGACACTCCAATAAAACCCTGAATACTCACACATGTGACTCTGGATAGTGTGGAGGAGTTAACACCCACAGAACTGCCTTCATCCAATATGGGATGGGAGCCTGTGCATGCATGCTTCTTGCCCATTTGATCCTCCCACAGGGACAGTTCTCAGAAACATTCCATGAAGCTTCTCAGTCACACCAGATACTAAGTGCAAGTAGGGGCCACCTCCATAACACACCTTTGGACTGGTTTCTTTCCCTCCTTCCCTATCCTTTGCTCATGTTCCCTAGAGTCTCATTCCCAATTAAACTACCTATGCACAAGCCTCTGCTTCAGGCTCAGGCTCCACTTTCAGAGGAATGCAGGCTAAGATACCACCTATTCCTATGGTTACCTAGAAGAAAAGGCCTGCAGTGAATAAAGGGGCAGTAGAGTCCAGTGCTCCATTATGGAGGAAAAATAAATGGTTGGAGTGCTGTCTCCTCTCCTCACTCCATTAACAAAGGTCACTGGCTGAATGAGATGCTCTTTCCCAGCAAGCCCAGACACAGCCTCAGAATCCTTCTCTCCACTACTGGAGACAATCTCCATCAACTGACTAAAGTTAATCCTTAAGATAAAATTCATTTGCAACCTTGGGTCCAAGGGGTCGGATTCAAGTCTCAAACAGTTATTAGCTATGTGACTTTGAAAGATCTTTCCTAACTTTTCTGAGCCTCGGTTTTCTCGTCTATCAAACAGAGATAATAATTTGTTTCACAATGTTACTAAGAATATTTAATATTCTTTAAATTTATTTAATATTTAATAACAAGATATACTAAAGCAACTAGCCAGATCTTTGGCATATAGGAAATAATAAGTGTAATTTTGTTCTCCTTTTTTTATTTTAAAAGGCAAGGAGCAGGGAAAGAGCATACACAGTAACTCATTGCATAAACTTGGCAGGTTAACCTCTATCTTAAGATGTTACATCTGTAAAAAGGATGAAATTCATACCTTGCGTTCTTCACTGTGGTAGGGATCAGATGGAATAACGTATGAACCAGAGTACTGTTTCAATAGTAATATTAGGATTATTGTTGTATTTCAAACGAAAAATTCTAAGGACTACTGAGGCCACGAGATCAGTATTGCCCAGCTAAAAAAGGCCAAGTCCTTTGTCCCTGCTCCTTCTGTCAGACTGCTTCCCATCTGGGACATTCAGATCATTTTAATCACCATCTACAGCATGACAAACTCGAAGTGATTGTGTTGATGACCAAGAAGTTCAGCAAACACCATGGAGTCCTGCTGCACTGTGAGAAAAGGAAAGAGGAAGGAGGTAAATAACTCTTAAGATGGGCTTCCTACTCTGGTCAGCTCTAAACCAATGATTCAGGAATTAGCTATAGAAATACGAATCTGCTGTAGCTCGCTAGGATGAAAGATGTATTCTTAAACGTGGCAAACTAGTGATTACATCAGAGTAGAAACATTACGGCTGATGGCAGAGCTACATACAGGACAAAATGCAAGAAATCATCCATCTGCTAATTTCTGAGTTAATAAATCCTCCTTCTACACCGAAGTCTAGTCCCTGAAACAATTCTGTCATCTCTTTTCTCACTTTTAATGGATAGACTTGCTGATGTTTATGATTACTTACATTTCTAAATATCTATACTTCTTATACTATTTTGCAATAATACATTCCTATGTGTTCCCCTCTGTTGACTGCACAAGAAATGAACCGAAAATCAAAAGAATGGCCAGCAAGAAAGAATAGCAATATGTCAAATTACAAGAACTAGCAAACAAAGAACCTGATAAATTATTTATTAAAATATGAAGAATGATCAAACTATGATATGAATATAGGCTGTTAGACTTTTATGAAAATGAAAATTCAGACCTAGAATGGGTCATTGAGATCATGGAATACAAAATTCTTTATTTCACAGATAAGAACACTGAAGCTCAGAGTGGTTAAGCCATTTACATGAAGGTCAGGCAGCTAATTAGTGAGAAAGATATTGCTGCTTGAAAGTCCAGAGATTTGAACCCAGCTCTCCAAATTTATTTTAAAACATTCTTTCCACTCAATCACAGCTGCACATCATGGGTAACATGGATTGTTTTAGAAAAAAACTATGTAAAAGTTAAAACAGGAGTTCACTACTTTATTTTCAGTTTTTTGAGCCTAAGAGAGGATCAATATTTCAGAGAATATATTATACAACTTTTATAATTAAAATGTAGATATAAGATTTTTGAAGTAATAATTCATAATCAAAATTGCTTTAACATAAAAATAGAATCATGGGCCAATAGAATAAAAACCCAGAAGTAAACTCATGCATATATGATCAGCTAATCTTCAACAATATTGCCAAGAACACACAATGGGGAGACAATGGTCTCTTCAATAAATGGTGTTGGTAAACCTATATATCTCTGTGCAAAAGAAATTAAAGCCTTATCTTACACTATACACAAAAATCAACTCAAAATAGATTAAATACTCAAACACAAGGCCTGAAAACCTGCTTGACATTGGTCTCAGCAATGATATTTTGGTTATGACACCAAAAGCATAGGCAACAAAAGCAAAAATAAGAAAGTGAGACAACATCAAACTAAAAACCTTCTGTACAACAAAGGAACCATAACAAAATAAAAGGATCATTGAATGGAAGAAAATATTTGCAAAACATATTTGATAAAAGGTTAATATCTAAAATATATAAGGAACTCATATCACCCAATAGCAAAATTAAAATAACCCAATTAAAAATTGGGCAAAGGACTTTAACAGACATTTATATCAAAGACACAAAAATGGCCACCAGGTACATGAAAAGGTGGTTGACATCACCAATCCTCCAAGAAATACAAATCGAAGTCATGATGAGATATCACCTCACACCTGATAGGATGGCTATTATCAAAATATAAGAAATAACAAGTATTGATGAGGGTATGAAGAAGAGGGAACTCTTGTACACTGTTGGTGAGAACGTAAATTGATATAACCATTATGTAAAACAGTATGGAGGTTCCTAAAAAAATCAAAAATAGAGCTACCATATGATCCAGCACTCCCACTACTGTGTATATATCCAAAGGAAATAATATTAGCATCTTCAAAAGATATCTGCACTCCAATGTTCATTGTAGCATTATTCACAACAGACAAGATATGGAAAAAACTTAAGTGTCTGTCAACAGATGAACACATAAAGAAATTACAATAGAATATTATTCAGCCTTTAAAAAGAAGAAAATATTGTCATTCACAAAAACATGAATGGACTTGGAGGACATTATGCTAAATGAAATAAGACAGACACAATAAAGCAAGCATTAGATGGTATCACTTATATGTGGAATCGAAAAAGGTTGAACTTAGAGAAACAGAGAATAGAATGGTAGTTGCTAAGGATTAGAAGGTGAGGAAAATGGATAGATGTTAGTCAAAGGGTACAAACATTCAGTTGTGAGCGACTAAGTTCTAGAGATCAAATGTACAGCTTGGTAGCTATAATTAATAATAATATACTGTATATTTGAAATTTCCTAAATGACTAGATCTTAAACGATCTCATTGCAAAAAAAATTGTTAATGTGAACTGATGTATATGTTAATTAGCTTGGTTGTGAGAATAATTACATAAGATATACTCATATAATAACACCATGATAAACAAATATATACAATTTTTATTTACCAATTATATGTCAATAAAACTTGGGGGGAGGGGAATGCCTTAAAATGAACACTCATTTCCTCAAAGGGATTAATAATATTTTTAAAATGTATATATACGTAAGCACAGATTTGTCACTAGGGAAGAAATGACTGGAAATTATCAAACTAGAAATTAGTCTAATCAGTTCCCAGAGTGCCGGACACATTCTTTGGGTAGAAAATCTGCCTGCTCTCTGCTGACCACCTAAAGCCCTACTTAGTGGCATGTGTTTTACACCAGAATGCACATAAACCAGAATATATTTAGGAGTTGGTCTATTTCTAGTCACACAAGTTTTGTTTCCTAAATAAGACTTCAGATTACCACTTGGGTTTGTTCCCCAAAATTTCAGCACTCCATATGGTTGAAGATGTAGTCCCATCTTCTTAACAAGACCTTGTGTGAACTGTGTACAGTACTGTCTTCAAACCGTTCGCTCCTATGCATATTCCATGGTGAGTAGAAATGCAAGGTTTACGAGAGAAGCAGGAAATGAAAAAGACAGGCATGTTCCAAAGTTGAAGTTCTGAACTGCTTTCCAAATTTTCAAATGTAAAAATGTCTTTAGTTTGCTAAAACTGTTATAAATGATAGCACAGAACATACACACTCAGCTTATGGAAACTCACAGAATATAGTAATTATCCTAATTAGAGCCCAAAAACCTACCATAGTAGCTTTTTTTTGGTGCACTAATATTATAGCTGTAATTTTATGTTATCTAAAATGATTATTTGTAAAGCTACATAAGTCTCATCTAAAATGATTATCTGTAAAGCTACATAAGTTTAATACTGAAGATGTATTACAATTATTTTTGATATCAGGATAAAACTACCTGTTCATGAATGATCGTATTGATTTTCTCTTCTGACTTGTCTCCAGTTATAGGTGTAATCCCCAATATTACTTATATTAACAACTAGCACCCGTTTTAAAATTTCTGTAGTGCTGATAATTTACATGCAAGAAAATTAAGGCAATGAGTTATCAATACTTGGGTTGAATCAGTTTGAGAAACTAAAATACACATAGGTAAAAAAAATAGGTTACTTCACTAAGTTTTCATAATGCGTTGGAAAACGTGGTTTAATGACACAATGACCTGGGGCTACCAACCATTTGTAATAGCACAAATCTACACAGTATTATGGGCATATATTTCAATAGCTCACATCCCTCTTGAAAGAAAATCATTTTTCATGGCTATTATTCACATAAAAGTTCAAAGCCCTCCAATCAGCTTTTACATAACAGTTTTATGGATTTATCTTCAGAACAAAATTAACCAAAAGACCCTGTAGTAGTTTTCCTTCCAGCATATCTTGTCTGCCTATTTTATTAGTCATTGTAAAACTATTATTCATTGTAAAAAAAGTATACTTTTTTTTTCAGATGTTTCTAATCGGTAGATAAATAGGCACACATAGTACACAAAAACCTAAAACAGAGAAGTTGAATAAAAAAAGTGTTATTTATGGGCAACCCCTTTCAGGCCCCCTCCTACTGTATGGGAGCTCTGTTTTCACTCTATTAAATCTTGCAACTGCACACTCTTCTCATCCATGTTTGTCACGGCTGGAGCTGAGCTTTTGCTCGCCCTCCACCGGGGCTGTTTGCCACTGTTGCAGACCTGCTGCTGACTTGACCTCCACCGCTGTTGCCAACCCACCGCTGACTTCCACCCCTCTAGATCCAGCAGGGTGTCCGCTGCGCTCCTGATCCAGCGAGGCGCCCACTGACGCTCCTGATCAGGTTAAATGCTTGCCATTGTTCCTGCACGGCTAAGTGCCCGTGTTTGTCCCAATCGAGCTGAACACCAGTCGCTGGGTTCCACAGTTCTCTTCTGTGACCCACACCTTCTGACAGAGCTGTAACACTCACCGCATGGCCTAAGGTTCCATTCCTTGGAATCCACAAGGCCAAGAACCCCAGGTCAGAGAACAAAAGGCTTGCCACTATCTTGGGAGCAACCCGCCACCATCTTGGGAGCTCTAAGAACAAAGACCCGCCAGTAACATTTGGTGGCCTCATACAGGGATTCTCCAAAGCGGTGAGTAATATCAGAACACTTTTGCTTGCTATTCTGTCCTATCCTTCCTTAGTATTAGAGGAAAATACCAAGAACCTGTTGGCTGGTTAAAAACAATTAGCATGGCTGCCAGACTTAAGACTTGTGTGAGGCTGTCTGGGGAAGGGCTTTCTAACAACCTCCAACCCTTCTGGGTTGGAAGAGTTGGTCTGCCTGAAATCAAATTCCACTTTCAGATTTTCTGGGGAAGCCGAGGGCCGACTAGAGGCAGAAAGCTGTTGTCCCAAACTCCCAGCATTAGCCAGCTGAGATCATGGCACAGCCAGAAGTGTCTACTCAGTGGTCACCCATGTGTGCGCCCCAACCTTTCCTTCTTACCCATACCTCCTGGGTCCTGACTACCACTTTCTTGAAAGTGTAGCCCCAAATTTCTCCTTACCTCTGAATCTACTTCCTCCGATCCCTGCCTCCTAGGTACTAATGGTTTAGACTTTCATTTCCTCTAGCAAGTTGTATCTCCAAAGGGATCTAAGGAAGCTCTACGCTGTGTCCTTAGGCATCTAGGCTATGAACCCAGGGAGTCTTGTCCCTGGTGTCCTTCCCAATTTAGGTATACAGCTCTCGACAAGGGCAGTTATTTGGGACCCATTCCCCACCACTCTTGCCAGGGCCCCAAGTTTGTAAACGGCTAGGAAGATTGCTCTCCCATTGTGTAAGATGCTCTCCTCCCCCAATTTCTACCGAGCTTCCCCGGCGCCCCCCCCCCCGCCCCCCCCCCACACCACCCCCAGCCCAGCACCACAATACAACCTCCAAGCCTTGACTCCTTGGTCAGGGCCTTAGAACTGGTAACCCAGTACTTTAACAACTGGAACTGGGTCTATGACAACATAATAGATCAGTATGAAAGCGAATTGAGTAAGTCAGAGGCAGAGAGAGAGAGAGAGAGAGAGAAGGGAAAGAGAGGCAGAGAGAAAGATAGAAAGAAAGAGAAAGAAAAAACAGTGTGCCCTATTCCTTTAAAAGCCAGGATAACACTACTGTACTGTACACTACACTGTACTAAAATGTACAGTGAGCCACTGTACATTTTTAAAAATGTACATGCTTTAATAATACTTCTGATACACTGTGAACATTGAGTTGTTTGGAGTCTACACATTTTGTCAGTTAGGTTCTCATTTCTTTTTTTCTTTATATTTTCTGCCAAATTGATAGAGTTCATCAGCTTCAAATAACAGAAACTCAACCTACACTAATTTACGCACAAAGAAGAATGTGCTCACATAACTAAGGTCAGGAGTAAAACTAAAACTGGCCTCAGGAGCAGGGGTGGATGCCCTCAGGGGTCTTTTGATCCCTCCACCTATTCTGAGTCCCTCTTCCATGTGATGTAGTCTCTTGCTTGTTTCCCAGCTTAAATTCCATGGCCAATCATCATACTCACTCCCTGGCTCACTCTCTCAACTGTGTTGTCCATCTCATTCTACATGGAGCTCATAGATAAAACCATAACTCCATGAGCACAATCCTCTGCCTGCTCCATACTTTGCCCATGCAGCTGAACATGTACGGAGAGAAACATACAATCTTGCTGGTAGGTGTCACTTAAAATTAATGACCACAAACCTGGGGTGACCCTGCATCCTATCCAGCAATCTTACCACATTCCCTACTCCATTCACTCATCCACCTTCCTGGGCAACTAATACACACCTTCCCTTCCTTCCCCAAACTCCTAAGACCTCATCACACATGTTTGCTCTCATAAAATGACCTTGCTTCCTATTTTATAAGAAAATTGAAGTAATCTGAAGAGAATTTTTACAGACTCTCAGCACCACCATCATCTACCAACTAGCTATGCACACACCATGCCTCCCTTTACTATCTTTTTCTGTGAAGGAAATAATCCATGCCTCTGCCTAAACCCAACCCTCCTCTCATATGCAAGATCCCATCTCTGATGGCTTGGCATATATTCATCCACTTGTCTGGGTCACATTGCCCAGATATTTGGTTAAACCTTAGTCTGGATATTTCTGCAAGGGTGTTTTGGATGAAATCAACTGTTAGCTCCATGGACTTTGAGTAGGACAGATTGTCCTCTAGAGTGTGAGCCGGTCACAGTCAATCCGTTGAAAACCTGAATAGAACAGAAAGAAGTTCCAGGAGCAGAAAATAATCCTGCAGTCAATGGCCTTGAGACTTGAACTGCTGCACTAACTCTTCTCTGAGTCTCCAGTGCTCTGCCTCACCCTGCAGATTTTGGACTTGCCAGCCTCAATAATCATGTGAGCCAATTTCTTAAAATTTCCTTGTGCACACACAGGCATACACACACACACACACATCCTGTTGGTTCTGTTTCTCTGGAACCTACTTACAGGTGTCTGGCTTCTACCCTGTCTACTGCACACTGTTTCAGAACAAAAATCAAATTACCCGACTCCTCTCTTCCTATTCCTTCAATGGATCCCCATTTCATTAGGAATAAAAACCAAGTCTCACAATGGTCCGATTTTCAGTAACTTTGTACTTCCTTCACTTTACTCCCACAACACTGGCCTCCTTACCATTTGTCAGGGACATGAGGCAACCCATCTTACTGTCCTTGCACTGGCTGTACCCTCTGATTGGAATAATTTCTCCACTGATATCCCACCTCCTCCTTCTCACTTTGTCCAATTATTTGCTCAAATATTAGTTTCTCACTGAGAGCTAATCTTACTACCACCCTACGTAAAGTTACCACCAGTGCCACTTCCAGAACTCCAGATCCCTCTTACCCTGCTATATTTTTTCCACTGTGCATATCACTGCCTATATGATAATCTATGTATTTATTGTGCTTTAAAATTAATATATGCTTATAATGTGAGCTCCATAAGTGCAGATATTTTTTGTCTGTTTTGTTCTCTGGTATTTTCCAAGCATCTAAAACAATGCCTGGTATATATTTGAAATTCAATAAATTTTATCGAATGAATGAATAAATGATGACGGTTTTCAGCTATATCCTCTCTGTTTTTTCTGCTCATCAGCTTCAATGTCTTCTAATGTACACTTGCTTCTCTTTAGATAGGGCAAATAGCTGCAAGCTATTCCCAGGCTCATATCTTTACAGCTTCAGTATCGCAGGTAAATGGGATCTTCCCTAACAATTGCAGTTTGAAAAAATCCAAAGTAAAATATTTTTATGTCACATGCCTACTCTTCAGCTTTCTAATGTGCATGTTTACAACTGCAAACGATAACAGTACAACAGGGCATCCCATAAACACTGTACCTTCAAAATGTTCAACAAAGTAGGCTTATTCTGTTAGCCCCAAACCTCATCTTCTTATACAGTCTCTGTCTTGTTGAATAACCCAGTGCCTCAGTCCATTTTCTGTTGCTATAACAGAATACCACAGACTGTGTTACTTACAAAGAAAAGAAGTTTATTAATCTCACAGTTCTGGAGGCTGAGAATTCCAAGAGCATGGCAATGGCATCTGGTGAGGGCCTTCTTGCTCTGTCATAACATGGTGGAGGGCATCACATGGCAAGAAGGCAAAAGCAAGAAAGCCAGAGAGAGTTCACTTTTATAACAAAGCCACTCTGACAATAATGAACCCACTCCCATGGCAGTGACATTCATCCATTCATGAGGCCACAGCCCTAATTCATCTATTAATCCATTCATGAGGACAGATGCAACATTAAGTCATATGTGAGGGAAGTGGGATTAAGTTTCTAACACGTGACGTTTTGGGGGACACATTCAAACCATAGCACCTAGTACAATCCTTCATATCAGAAGCCTAGTTCATCCTTATACCCTCCCTCTCTCCCACTCTTTTCCCACATCCAGTCCAACACCAAGTCCAGTAATTCTGACTCCTAAGAATTTCTCCAATGTAGCTCAATTATCAACAATTGTTTTACTGTGGCTTATCACTATCCTGATTACCTAGCACACCATGTAATGGAATTGCAGGATTATTTACATACCTCTATAGATTTAGGGTTCTTTGAGGACAGGAACTAACTTTCATCTCTATGTAACCAGTAGCTAACAAAGAATGTATATAGTAGGTAGCCAATAAATACTTGTTGACTTGAACTGAAAGGAATATACAAATGGAAAGACTAATAGATTAGAAAGCTGGATATTGGGGTGTCAACAGTCCCTTTCTTTTGCCTTAGTGATTGTCGGAAAAGTCATGTCAATAGGCACAGTTGCTACTAGTAGCCTTAACTTTCTTCCTAGTGCAAGTCACAACTTTAGGGGATCAAGTTAAAAAAAAAGAAACTACGTATAAACACTGACAAATCTTGAATTTGTTAAGCAATCTTGAATTAATAGAACACATAAATGTGAACATTGGAAGATGGGTATAAACAGGTCCCATATTTATACATGTCTTCCTAACTCAGTTATAACTTCCTTAGTGGCAGAATTCGGAGGTTATTATCATTTCTACTTGCCTCAGGGTTTCCCATTGCAGGAGTTCAATAAGTATTTACTGAATAGCACATATCTGCTTTCCTTCAAGGGTCTGTGCAATAAAACCTTTCCAAAATCAACTGTTTGCCTCCAAAACTTCTTCTATCCTCAGAAGTAAAATAACTTGTGAGAAGTCTTACCTCAAGTAAATAAGGGAGCTAGTATTCAAACACCTTCTTAACTCTGATTCTAAAGCCCTGCTCTTTAGCACTCTGCCATATCTTGACCTGACACATTGCAAACAAGTATAAATATAGATGGTCAAATACTTCACCTTCTGTGTTTCCTTTCTGTAACAAGAGTTTCATCCAAATTGTTTTCACAAATGGTTTTCTTGTCTCTGAACTGAGTTCCAATCTGATTTGAGTTCTTGTGTCTCTGATTTAGAGCTCCAAATGTCCTTAGTAAGTAAATTCCATTAAAAAAGCCACTTATTCTAATTATCTGAAATAGCATTGCTCCAGTCTTCAGATATGAGATGTTTCTCATGGCCTGAACTCACCCTGGGATTCAGCGTCCTGTGTTCCTGATACAGTGAGTCTTGAAACTACTGTTCTTATTTGACAGGCAGTCTAAGAGTAATTCTCAATAACCACCTTAGCTCCAACTAATATGGAGCCATGACTCATATTCCTTATAGTAAACTGTGTATTCTCAGGTTTCTCGGCATATTGTGAACTAATAATGACTATAAAGAAAATAGTCCACAGGCTCTGTTTTCCATGTTATGATTGGGCATTGATTTTATTTAAGCATAGTTCTTTCCTTAGTCACTAATGTTATTACTTGTTGATGACCTACAATGTGCCAGACATTTTTCTAGGTGCTGAGGACACAGAGATGAGTAAAAAATAGACCTTGATTATCATATTAGTTGCTGATATATCAGCCAGAGAATATATATTAACTGATAATTATAATATATTGTGATGTGAATTCTGACATGCTGCAGGAACCTAGGGGAGGAGATAGTGAACTCTGTCTGGGAGAGAGTTGAGAAAATTCCACAGAGGTAGAGCATTTATGCTGAAAAGAAGGGTATCATGAAGTCAGAAAACGGCATGGTGTGTTTGAGAACAGGCACATTTCACACAGCAGAAATGTATGTGATTTGTGGGGGTGGTCAATGTGAGAATAGTAATGTCCTTGTGGAATCATATCATTCCCAAATGATGATCTGGTTCAGCTTCTTCATTTACAGATGAGAAAACTGAGCCTTACAGAAAGTTAGTGACAAATGTTGTCATGCCATTTCTTCTGCTGTGGGAGCTCCATTAATGCTTACTTCATAAACAGCATGGTCCTACTTATTCTCTTTCAATAAGGAGAGAATTAGTTATTTTACTGACCTGGTTGTAACTGTAGCATTCCAGTGAAGGCTTGTTAACAGTAGTTCGAAGAGGAAAGTGCTCACTGCCATTGATGCTTCTTTATTTGATCTTACCAATGTTTCACAGACCCTGCAAAAAGTATGCTCCTGACAGAGCCAAAATTCTGGTCCTTTTCTAAAGTCATCGTTTGACAGAAATGCTGTCTCTGTGTGTTTCTTGCTTGTTTTTCCTTTTGTTGATAATTATCTGTTCTAAAGAAGGAGGTCGGTTTGCAATTGAATCTATGCATATCCTAAATACAATTACAAAACTTTAAGTTGCTGACAAATAAAGAACAGCCAATTTTTCAGGATTAATCTAGCATTATTATCAATTTGTCACACACAGGGCATGAGATGTCCCACAAATTTGATCATCCTAAAATACTTATAAACCTTCTTGCCCTATCGTATAAACACAGCACTTGAGACAATTCAATCATGTGTTTCTTTTTATAAGAAACTAATAAACATGAAATGAGGAGAGGCATTACTCAGATGTGCTTTAGCAAGTGGTGGGGTTTAGGTTATGCTCCCCCACAATATGGCAGCATGGCATTTGAGAAAACAGTAGAAGCAGGAAGGTCACTCTCATCTTCCCCTCCTTCCTTCTCCCCTGAAGCAGGTCGTAAGACCTACCTGCCCTTTCTCTAAAGGAGGTCGTAAGACTTTAATTCCAAAGATACTCTCCCTCTACCCAGAGGAAAGGAACAACCTTATCCTTAAAGACACAGAGATGCCAAGAAGAATCTGAACAGTTTGCAAATTGCCCTCCAATTTAGATAATACCTCCTTGGTTCAATCATACTTTTGCACAATTGTCTACTCTTCATCAAACTTGTCAGAAAGATACATAGATTTTCCTGTTCCTTTGGGTCTTTATTTCTGAAGGGTCCTGTGTCATATCAAACTTATGCTAAATAAATGTGTATGCTTTTCTCTTGTTAATACATCTTTTGTTATTGGGATCTCAGCCATGAGCTTAGCAATAGACGAGGAAAGACATCTTCTCTATTATAGATCCATCATGTAAAAACCAAACCCAGGTAGGGTCATTTTGTAAAAAAAAAAAAAAAAAAAAAAAAAAAAAAAAAAAAAATTAGAGGTGATTAAATACAAAAGGTGAGTAAGCATAATTAGTGAAGACACGAAGGGTAAGATGGAATTTTTGGCATATAACATGAACACTATTTACAGAGCTGCTACCCAGAAACTTCATAGCAATAGCATTTACGCTATTTAATGCAACAGTTTATTTCTCTACTAAAAAAATATGCTCAAGCCTCGGCTAGGAAATTAACGACTTAAGTTTTCCCCCCATTTTTGTCTAATTAAGTAGTTGAAAACAATATTCAATGTAGCATAAAGGAATGCAGGTCGACTTGAGCCCTAAAATGAATAAAATCTGAGTAGCAAAATATGGCATAGCATGGACCACTTACGGACCATTTATTATTTATTGATGCAAAAGAAACAGCCCAAATCACACTGTCATTACAACGTTATTACATAGACCCTAGGAATGTTGTGAAATCTTATCTTCTGCACTTTTCTTTACTAGTTAGCACATCTTACCCATGGAGTAAGTTAGAAAAACTATGTAATGGCCATGTTATCTATAACCCAAAGACTCCATCCACCTGCAGTGGGTTTCATCTCCAAGTCTCTGCTTCTGAAAACTTAAAGAGCCAAATTGTATGGTAACTCTAGAGACTAAAATAAGCAGGGCAAATTCCATAAATGGATATTGAGAATTTCAATATAGGAAAAAAAAAAAACACTGATTTGAATCAATTTCTGTAAAAAAATTTACAAAGACTTTATTTTTGGATTCCCTTAAAAAGTAAGAGTCAGTTTAACTTTAAAATATGTCTTCTTTTTAAAATTGTGTGTATTATGCCATGTACTATTGCCTGCAAATACATCAGAGTCATAAATGCTTTGGTCAAAAGTCTTTACCCTTCTTCAGTTGACTGGTGATTTCATATGTTCTAGGAATATTTTTATCTTTTGGCACGACACTCTACACCATATGGTACGACACACTGAGAAGCAAAAAGGGTAGAACTAGTTTGAAATATATATATATATATATATGTATACACACATATATTTATACATGTGTGTATATATGTATATGTATATATACATATACATACATATACACGCACATATACATGCATGTAAGTGAAAGAATTTGGAGGCATGACTGCAAAGAAATATAAGGACAAAGGTTTTGCATTCTGTATTCGGTGCCAAGGTTCTTTGCCCATGTGAAAAAGGTCATTCAAAATCCAAACCAAGATTAAAAGTTCGCTATAGACCTGAAAGCAACAAGAGACATATCAGGAACCACTGTTTTGCTACATAAAGTAATATTTGAACTGTCTGTAACACTTTCTCATTCAATATTTAATGCTGCTTCTCTAAGTGCAATAGTAACTGCAGCGATGACACATGCAACAGCTTGCATAATCCATTTAGGAAGGATTGTTAAGATGAGAAACACACTAAACTGTCTATAATTAATTCCCAGTGGGTGAAAATATCCTTCCCCTTTGATTCCAGGTTCCTTCAATCTGGTTTTACTTTTGAAAACAATCTTGAAGCAAATTTTACAAATTTTCAGAATGACTGAGATGTGACTTTTGCCCGGCTACTACCCTTGTGTCACAAGGCAGCTTCCTGCATCTTCTCTACTGCCTTCCATTACATCTGACATAGGGCAGTCTAGGCACACAGTAGACCCCAAACCTCTACTAAGCCAGTAAGCAAGTGGATGTAATAGCCAGTAAATGGGATAGAGAAAAAAAGGCATTTGCCAATGTGGACCGTCAAGTGTGGCTTTCACACAATCTAGTGCAAGAGGGAGACAGCAGATCATTTTTGCCTGCTTTGTTCTTAGGCTTAATATATTCTTTTTAAAAAGTCCAAATGTGTGTAATTGTGTGTATTCATATCATACTTACATTTCTTCTAGCAATGCTTAAAATGTACTAGCTCTTAATATTTTCATTTTTAGTAAAGGGGGAGTGCAAATGTCAGAATATCATTGTAAGAGAGATTTAAAAAGAATAAGAAAAAAGGAAAAAACTGTTAAGAAGTTTGAAGTCAAACATTGTGAATATGAACTGCATCACGTTAGAAACATTATTTAAATAAAACTTACTTTCAACCTCTATAAAATGAGGAAAGTTACCATAAGAGGATTCAATAAAATTCAATACAATAGTGAATATAAGACACTTTCCTCTATGTATAATCAGCTCATAGACAACTCTCAAAAGGGTTGGCCATCCTTATTATAAGTCAAAATCAATTCTATAATACTATACTTACTATAAAAAATATAAAAAGGAACCAACAATATTGGAGTAGGCAATGCTAAAGCGGTATCTGCTTATTATCCAGAGAATTCCTTTACATTCTAGCCCTAAAGGACAGCATTACTGAAATACAACACTACAACACTAAGTTTTCCATGCCAGTGACCTGACAGTAAGCCACTTGCCTTCCTGAGATAAGATGATTTGAGTATTCATAGTTCTAAGATACAGCTAATAAAAAGCACTGCTTTCACCTGGACAACTTTGGTTTTTCAAACAGAAAACTAGTCTTTTAAATGGTTTATGAGCTCTCATTCTACCACTATTTGTTTCAAGTATACTAAGAACCAAATGTGTGTAATTCTATGTGATTACCAAAAACAGGCTCAGCACTTTCACGGAGTTTCCATTTGTTAAATAACACTATCTACATATGCCAGGAAATGGAATCTTAAACACAGTTATACAAATCCAGAACCTAAACCTGAAAGTCTAGTACCTAAACCTAAATATGTATTGTTATACATAATTTTAAACTGAATTTTCAGAAGAGGAATGTTAGAGGTCATCTGCACTCCAGTTACTGTGTGCAGTTAGGTTTATGTGAAACACGTCGTTACACTAATATGTTCTCCATTTATAAAATATTCACAATTAGGTAAGCACTTGCTAATGAAATCTTCAGTTTTTAATGGAACAGCAGAAAATGTGGTTTTGTAACATTAGGTTTCAATTTGTATGCAGTTTGTATTTTTGATATCAATATCTAGAACTCTAAAATATTCATAATGGAAAAAGATAACTACTGTACCAAACTATTTATTCATTCATTCACCCTTCATTCTTCTAACAAATATCCACTGAGAATCTACTCAGTGCCAGATATTATGCTAGGTGCTAAAACTAAAGTAAAGCTTCTAAAGTCTCTTCTTTATTAATGTCAACTATTTAGGATGAAGTTATGAGGAGAAATGACAATGAATTTAAATCCTGTTATGGGTATACTTTTGTTAGAATTTCTATTAATTTTTATATTAAGCAATTACAGACTTAATTAATCCTTTCCACTTACCTGTAGAAAAAAAGATCCCATCCCAAATACTTCTACATTGAAAAAAATGCCAAATCCATAAAAATGAGCAATTCAGCTATAAAAATGCATTATATAATAGATGTCACCTTCTCTTATTCAGCAAAGTAGCTTTCTATAATTTTATCCTTTGCCTTTCACAGAACAGTAACCTGGAGTAGTTTCAATGGGATTTTACTTTGTATAAAGCACAAAAACCTTCTCCTACAAGAAGTTGTTAATTTTTCCTCTGCAGATGATGGCTCTCTCTATTATTTTTGAGAAATCGGTGAAGTACAACTCCCATTCCCTTAGATCCCTTCAAATTCTCAGAGTCAAGCTCAGCTTTCTCCTCCAGGCTGCAGGCAACCATAAGTAGGTATGCACCAGGTCTGGGCAAGAAAAAATCTCCTAACCAAATCATATCTGAGTCTCAATACCTTCAACATCTGACTTATTTTCAAAACAATTTTTAAAATTCATTGAGTTGCTAGATTTATAACAAACATTCAAAACTTACTTGTGAATCTATGGGTAAGGAACACAGAAATCAACACTAATCTATGACCCCATGATAATCTGTAAAATCTGAGACCAAAAATTCTCAAATGATGATGTATTAGCACAGCGGCAAAGGCACTGAGTATTTATTACAGAATGTTCACTTTCCATCCTGCTCCTCATAAGCAATTAGAAAAGTCCACCAAGGTCCAATCTCCCAATCTTTTTCACCCTTTGAACCTCCTTGCAAGAGGCAGTGTAGTTTGATGCAAAGAACATGGGGAATATGGCCATTACAATAGTTTTCTAAGAATGCTGTAACAAATTACCACAAATTTAGGGGTTTAAATAGCAAAAGTTTATTATTATTTTTTTTTACAGTTCTATGGGCCAGAGGCCATGGGCCTCATTGGGCTAAAATCACAGTATTGGCAGGGCAGGTATGGCTGAATTCCTTTCTGGAAGCTCCAGGGAAAACTCTTGTTTCTTTGCCTTTTCCAACTTCCAAAGGCTGCCTGCATTCTTTGGCTCAGGGACTAATTCATCCACCATCCATCTTCAAAGTCAGCAAAAGTCAAGTATTTCTCAAATCATATAACTCTGACCTCCTTTTTCTGCCTCCTGTTTCCAGTTTTAATAATCCTGATTCCACTGGGCCCTCTCAAAAACTGCAAGATAATCCCCTATTTTAAGGTCAGCTGATTAGCAACCTTCATTCCTTCTGCAACCTTAATTCCCCTTTGCCATGTAGCCTACCATATTCACAGGTTCTGAAGATTAGAATACGGCTATCTCTGGGGCTGAAAAGGCTTTATTCTGTCTACCATGGTCTAATGGATCTACAACCAAAACCCCAGGTCTATTCCCAAGTAGCACAGCACCTTAATCTTTTATTATTTTAGTCTTTTCTTTTGAAAATTGCTTAATAATAGCTAACCTCTTGAATATGAATGAGGATAAAATGAGATAAAAGATGCAAAATATCTAGGCACAGAGGCTGGCACATAGGAGGACCTCGATGATGTTCACTTCCATCTTCCCTTACCATCCTCTCAAAAGTCACCATTTGTATTGGGGTAGAGCTGAATTTTGGATCCATGCTCATTTTAGCTTTATAGTCATGCTCTTTGCCTACCACGACACCACTTTCTGCAAGAAGGTCCCAGTGTAGGGAAAGACTGAGCTGCAGAAAACTTCACATACACAAATTGCCAGCTATGATCTGCCTTTCTGCATCACCCTAAGATTCATATGCTGAAACCTAATCTACAAGGTGATGGTATCAGAAGGTGGGGCCTTGGGACGTGTTTAATTCATGAAGGTGGAGCCCTCACAAATTGGATTAGTGCCCTTATAAAAGAAGCCCAACAGGTCCTTTGCCCCTTCCTCCACATGAAGACACAGTGAACAGGCACTATCTATGAGGAATGAGCCTTCGCCAGACACAGCAACTGCTGGAACCTTCATCTAGGACTTCCCAGCCTCCAGAACTATGAAAAATAACTTTGATCTTTCTAATCCTCTCAGTCTATATTTTTATTAGAGTACCCAAACAGACCAAGACAGTGCCCCACATTATTAGGTGAGCACCCTAAGATATTCTTCTGATAGAGATAAGAGATTTACGCTAATCCAACATAACTTCTGAATTGATTTTCTGTTATGACAAAACAGATGAAGTATTTAAAGGAATAACCACGATTTACCAGTAAAATGTGATGACAGAATTGAGCAATCATCAATGTTGATCCCATTAGCACTCCTGAAGGCCCCATGAATCATTAAATGGTTATTTTGAATGAAGTACAAAATAAACAACAAGATGTTTGATTTTAGGGTTATCATGCTTTTATTACACAATGAGAATGTTCTCTATCTTAGGACCATTTTTTAAAAACAACATGTAACAGTGAAGCAAGCCAGAAATCTGTCTCAAATGGTAACAAGAAACAATCCAACCTCTGGGCTTTATAATGGAAAGCATAACATGATGTACTAAGTGATCTGCTATTAACCAAGAGCCATAGAGGTACCTGGAGATCTCCCTGTCACTTCCTCTAAAAAATACAAAAATCCACCTGTTAAGTTCAGCATACTCTTGAATTGAAAATGACTTTACTCTCAGCTGTCCACATCCTTTTCCTATATTGTATTATAAGAAAAGGTGAAGAAACAAGAAAAACATCCACTAATGATGGCAGCCTGGTTCTACTCATTCCCTGGGCAGTGGTAACAATGTGAGGGATCTAGAGCACGAAGGGTCTTGCTTGAGAGTAATTAAGTAATTAGAAACAGAAATAATTGACTTATGTGATACAGTGATGTCAACAAATCAACATTTCAAAACAACTCATTATCTATATAACCTTAACATCTCGGAACTCAAAAAAATCATTAAATTCTTACTTTGACTAAAATTTATCTTAACAGCATTTTAATCTTATTTCTTACTAATTACAGCATTGGAGAGGGGAGTATGATGATATATATGTATGTAGGGTGAGAGGGCTGAAAGATAGAAAAAAATCCATACTATTTTTTTTTTTTTTTTTTTTTGGTCCAAATAGCAACTAAGAGGAAAGAGTCTCTGGTTACTGCCAAGGAAACCCAATGTGCAAGCTGACTGTCCTCTAAGCTTTCAAATAGAGATAACCCATGATAATCTGGTATTCTGACTTTACCTCATTTCCTCAATTACAAATAACAAGATCATTCCTGCTTACAGACAAAGCTTTGCTCAGAGAAATAGGGACTTGACAATAGTTAAAAAGATCAGTGTCACTCAAAGTGCAGAGATGACTGGTATAAGTCACAAAGAGATAAATGCAAAGCCTGAGAGTAAACATTTAGAAAGTTTTAGACGAATTTTAGCAAGTCTCATTCATTACGGGTAGGACTGCAAAATGGTACAGTCAATTTTACAGAACAATTTTAAGTCTGTTCAATCTAATAATTAAGAAAAATCCTTTAGGTTTGTGTCATTTTTTAAATTTTATTTTATGAATCATTTTTCTCAATTTACCAAGGTATCAGTCCTTGACAGATGCAAATTAAAACAAATACCAAGAAAACCAGTCCTTCATCACAGCTAGTTTGAGAAGCACCACAATAAAATATCCCTCACAAATAGAATAGGCAGAGTAGTGCCTCAAAGGTACTTGCTGGCAGATATTATTTACTGTGATCCCAGATTCCTTTTAGCGTGCTGAATAGGTAACTGATAATGCAGCTAAGTAGAGACAGCTAGACTTAGAACAAAAGCAAGTAAACACTAAAATTGAAAAAGAACGAATACTTAATAAGTCCTTTATAAATTCTGTGCTTACAGGCTAACAGTCTGTCACTATATTTCCACCATGATAGCATTTCCACAAGTTGAGAACCACTGATACATTTTTCAGTATCCTTTTTGCCATTTAATATTTATAGTGAACTGTTGACTAGAGCCTCAATGGCCATTAGGTAACAACTCAACAGTAGAATTCTCTGGATGTCTTGATTCTTCAAGAAGAGTCTCAGTAGAACTGCCATATATCAAGCACCTAGTATGTATCTGGTATTGGCAGATACTTAATGCATCGTGGTTCAAAAAAATTAAATACTTTATTCAGAATAACAAAATGAGTAAGAGATGGAGCCTAGATTCAAATCCAGGAATGTCTGATGCTCCTGCCACTATAGAAAGCTGCCTTTCATCAGAATAATGTGCAAATACAACTCTGAACTGAATCACACTTATTTTGAATAGTATAAAACCTCAGTAGCTAACAAGAAGATCAACAGAAAGCAGGGAAACACTTGACAAAAAAAGTTAAAAAAATATGACAGTGAATCCTTATATATAACACCAAAAGCAGGTTCCACTTTAAAAAATGAGAAATTGAACTTGATTAAAATTAAAAACTTCTATTCTGCAAGGACACTGTTAAGAGACTAAAGATAAAAGGCCAAAGCTAAGAGACAATATTTTCAAAACATTCAAAGTATACAAAGAACTCTTACAATTCAACAATAAGTAAACAACCTAATTTTTTTAAATGGGCAAAACATCTTAACAGAAACCTAACCAAAGAAGATATATAAATGGCAAATTAGCATATGAAAAGATGCACAACATTCTATGTTATCAGGGAACTGAAAATTAAAACAACAAGTATCACTTCACACCTATTAGTATGGCTAAAATCCAAAACACTGATACCACCAAATGTTTTCAAGCATGTGGGAAAAAAGCAAGTCTCATTCATTGCTGGTAGGACTGCAAAACCATACAGTCATTTTGGAAGACAGTTTGATAGTACTTTTACAAAACTAAACATACGCTTACCATGTGATCCGGCAATGTTGTCCCCGCATACTTACCCAAACGAGTTCAAAACTGAAGTACACATAACATCCTGTACATAAATATTTTTAGCACCTTTACTCATAACTGCCAAAACTTGGAAGCCATCAAAATGTCTTTCATGTCTGTCAGTTAACAAACTGTGGTACATCTATGTAATTTAGAATAATTGAGTGATAAAAAGAAGAGCTATCAAGCCTTGAAAAGACATGGAAAAACCTCAAAGGCATATTGCTGAGTGAAAGAAGCCAATGTGAAAAGGCAGCATAAAACATGATTCCAACCATATGACATTTTAGGGAAGGTAAAACTAGGGAGACAGTAAAAAAAAAAAATCAGTGGTTGCCAAAGGTTAGGTAGGTAAGAAAGAGGGATGAATAGCAGAGGCCAGGATTTTTAGGGCCATGGAACCATTCTGTATGACACTATAACTGTATTAGTCCATTTTCATGCTGCTGTGAAGACATACTCGAGACTGGGGAATTTATAAAGAAAAGAGGTTTAATTGACTCACAGTTCCACATAGCTGGGGAGGCCTCAGGAAACTGACTATCATGATGGAAGGGGAAGCAAACACATCCTTCTTCACATGACAACAGGACAGAGAAGTGCCAGCAGGGGAAATGTCAGACACTTATAAAACCATCATATCTCATGAGAACTCACTCATTATCATGAGAACATCATGGGGGAAATAACCCCCATGATTCAATCACTTCCCACGAGGCCCCTCCCACCACATGTGGGGATTATGGGAACCACAATTCAAGATGAGATCTGGGTGAGAAAACAGCCAAACCATATCATACTTCCGTGGGCCCCTCCCAAATCTCATTTTTCTCACATTTCAAAACACAATCATGCCTTTTCAACAGTACCCCAAAGTCTTAGCTTATTCCAGTATTAACCCAAAAGTCCAAGTCCAAAGTCTCATCTGAGACAAGGCAAGTCCCTTCCACCTATAAGCCTGTAAAATCAAAAGCAAGTTAGTTACTTCCTAGATACAATAAGGCTACCGGAATTGGGTAAACACACCCATTCCAAATGGGAGAAACTGGCCAAAATAAAGGGGCTATGGGTCCCATGCAAGTCCAAAAACCAATAGGGCAACCATCAAACCTTAAAGTTCCAAAATAATCTCCGATGACTCTATGTCTCACATCCAGGTCATTCCGATCCAAGATGGCCTTCCATGGCCTTGGGCAGCTCCACTCCTGTGGCTTTGAAGGGTGCAGCCCCTCTCCCAGCTGCTTTCATGGGCTGACATTGAGTGTCTGACTTTTCCAGGTGCTCAGTGCAAGCTGTCAGTGGATCTACCATAATGGGGTCTGGAAGATGGTGGCCTCTTTCTCGCAATTCCAATAGGCAATGCCCCAGGAGTGACTCTGTGTGGGGAATCCAACCCCACATTTCCCTTCTGCACTCCCCTAGCAAAGGTTCTCCATGAGGGCTCAACCCCTGCAACACACTTCCGCCTGGACATCCAGGTGTTTACATACATCCTCTGAAATCTAGGCAGAGATTCGCAAACCTCAGTTCTTGACTTCTGTGCACCCACAGGCTCAACACCACATGGAAGCTGCCAAGACCTGAGGCTTGCACCCTCTGAAGCAATGGCCCTAGCTGTGCTTTGGCCCCTTTTAGCTACAGCTGGAGCTGAGGCATCTGGAATACAGAGCACCATGTCCTAGGCTGCACAGAGCAGTGGGACAGGAGTTAGGCCTGACCCAGAAAACCATTTTTCCCTCCTAGGCCTCTGGGCCTGTGATGGGAGGGGCTGCCATGAAGGTCTCTGATGCCCTGGAGACATTTTCCCCACTGTGTTTGTGATTAACATTCAGCTCCTCCTTACTTATGCAAATTTCTGTGGCAGGTTTGAATTTCTCTAAAATAGTTTTTCCTTTCCCATCACATTGTCAGGCTGCAAACTTTCCAAACTTTTATGCTCTGCTTCCTCTTGAACACATTGCCACTTAGAAATTTCTTCCACCAGATATCCTAGATCATCTCTTCCAAGCTCAAAGTTCCACAGATCTCTAGGGCAGGGGCAAAATGCCACTAGACTCTCTGCATAGCAAACATGACCTTTACTCTAGTTCCCAATGAGTTCCTCACCTCCATCTGAAACCACTTTATTGTCCATATCACTATCAGCATTTTGGTCAAAGCCATTCAGCAAGTCTCTAGAACGTTCCAAACTTTCCCACATCTTCCTGTCTTCAAAGCCCTCCAAGTTTCTAGGAAGTTCCAAATTTTCCCACGTTTTCCTGTATTTTTTCTGAGCCGTCCAAACTGTTCCACCCTCTAACTGTTACCCATTTTCAAAGTTGCTTCCATATTTTTGGGAATCCGTATAGCAGTGTCCCACTCCCTTGGAACCAATCTACTGTATTAGTCCATTTTCACACTGCTATTAAGACATACCCAAGACTGGCTAATTTATCTGAAAAATTGGTTTAATTCACTCACAGTTCTGCATGCCTTGGAGGCTTCAGGAAGCTTACACACATGGCTGAAGGGGAAGCAAATATGTCCTTCTTTACGTGGCAGCAGGAGAGAGAAGTGCCAGCAGGGGAAATGTCAGATGCTTATAAAACCATCAGATCTCATGAGTACTCACTATTGAGAGAATAGCATGAGGGAAACCGGCCCCATGATCCAATCACTTCCCACTGGGTTCTTCTCATGACACCTGAGGATTATGGGAACTACAATTCAAGATGAGATCTGGGTTGGGGCACAACCAAACCATCATTAGACATTTGTCAAAACCCACAGAATGTAAAACACAGAAAGAACCCTAATGTAAAGTATGAACTTTAGTTAACAATGATGTATCAGTATTGACTTCTCAATTGTAATAGATGGACCACACTAACACAAGGTGTTAATAGTAAGGGAATTGAAGGAGTGGGCAGTGAAAGGTAGGGGTAAACGGAGTATAGCAGGTCCCCAAATGCAGTTGTTTTTCATTCAATGGCATTTGTGATAACTTGATGAGAAAAAAGTATCAATTCAACCGGGGGACGATGTCTGTGTGGAGTTTGTTCATTCACCCCAGTCTGCATGGGTGTTCTCCAGGTACTCTGTTTTATTTCCCACACCCCAGAGCTGTGCACGTGAGGTTGGTGGCTGTGCCTAAATGATCTCCATTTGGGGGACTGTGGGTTTCTGTGAGTGGCCCCTGTGATGGATGCTGTCCTGTCAAGGGCTGGCTCCTGCCATGCACCCACAGCTGCCAGGACAGGGTCTGGCCACCTGAGACCCTGAACTGGAATAATTGGGTAAATAATATTCTTACTTGCTTTTGCTCATCTTTCTTAAATGTATGTATATATCACATTTAATTCAATGTTTAAAATTACAAGTGTTTTTGGTCCTTATTTAGAAGTTTTGTGAGGTTTTGTGACCAGAAATACTGTAGGAACTTAACTCTTGTTTATATCAATTAGCCTACTATAGAAAATACAGTGTCTTGCTTAAAGTTGCAGTTTCCATCCAAGAATCCAGATGATGTTAAGTGAGGACTTACCATATGGGGCAGCTTTTTGAACTTTACATTCCTTTTTTTTTATTTTGAGATAGAGTCTTGCTCTGTCACCCAGTCTGGAGTGCAGTAGTGTGATCTCAGCTCACTGCAACCTCTGCCTCCTGGGTTCAAGTGATCCTCCTGCCTCAGCCTCCTGAGTAGCTGGGATTACAGGCACGCACCACCATGCCCAGCTAATGTTTTTTATTTTTATTTTTAGTAGAGACAGGGTTTCACCATGTTGGCCAGGCTTGTCTCAAAGTGCTGACCTCAAGTGATCCACCCACCTCAGTCTTCCAAAGTGCTGGGATTACAGGCATGAGCCACTGTGCCCAGCCATACACTCAGTTGTGTTTTTTTTTTTTAAAGCCTAAACTGCTCTAAGAAAAAAAGTCTATTTTAATACAAAAATGTATATGATCCATAACCTTACATCTCAAAATTTTTCTGTGCTCATGACTACTTTTTATGTCAATCATGAGAAATTTTGAGAATATTCCACTGTATAAGTAAAAAGCCACTCATCCATATCCAGGACCTTGATAAGGCAATAAGAGTCCCAGTGTTTTACTATCTGACTTATAATTCATACCTATTCCAAAGTGGGAATTTCCCTCTAACTACAAGCAAGCCTTTGCACTCAGAATATGACTGTGGGCATGCCCTCCACTTCTTCAATGCAGTGGTTCTCCACCCTCACCCAAAGGATATTTGACAATATCTGAGGACATTCATTATTTTCATGGAAGGGGAGGGTATGCAACAAGCATCCAATAGATAGCAGCAAGGAAAGCTGCTAAATATTTTACTGCAAAGGACAGCACCCACTACAAAGAATCATCTAGCACCAAATTTCCAGGTTGAGAAACCCTACTTCAATGTAACCCACAGTGCCAAGATGACCCACTGCCTGTGAAGGTGGTGAATCGCCATTCCACACGTTTACATAAATCCACATCTCCATCTGGGGACACAACCTGCTCTGCATAAGAAAAGTTTCAACAAGAAAAAGATCTCAAAGACTGAACCCAGAAGAGGAAGCCTCAGCACTTGACATTTCCCAGGTTATCTCAGAGAGAATCCTTCCTTCAACAGATGATTCAAAGGATCCATGAACTGTAGTGACCACTGAGTAGTCTACAGAACCTACCTGAGTCACCTCTGTCAACTACAAAATGGAAATGCCAGCTACTAGATAGATGTGAGAATCAAAGCATGTGAGAAATGTGACCACATTTTGAAAAGCGTGAGGTCCTATTTACGCCAACAAGCAATAATCAAATCTTCTCTTAATAACATCAAGCCTGGAAGACCCCAAATCCTGTCATTTCTAATTTGCAATGTTCGATCTTTTGGGCCAACACCATACCCCACATTCGGGATCACTGTTCTTTCCTTTTCATTATCACTTGAGCAAAATGATAAGGAAAGTTCACTTCCACCTAAAGGCAAGCTTGAAAATCCACAGGAATAAGGCAGCTAAAGGACCCTAGGAGATTACATTTAAAATATTAAAAGGAAAAAATCTGAAACTCATTTACTCTGCGGTGTGAGTGTCCAGTGAGAAAAGTTGAAAGTTCCTTGCCCCAAGACCAATGTGTTTTAGTAGGAATCAAAGCCTAAAGCTAAAGGAAGGGCATGCTTAGCTGTATGAAAGAGGGGTGCTTTGAAATACGATATGCTTTTTATTCTTTATGCCATAAGTTATCTATTTTCAACTTTCCATAAGGCCACACTGCCTGCCTAAATCATGAATTAATTAAAATGTTTAACCATCACTCCTATTCCTCCAATGTGCCCAAGAGTGTTTACAATATCTGATTAGTAGAGATAAAAATCTTAGACTCACATAAGAAGAATCTATTTTTTAAAATGATGCTATTATGGGTTGAATCATGACCCCTCAAAACTCACATGTTGAAATCCTAACCTTTAGTACCTCAGAATGTGATTGTAATTGGAAATAGCATCATTACAGATATAATTAGTTAAGATGTGGGCATACTGCAGTAGGGTGGGCCCCTAAAACAATATAACTAGTATCCATACAAAGAGTGGAAATGTAGACACAGACACAAACACAGGGAGAATTCTGTGTGAAGATAAAAGCAGAGTTCAGGGTTAAGCTTCCATAAGCCATGATATAACATAGAGTCCAGAAAATCACCAAAAACTGGGCAAGAGGCATGGAACAGAATCTCTCTCTCAACCCACAGAAGAAAGCAACCCAGGAAACACTTTGATCTGAGACTTCTAGCCTCTAGGATATGAGACAATCAATTTCTATTGTTTAGGCCACCCAGTTTGTGTGTGGTACTTTGTTAGAGCAGCCCTAAAAAACTATTACAGGTGCTTATCAAGTAAAACTTTAATAAGGTCATTATTGACATCAAAAGGTATGGTAGGAAGAATAATGCCCCTCAACTGTCCATGCCCTAATTCTTGAAGCCTGTGAATTTGGTGCTATACATGTCAAAAGGGACTTTGCAGATGTGATTTAAATTAAGGATCTTGAGATGAGAACATTGTCCTGGATTGTGAGCACAGGCCCGAGATAATCACAAGAGTCCTTATAATAGGGGAGTGGAAATGTCAGCATAGGAGAGAGATTTAGAGATGCCATGCTGCTGGTTTTGAAGATGGGGGAAGGGCCCATGACCTAGGTCTTGGTGGCCTCCAGACGCTGGAAAAGTCAAAGAAATGAATTCTTTGTGAGAGCTCCCAAAAGGGACACAGCCCTTGCTCATACTTTGACATTAGCCCAGGAGGACTTCTAACCTCCAGAACTATAGAATAAATTCTCTGTTGTTTTAAGCCACTAGGTTAGTGGTAATTTGTTATAGTAACATTAGAAAACTAATAGAGTTTTGTGGTATCTGGAAGTAGTGTGCTGCTATAACAAATACCTAAAAATGTAGAATTGGCTTTGGAGTTGGGTAATGGGCAAATGCTAAAAGAATTCTGAGAAGGATGGTAGAAAACTATATTTACTAGAACAAATGGTTAGTAGAAATATAGACATCAACAACCCCCTTAGTGAGAGGTCAGAAAGAATTAAGTAAGAGGTATGGTAAAGAGCATATCTTAAAAAATGCTTAAGTCATCAAAAATAAACAGTAGAAATCGGAATGTTAAAGGCACTGCTGGTGAAGACTCACATGAAATGAAGAACTGAGGAATGCGTTATTGGAAAATGGAGTAAAAGGGATCCTTACATAAAGTTGCAGAAATCCTAGCTCTATTGTGTCCTTGAGTTACGTGGAAAACAAAACTTGTAAATGATGAACTTAAATATTTAGCTGAGGAGATTTCCAAGCAAAGTGTTGAAAGGTTAGCTTATTTTTTTCTCACTATTTATAATAAAATGTGAAAGGAAAGAGATAGATTAAGAGAAGAACTGTTAGGCAAAAAGGAACCAGGAATTGATGATTTGGGAAATCGTCCACCTATCCAGATTGCAAGAGGCACTAAATTAGGAGATGCACTGCCGGGAAACAGTGCTCTGCAGAGAAAGCTAAGGGCATGGCTGGACAACTTTTGCTAGCGGTGGGAAGAATCAGAAAGCCAGTTCAACCCATCACACATACTCATTGATTTGTATGGAGTATTTAATCAATTGTTGAAAAGATTAAGGAATAATCTTTTCAATGACTAATAGTTGCCCTCAACCATGTCAGCAGAAGCCAGGATTAAAGATGGGATTATCCAGAAAAGATCTGTCAAAACAAATATCTCATGAGTGAATGTCTGTGACACACATGGGAGGCCCACAGAGTTCTTCGGAATTTTGCCCCCAAGATGAATCATACACAGATCCTCACAAATACCTGATTGTTATGATTTAGATGATGAGATCTGGAACTATTAAACAGATGAGATTTTGGACTTTGAGTTGATACTGTAAATGGGTTAAGACTTTTGGGGCTATTTGGGATGGAGTGAATGTATTTTTTTTTTTTTAATGTAGGATGGACATGAATTTTGGGGGCTCAAGCGGGAAGACTTTGTAAGGCAGAATATGTGATTAAGTTAAGGATCGTGACAGGAGGAGATTATCCTAAACTACCTATGTGCGCCTGGTGTAATCACAACTGTCCTCACGAGAGGCAGGAGTGTCAGAGTAGGAGCAAGAGATTTGAATTTAAGTGGCACCTAGAAACTGAGAGAGGCAAGGAAATGTATTCTTCCCTAGACTGTCCAGAAGGAATACAGCCTTGATAGCACCCTGAATTTAGCTCACTAAGGTCTATTTTGGGTCTCACATCCAGAACTGCAAGTTAAAAACAAAATCTGTTATTACCCCCACCCCATCGTATTTTCTGTAAATACTTTCCCCTCTTCGTTATAAATTTTTAAATTCTGGTTTAAGTGCCTCATTTTAAAAAGGTATTATTTCATCCATTTTTCATTTATTTAAAAGAATTCAAACATCTTATATTTATTTTAATTGTTTCAGAAAAACTAATTTTTTTTTCATTTTTGTAGGGATTGAGCAAGGAAAGAATGGAGACATCTTTGTTTTCATGTTTGTCTTTTGCAATGCAGACTATTTTTATATGTTACCTTCAACAATAATTTGGGAAGTAGGTATCTATACCTAAGTCTATTATTGATACACAGTGATTTAAAAATATATCTCATTATTGGACAAAAACATGTTATTAATGACTTGCTGTAGATGAACTGCGTTTCATAACACATCCAGTTCTAAGTAAGAAGTCTTCTATGGGAAGGACTACCCAACTGCTGGTCCTTCCAATGGAAATGATAATTTAAAACACTTTAAACATATTTCTCAAAGTTTTATTTTAAATAAAATATTAAAATAAAATTTTAAACTTATTATTCTTTGTTTTGTAAAATAAATATGTATTTATTGATATCACCTTAAAGATACATATAAGCATAACAAAGACAAGAAAAACCATCCCATAGAAATATGTCACCTAGAAATAATCACTGGTAAATGTCTTTCTTACATAGAGTTTGGATTCCAGAAATGGCAAAGTTGCTTGAACCAACCCAACATTTCCACGGAAAACAAAATGTGAAACAAACAAAAAAAAGAAACCAATTTATACTCGCTGAAGAACAGGCAAAAGAAGGCAGATATCGGAGGGGAGGCAACGCTTAAAGAACAGACCCATATTGAGAGAGGTCCAGCGTGGACAGGATTGCCCCTGTCAGCAAGCTGGAACTCAAGCAAAAAGCTACAAATATTATCAGCGTGGGGTTTCAGAGTTTGGGGCTACTGAAGTGGCTGGCAATCAAGGAAAGAAATCTAGAAAAAAAGAAGGCATCTCAAAAACATGTACATATACACCCCTCAAATTATTGGCCAACTCTGGACGTGTGCATCTTCAGGGAAGACCCCCAAAAAGCCCAGCGGAAGGGATCTGCTGGAATCCTGCACAGAAGCTTCAGCCACTGCCCACCACTGGGGTGACAGAGTTTAGGGTTTGAATTTCATCTGCCTTAGTCAATTCAGACTGCTATTGCAAAATACCATAAACTGATTGACTTATAAATAGCAGAGATTTATCTCTCACAGTTCTGGAGCCTGGGAAGTTCAAGATCAAGGCACAAGTACATTTAGTATCTGATGAGGGCCCACTTCCTGGTTCATAAACGTCCATCTTCTTGCTGTGTCCTCACATGGACAAAGGGGCGAGGGAGCCCTTTGGGATCTCTTTTATAAGGAGACTAATCTCATTTATGACGGCAATGCCCTAATGATCTAATTATAACCCAAAGACCCCACTGCTTAACACTGTCACCTTGGGGGTTAGGATTTCAACATACAAATTTCAGAGGGGAAGCAAATGTTCAAATCATAGCATCACCAAAGAAGAGAGAATCTGTAAATATCTCAACCTTTTCATAGACTCACCTTGACAAAGAGTAAAACTAAGCTTCCATGAGTTCAGAATAATCAGCCAGAAATGTATCTGCATGCTAAAACAAAAATCAACACTTCAGAGGAAAAAAAACAAAATCCAAAATCCAGAAAGATAGTGCTTCCAACCAATAGACTGGCATTAATAAATACTGGGAAGGATGTGGAGCAACGTAAACTCTCATGTATTACTGGTGGAAGTATTTTAAAAAATTAAAAAATCAACAATTACTTAGAAAAGTGTCAATTTTCCGAAGTGGTTGTGGATAGAAAACTCTATATTCTATGCCCCTCAATCTTCTCCTGTGTTATATATATTACAAACTACAATTAAATAGAATGAATGAACTAATGATAGATACAACAACATGAATGAATGTTAAAATCATTATGTTGAGACAAAGAAGTTATACACAAAAATGGATACTGTATAATCCCATTTATATGAAGTTCAAGAATGGGCAAAACTGGCTCAAAACTCTGGTAGGAACTGACTACAAAGGAATGTAAAAAAACTTTCCTCTTTCTCTGTCAGGCTCATAAGGAGAGTGGCCCAGGCCCTCCTCTTCTCCATCAAACCCTTTCATCAGGCGATCTCAACTTGTTCATGCTTTAATTCGCTTTTCACATTTGTGGCTTTCACAAATATGTATCCTGCCTGGACCTCTCCCCTGAGCTCTGGGTGCTCACTGCCTACTTAACATACCCCAAACAGAATTATTGATCTCCTCAATTCCCCCAAACCTTCCCTATCTAAGGAAATGACATTACCGTCCACTAAATAATCAGACAAAAAACCAAAAACAAAAAAAAAAAAAGGGAAACAAAACTTCTAAGCTTCTTTGTTGATTCCCACCTCCCTCACACATCATGTTTAGCCCATTAGTAAATTCTGTTGACTCTGTTGTCAAAAATATATCCTGATTCTAACCACCTTCCATCAACCCCACAGTCACAACCCTAGGCCAAGCCACTGTCATCTCTCTTATAAATACTGCAATGGCATCTGTGATTGACAGTCTCACCAGATAATATCCAACAAGGGAAAAGACAATTTCACAAAAGGAAATCAAAGTACTGTAGCCAAAAGAGGTGGAATTGATAAGTGTCTGAAGGCAACAAATGACCTCTGAATTGATTTTTACCGATTTTTAAATTTTTTTTTTTTACCATTTTTATAGGTAATATTTAAATTTTTACTTTGGAACATCTGGCATTCCTATACTATGCAGTATTACACACTTTTCAGCCATAATTGTTCAAAAGATGAAAATGGAATGAGAATAAAAATGTAATCTATATACATGTAAAAATCTCTCAATGTGATAATGGAAAACTGTGCTGAATATTTTTATCATGTTAGGAACAAGAAGGGCTTTCTAAGCAAGGACATATATCTAAAAACTCTTAAACAAATGCAAATTACAATAGTAAAAATAATTGCAGCTGGTATGAAAAAGTATGAAAATTCCTATTACATAAGTCTTTGCTGACTGTATAGAAAAAGAACCCAGTAGAAAAATAAATTATTGAAGAAACAGACAATTATTGTCTTTAAAAATATACAAATTCCTTTAAAAGTTAATACATGAAAATTTGGGATAAAAATGAAGCTTCATTTTCTTTATGTATCAGATTGGCAAAATTAAAATGATTTATATTACCAGTATTGGCAGAATGTGGAGAAATTGGCACTTGCACAGATGATTAGTAGTAACATAAATTGAGGCTTAGAGTAGTTTGGCAACATCTATTAAAATGTAAAGCACACATACATTTTGATAACAACTCTACCATCCTACATAAATATTTCCACAAAAGCTCAAAGATATCCATGTTTTGTGTGTGTGTTTTTGTGTATGTATGGTGTATATTTATATAATCATTACAAATAATGACTTCTATAAACTGACATAGGAAGGTAACTAAAATGTATTGCAAAGTGGAAAATACAAGGTGCAACATAGGGTATATTTCCCCACTATTTTTAGTAACATATATTCATGCATATTAGCATAAGCTTTAAAAAAAATCTGTAAGAATATATCAGGGACTCTTAACCATGTTTCTGTTCTTAGAGGTGGTATCAGAAAAATCATTTTCGTAGAGCATTAGTAAATTGTCCAAACACTAGAAATAAGGAACATGACTCTGTACTGGGACAAATGAAGCTATCTTTTACACACTGAAATGCAATATAATCAAAGTAGTGTCCCATAGATATGCGGCATTAAACAGTCTCGTATGAAGGAATTGGCAATTGATGGCATGAATATCTCAGTAAAATAATTTTTCATGATATAAAGATCAGCCTATTCTCAGAACGCTAGGAGAGAAAGCCTACCTTACCCTTTCGCCTTCCTGTCCCTCAAGTTCCACATTCTCACACCAATTACCTTCACTGATCCAAACTGCCCTAGTCAGTTTGTCTGTTTCTACCCTGCACGTAAAGTTGGAATAGAACCAACAGCCTTCTTTAACCACCTCTCTTTAAAGGCATACCTAGAGGTACTTAACTGGCTTTGACTGACCCTGCAAATAGAAAAGGTGGAACCTACGTGGAATCACATACCACTGAAGTTCAAGTGTCCTGAGTCCTCATCTTGGCCTCTAAAGCAAAAGCACAGCCACTGGAAAAGACACCCTGGAGGAGTGCACATTCCAGGGACATCTCTGAAAACTGACATGGGAAGAAAGGCAAATACTCCTACAGTACTCATCTCCAGGCATTCTAGAAATGACGATAGATATTTGTATGCAGTGCAAAGGTGTCATTTCCCCAAAAACGATTGAGAAACAACCTGTATCACACACACATAGATATCTATACATTGATATATATGTATGCAAATATACATACATACATGTATCAATTATCACCCAACAAAATGCATCTGCTTGGTTTTCAAAAGCGATGAACACCAGAGCAGTATGGAAATAGGACCCTTAAAGAAAGGAAAAACAGATTAAACTCAAAGTGAATGATTTTATCTGAACTTCTCTATTTCTACTTCCACAATTCAAATTAGGTAAAGAAGTGACATACGTCTAGGTTTTGTCATTATTGTGTTTTGTTTTGTCCTTATAAAAATGATAGAGCAACTGCATAAAATACTCTCCATTAACTCATTTAGTACTCACAAAAATCTCACGAGGCATGTACTATTATTTCAGTTTTCCAGATGAGGTACAGGGAGGTAAACTGAGGAAGAGGCATTCAGAATTATTGTTCACACCATGCACTGACATTTTCTTGAAATAGTTCTCTCTTAACTAATGAAATGTAAGAATATTCCCCTCCTGAAATGCTCTATGACTTCTAGGCCATAAAACATCAACTCACAGTGGCAAGACACACAATGTGTCTGTGATGCATAATGCATACCGCCAACCTAGGGCTTATTACAACTTATGCTGGAGCAGCAAATGGAATTCGGTCCCAAAGCTTTAATATGTATGCGTATGTGTGGGAAAAAGACAGAAGAAGCCTTTGTTATTACAAAGTCCCAGAGGAAGCCAGTGCCCCGCAGCAAGTTCTGACTGTCTGCACTGGAAATCATGGAGGGGGACTCCCTTCGCCATCTGGGTCGCGCGCGGCCCGCGGGGCCCAGGGCGCATGCGTGGCCGGGCGGCCGAGGCGCTTACCTGGTGCGCCGGTCGAGCAAGCAGAGGGCCAGGAGCAGCAGGGCCGCGGCGAGAGCCAGGCCCGGGAGGCCCAACCGCTCCAGCGAGAAGCGGCCCATGGCCGCTGACACTTCTCCTGCCATCCGGCGCGCGCTAGGCCGCGGTGGGCAGCCCGGGGTCTCCCTGCGAGCAGCGCAGTCGGCGACTCTGCAGCCTGCGGCGGCTTCTCTCGGCGGCGCCCCCTAGTCCAGGGCCGGAGAGGCTGGCCTGCCGGCAGAGCAGACAGGAATGTCACCGCGGTCTCCCAGGCTGTGACAAAAGTTCGTGGACTGCCCCCTCCCCGCCTATCCTCCACCCACGCGTACCGCCCCATTCCCCTACCGTTTCCGACCCGGCAGCTTCTGGAAAACAGCGCCCTTGATCCTCCAGGGCAGGAAGAAGGGCCAAGGAAGGGGTTAGAAGGGGAAAGAGTTAGGATTTCCCAAGAACCAGCCCTGAAGGCCTGGAGGAGGGGGATTTCGCTTCTTAGTTGGACAGGAGCCCCTTGGGTTCCTCACTTCTTAGCCCGCGCCCTGCGGGAGGAGCGATTCTGCTTGTCCCTCAAGATGCTTGGGAAGGTGCCGGCTGCGCTCTGACACCGGCGATCTCTTAGATACAACCCAGCGGCGTTGGCCTGGCGACAGAAACCGGCTGAGTGAGCGACCTCGAAACCGTTTCGCGCCCACCTCCTTCACCCCCTTAACATTCCTATTTGCTCACAAGTTTTGGTTGAGGCCTACGGAGTGCAGAGGCGCGTGCCAGAGACACGGAATACAAAGACCTAGGCTGTAAGCTTTCAGAAGTCCCAATGAGGCACACAGTACAGGAAGAGGGTGAGACAGGTAAAAAGAGATTGCAGAACATCGTGGTAGGGGCCGCAAGAGAAGTGGTTCAGTTACTACAGGTTGTACTCAGAAAGAATAAAGGAGAAACTTTTAAAATACCTTGTTTTGAGTAATGATCATCCACTGGATAGTTTACAGACGTTTTTAATTTCTATTTTTTTATGAGAATTTTATACAAGACATAATGAGACTCGGATTAAATAACCTGGTTGCTCCCCTGATAAATGTTTACCATTCCAACTGATAAATACTTGCCGTTCTAACTATGGTCCTATTCCAGGACTTGGGTGCTCTGTCAATGCAACACTTCTCTGGAATGGGTACAGCAGCTTCAAAACTGATCTCTGGTTTTTTACCCTTCCAGTCCATCATCCCCATTTCCACCTCCCTAAAACACAGACCTATGCAGCTTTTAATCTGTTCAGAACTCTTAATGGTTGCCTTTGTGAGGAAGTCATATCCTCCACCTGCAATGAGAAGCCCTCCACAAATTGTCTTCATTGTACAGATTCCCCCTGCCAGCACATATATACTCAAGCTTGAGCCACCATGTCCCTCATACTCAGCCTGTTCACATTATTAACTTAAAAAATCCATTGTAGTTTTGATGATCGGTGTCCTTGAGCTTTTTTTCATATGCTTGTTGGCCACATGTATTTTGGAAAATCAGTGTGGTGATTCCTCAAAGACAGAACTACCATAGGATCCAGCAATCCCATTACTAGGTATATACCCAAAGGAATATAACTCACTCTATCACAAAGACACATCACACTTATGTTAATTGCAGCACTGTTCACAATAGCAAAGACATGGAATCAACCTAAATGTCCATCAGTGGTAGACTGAATAAAGAAAATGTGGTATATATACACCATGAAATACTATGCAGCCATAAAAAAGAATGAGATCATATCCTTTGCAGGAACATGGATGGAGCTCAGGGCCATTATCCTTAGCAACAGAAAACCAAATATGGCATGTTCTCACTTATAAGTGGGAACTAAATGATGAGAACACATGGACACATAGAGGGGAACAACAGACAGTGGGGCCTACTGGAGGACAGAGTGAGTGAGGAGGGAGACGATCAGAAAAAAATGACTAATGAGTACTGGACTTAATAGCTTGGCGATGAAATAATCTGTACAACAAACCCCCATGATATGAATTTACCTATATAACAAACCTGCACATATGTCCTGTACTTAAATACATAAAATAAAAATAAAAATTCACAATTTTTAAGTTTTGAAAAGGAGGGAGGAGACTTTATTTCTTCCAAAGGGTTACAGCCTGCAAGGTGGCCATCCAGGCAAGACCAGAGAGAGGCCCTTCAAAGGAGGGGGGCTTGGGGTAGGAGCTTTATGCTAAAGAGGTTGGCTAAACATATATATTTAACTGGTTACAGGAGGAGCTATGAATATTCATGAAGGTGGTCCTGCCACATGCCTATTGAACAAACATGCATGTAACATATGACCCATGTTCACTTTGGGGTGGCTACGTAGCATTTAAATGTGTTACAGTTATGCTTTATATATCAAAAGATCATTTTACATACAAAGGTAGGTAAGTGTGTAATCTCTATAAACGGGCAGAACCAGTCAGTGGTCAATGGTCTTAATCAGGAGAAAGTTACTGAAACCAGACTCTTGTCCAATCAAAGTTGTAGTTATGGCTTGTGGAACAGCAGGGTCAGTTAGCATCTGATGGTGGATGAGCTGTGACTTCTAATATTGCAAATCCTGAGGCCAGTGCTTTTTTAGTTGCTAGAGGGAAAAACCTTGTGGTAGTTAGAACATAGTGTATTTTTTAAGTGTTACTGCCCATGGCTCTAAAGCTGTGAATGGCTAGATTAGCCCCAGAATCTTGATGTTTACGAGCCTCTTTGTCTTCGACTTCTATTCCAGAATCTGTGTCCCGCCTCTCCTTTCTCCTGTTGTACGTTCAATTTTCCAGGCAGTCCAAAAGATTGCAGTAAACTGACAGCCACTCTGTCTCTTCCAAGAGAAAGCAAATTGAGTGCTTTCCATCACTGCTGGGACAGCAGAGCCAGTTTACAGGATGGTGTCCATGCTGGGGCATTTCTGTAACCACTGCAGAGAGCCACTCACTGATTTTCACAAGAAGTCTCTGTCATCATACTTTTGTTTTCTCCTAGATGACTTTTGTTTAAAAACATAATTAAAATAATAAGAATTCACTCTACTTATTGAACATTTATTATTTGCCAGACACCATACTACACATACTATTTTATCACATTAATAACAGCAAAAGCCCACGATTGATTGCCCTGCCTTAGAAAAGTGGAAGGAAGAAGCCTGCATAGTTATCTACCAGATTGGTTTGCAACTGTTCATATTCCTGTGTTATCTGCACAGTGGCTTACTTGGGAAAATTTATTATCTATATGCAATACATTTTAAGTATCTATTTCTTTTGGGTTTTCCACTTTTGTTAAAAGGGACCTTCACTCTATAACCAGATTAAAACAATCTAAGGATATCTTTTATTTTTCTTTTACTTTCATGGTGGCTCATTATTAGCATCATTATATTCCATCCACTTCAATTCAGTTTTAACTCCAAAGTATACCATTATCCCCATCACCTCTCTGACAGAGATTGCTGATTGACCCTCCATATCTGCTCATCCCTTCCTCCTCACTAACAGAGTCCTCCATTTTTAACTGAATGAATCCCAGTCCATCATAAAGACTGCGTCTAGTTAGCTGGGTGTGGTGGTGTACACCTGTAGTCCCAGCTACTTGCCTAATCAGGAGACTGAGGCAGGAGGATCACTTTGAGCCCACCGAGGACTTAGAGGCCACAGTGAGCTATCATCAGAGTACACTACTGTACACTCCAGCCTGAGCAACAGAGCAAGAAACCCTGTCTCTCTAGAAGGAAGGAAGGAAGGAAGGAAGGAAGGAAGGAAGGAAGGAAGGAAGGAAGGAAGGAAGGAAGGAAGGAAGGAAGGCAGGCAATATAGTGAAACTGTCTCTACTAAAAATGCAAAAATTAGTTGGGCATGGTGGCACACACCTGTAGTCCCAGCTACTTGGGAGGCTGAGGCAGGAGAATCGCTTGAACCTGGGAGGCAGAGATTGTGGTGAGTCGAGATCACATCACTGCACTCCACTCTGGGCAACAGAGCGAGACTCTGTCTCAAAAAAAAGAAGGATGAGATGTCACTTCCTTCAAAAAGCTGGGATGAAAGGGACTAAACACATTAATATTGGATAAAAGAAAGTAAAAAGGCCCCTGGAGGAAGGAAGGAGGGAGGGAAGGAAGGAGGGAAGGAGAAAGGAGAGGAGGGGAGGAAAAGGGTGACAGAAAGAAAGAGTAGAGGAAGTAAAGAAAGGGAGAGGGTGACAGATTATACTTCATTGACTCACTCCACCAGTCAAGTGACCCTTATCTACCAGGTGGCCGAAGAGATTAGCCTCTTTCTCTGTTCTTGTTCTAATCTAGCATTAGGACTTGAACTCTGGCTTTGGTTCCCCCCATGCCTTAATTTTGATTCCCAAGAGCCTCTGTGGAAGTCAACAAAACCTGAATGATGACTATTTCCTCTTGCATTTCAACATGTACCTCCTAATTCTCCTGCCCAGATTTTGAAAATACTAATACACTGGACTGAAACATTCAAGTCTACCTACTTAGTCACTGACTTTTGTTAAGTGCAAATTATGTTCATGGCACTATACTTGGTCTATTGGATCTATAAAAATGAATGAGATGGGCCAGGTGCAGTGGCTCACAACTGTATTCCCAGGACTTTGGGAGGCTGAGGCGGGCGCGGATCATGAGGTCAGGAGTTCGAGACCAGTCTGGCCAAGATAGTGAAACTTTGTCTCTACTAAAAATACAAAAATTAGCCAGGCATGGTGGCAAGCACATGTAGTCTCAGCTACTCAGGAGGCTGAGGCGGGAGAATCGCTGGAACCTGGGAGGCAGAGGTTGTGGTGAGCCGAGATCACGCCACTGTACTCCAGTCTGGGCAACAGGGCGAGACTCCATCTCAAAAAAAAAAAAAAAAAGAGATGTCACTTCCTTCAAAAAGCTGGGATGAAGGGGACTAAACATATTAATATTGGATAAGAGAAAGTAAAAAGGCCACTCAAAGAAGATTGTGGAGTGACCATGGGGGAATTTAAGGATATATACCCATATGGCCTCAATCTTGTGAGCTCCTGGGAAGCAAATAATGTGCTTGGGGGAGGGTAGATTAGAGGCTTCAGCTGTTAGGAAACATCTGAAAGTACCACTGTGGAAAATGCCAAAATGGAATTTCACACCTTCTTTTTCCAGTATTAGGAAGTCCGTAAAGTTAGAATTGAGTGTCCAACACTGAAAGGCCTTATCAACTTTTGACATAAAATACAGATTAGGTTTAGGTTTTGAATCATATCCAAGCACAACCCCTCTATAACTAAATGATTGACTGCTGTTTATCTCTCTCCCATTCCCATGAGTTTTACTGTAACTAACTTTGATTTCCCATTACCTTTGATTAGAATGAAGACCACCCCTGGACAAAATTACAAAGAAGTGGAAGGAAAGAAGAGAAAGAAGAAGAAAGGAATATAGGCTACATGTTTTACACACATTGTTTCACCTAATCTTCAAAACCAGTCTCTGATGTAAATATCATTATTCCTTTTTACATAAAAGAAACCAAGACTCAAAAGAATTCCAGGACACCCATGGTTATTCAGCTCTTATGTCCAACTGTGAAGTCACCCATTGTTTTCACCTTGTCACCTTGCCCTCCTTAGAGTTTTCTTTCACTAACCCTTTACTTACCTGCTCAGTCATTCTTGCTTCGATCTTTATGGATCCAGTTGTTACCTTAAGTTGTCATAACTGCTTCCTTTGGAGACAATTGAACTCTGCCATGACCTTGGCCCTCCATGGCCCTTGTCTAGCTCTGAGGCTGGTCTCAAGTTTTCCATCTGAAAAATGATATAAGACTACCTTCCCTATAGGGTTATGAGGATTAAATTGTTAGGAGTAAATATATATATAAAACAATGAAAATGCCTAGGGCTTCCTTTTTTCACAGTTAAGCACCTTCTGCTCCACTGGCAAAGGGTATAAGTAGAAGCAAGTTAATCAGACAAATTCAGCCCAGCTGAGATGTTAGCTTATTGCTATATTACTTCTGCCCAATTAAAATATAAAATAGGTGGCTTTCTTCTTTCCTTAAGGTGACTACTACTCAAACTGATTGCAGCTGAGATTGCAACAATCACATTATACTGAGACTGCTATAAGCCCAAAAGTTATTGTTTAATTTGGCACATAGTAAATAGTGAGGCATCGTAGATGCAGGCACCAAACTTGACTAAAAATATCTTAAATCACAAATGCTTCCACTTATTCTGTCGTTCTTTACAATTTAAACGATTTTAGTTGTTTTCTCTTTGCTTTAGTTCTTCTTTCTCCAATAAAGCCAGTTTGTAGTGCTGACCTAGCACACAGTCTGGTACAGGACACATATAGACATGGCAGGCAAAAATCTTATTAAATAAAATGCTGTTGAATGAGCAAAGTGACACCCAACAATAGAGTGTAGTTCCATTTAAACCTTTTTTTTTAATAAAGTATAATTTTAGGTAAGACCTGAATATAATTATTTTGAAGCAGCTTCAAAAATGGTGGAACAGATGGCTCTGATTATCTCCAAGAGGAAGGAAAAGATTGGAGAGTTTTGTCATTTCTTGTTTAACAGTCTTGGCATTGCTTATACACACTTGAGTTTTGAATACTGTGATTTATAAAATCACAATCCCGTGCTAAACCTTAGCTCATTCCTACAATCTGACCCTACTTCCCACGCCAAGTTTTGAGACTCGCTCTCTCTCTGTCTCTGACTCACACTGGCTATTCCAACATTTCATTTTCCCACTAGCCTTGACCCCATATTTCTGGGGACAAAAAGCACAAGACTCTCTTCCTGAGCATTCCTTTTAATGAGAACCATTCCCTCCTCCAGCCCCACTCCCCATCCACCTCTGTTCACTAAGGAAATGTTTTCTAGAGTCAAAAACATTTTTTAAAAAACATTCGGCTAGGTCAGTACTCTGAGAAGCAAAGACCCCTGTTATAGTTCAGGTCCCAGGAAACAGACTCTGAGAGGGATATTATCATAAGAGAGTGTTTTAGGACAGGCTTGTAGGATCAGCATCAGGCATGCTGATGGGAAGGAAACAGGCAGAGAGAGAAGCTGAACTGGGACACAGTCTTACCAAAAGATTCAGCTGAGTCCTTGATAATAGCTGGAACTCAGGTGGCCCTTAGAATTGTCCCAAGATGAGGTGCAGGGTTCAGGTCTTTAATGTCACTGGTTCCAGACTACCTGCAGGAAAGGGGAGGTGTCCACAAGTGATGGAGTTCTCTTTAGCTGAGAGTGAGTCCTGAAGCAGCCGATGAGGCAATCCCAGAGCTTGGAGCAAAGGTTCTTCCACGCTGACAGAGAATCTGGGTGACAAAATACAGTCAGTGTCAGTGTCCACTAGGATGCTACAGAAATATGCTGGAGGCAAATAGCACACAGGTGGTGATTTTGCTTGCATTCATCTTGGAGTTGTAATATCTCAGAAGCAGAGAGATTAGTGTTACTATAGGCGTTTTGCTAATGAGAGAGGGAACAATCCAAGATGAATAAAAGCAAATTTTATTTGGCTAATTATTATTATTAGGTGATTCTATTATTAAAGAAAAAAATTTTATGAGTCAGGTTTTATTATAATATTGCAACAAGGAAAGCCTCTGAGAGGTTAATTCAAACATTTGCTCTGATTACAAACATAGGGAATGCTACCTAAGCATTATCAGAGTAACTAAAAGAACGATTTAAAATCATTCAACTCTTGTCTGACAGAGGACAATGAGCGTACATAACTAGTTTCTCCAAACAAATCTAAATCCCATAAAATTTTATCAGGAAACTACTAAAGCATTTTTTTAGGAAGGTTACGCTTTTCCGTGAAGTACGTATACATTTCATTATGCAAACGCGTCCTGTGGCAGAAGAGGCTTAGGACCATTTTTCCTTCACGCTAACATTTTACTCGCTGAGCCTATCATGGTGCCCTTGCCTGAAGTAGCTCCATCCTCTTAGCAGAGACTCCATGTGGGCCAGTTGCCACTTGGATTCACACTGGGCCCTTTCATACCCACACCCTTCTTTAAAGACTAGAAAAACACGTCTTTCTCTTTCTCTCCCCCTTCGTATCTGTCTCCTCATTGTGTGAGCTCTGTTCCCAGCTTTCTCCCAACCCCCTGCTTTCCTCTCCAAAGCTCCACTGGAAAATAGTCAAATTAATTCCCTCAAGATTTTCTAAGGCCTTTTATTTTCTCCTGCAGCTTTCTAATCACTAACATTTCCATGGTTATTCTCTTTCTCCTTTCTTCTCTGAAGTCTGGCATTTTTTTCACCAACAAAAATTGCTAAATTTTGACATTTATAAAAGCAATTCATAACACTAGTTATACATATGCTGGAAGTTTTGAATATTCTGCTTTATGAACAAACATAGCACTAATGAATGAGAAAATTGATTTGTAATGAGTCTGAAAAACAGTCTAATTGTCTGCTTGCCAGGGTTGCAATAGAACTAAGATGGGTATACACACACTTAACCCAGACATCAGCCAGGGGCTTCCTGGCACTTGTGTCTGCGTATGCAAGATCTGTTTTGGCCCTTCGGCAGCTGGTAACCAAAAGGCAGCACTCTGTACCTTCGCTTGTTTCTGCAAGAAACCCAAACACAGCAGGCACCAACATCTTTATGGCAGATTTCTTGGGGTGGGGAGCGGGGGGCGGGGGGTTATATTGTACAGAACATGGGATCCTACTCAAAAAATTCTTGACATTTTATATCCTCCAGTCCTCTTGGGCCACATGGCAATAGGAATTTTCTTCTGCTTCCCTCTGACAGAGTCCAGCCCCTCTGGTTCCACTGTCCCTCCAGAATTTTCCTCAGCAAACATCAAATAATACAAAGAAATTCAACTCACATCTTTTATTTGAGTCAGGCTTTGGAGTTTCCCATGCTAAGTAGCTCTCAAAAATTTCTTCTGAACAAGGAGCATGGAATATTTTCAAAATAGAGTCATCATCTTCAAAAAAAAAAAAAATATATTAAGTGACGTTGCCCAGGCTGGTCTGCAACTCCTGGGTTCAAGTGATCTTGCCCCCTCAGCCTCCGAAGTAGCTGGAACTATGCCTGGCTCATATTCTCTTCTAGAAATGTAAGTAGATATTTGGTTAAGTAGGGGAGAATGGTGTTCCCTCCAGCCTATTCTTAAAGATGTTCGAATGACAGTGACTGGTCAGTCAGAACATATATGAATGGACAAATATCAACACGTGTTTACTGTGCATTTACAGGCACCTCAGAAACTTTCATTTCTAGACATGTTATGTTTTTTCTTCACTTGCCCCTCACCTCTTTATAGGCTGGATTCCTGGTCTAGAAAGGTACAAGGGCTAATTCAGAATTTCCTCTTCCTGCTTTTCAGAATTTCTTCTTCCTGCCTTTGGGTGTGCCAAGACCTCAAAACCCCTCTCTCCTTTCCCATGTCTCTTTGTTTTTGCTACTTTTTTTTTTTTTTAATCAGTTCTGAGCACTCTGGACATCTCTTCCTTACCTAGATTCTTACTGCCAGACTCAGCAAAACTCACAGCCCTCTAGCACTTACACAACCCCTGTGCCAAGACAAACATAATGTTGTAAGGAGCCTTCCAAAACTCACACAGAAATTAAAGTGAAGAATGGAATTCTACCCTCCTACTTTTCTCTGCATCTCTGACTCAGGAATCAGAACATAATTATTTTACAAATAAAAGTCTGAAAATGAACAAGCATAGTGTTTCTAAGTTGATGCATTTTCAAACGTTATCTCACATGACCCCCTTGAAAATTCAGTGAGCTGAGTATTATTTTCACTTTACGTATGTCCTTTGTAACCTCCGTGGCAACAGGCACCATATCTGTCTGTCTCTTTTCACCAATGTATATGTAACACTTTGCAGAGTTCATGGTACTTTATAGATTATCAATAAATATTTGCTAAATTAATGAAAATTAGAAAACTGATATTTAAAAATTGAAATGAAATTAATATGTATTGAGTACCTACTCCATGCTGATTGCTGATCTAAATATTCTCATCTATATTTTATCTGAACAATAGTCCAATGAACTTGACCAAGTTCCCAAACTAGTTAGTGCAAGCAAATGATTTCTAATTTATTGGTATGAATATTAGTTGTACTTTTCTACTGTATGTATATAACTCATTATATACAATACATTACTAGATCCTTTCTATTGAAGCTTACCTTGCAATTTAGCTCATTTCTAACAGATATCTCTAGATGTTAGGTCAGTATCTATACATAATATTAAAGTTTTAATTTGAAGAAAACATCCTGAATACAAAACTTCAGGAAGGTATTTATTTTAGAAAAAAATCATCTAAATTGTGTCTATCAGGGACCTTATTTTGACAGCTTCAGTTGTGTTTTGTTTGCTGTAGGGATTTATAAGTGTATTGAGGGCAAAAGGAATGGGACTTCCATGAGTTCACTCAGATAAGAGATTTGGGGCCACATGAAATACGTAAGCTTGTTCAGAGGATAAAGAGTCAGTGTGAGAGAGAAAGAATAATTTTTAGATGAGGAGCCATTAGTTTTTCCTATGATTCTACCACTCATTTCTCTCTTTTATTTCCTTTAAAACTTGAAACCTCAGAAAATAAAGGCTATTAAAGAAAGAAAAAATGATTTTGCTAAAATTTCTCTAAGATAGTGGAAGCACAAGGCAGTATCCTTTTGTGGCCCATGTATTCACATGTAATTAGAAGCAGAGTAGGAGCATATTTCTTATTTTATGAAGCAGCATCCTAGGAGCCTTAAAGGACTCAGGGGACCAAAGTCTGGAGAAGGAACTAGGCTCCTGCAATGTAACCAGAGGCAAGAGCACAATTCCATGGTGCTGAATTCACTGTTCATTTTTCAGTCCATGTCCTACTTGCCCTTTCAGCAGCACTCTCACTTTCTTTGAATACTTTCTTCTCTGGACTCCCATGAATGTCCTCTTACTTCTCTGGTTGCTTCTTTGTCCCCTTGGTCAATTCTTCCTCTACTTGGCCACTAAATGTCAAAGGGCTCAATCCCCGAGGCTCCTCTCTTTTTACTACAAACTCTAAACAGGTAAACTTTGTACTTTAAACATTATGTCTATGGAATAGCTCCTAAATGTGTTGGCTTCAGATTTCTTTAAGATGCAGACCCCATCACATGTCTTTTAAATAGCCCACATAGTTGTTTCACAAGCACCTGGAACTTAGCATGTCCAAACAACTCTTAACCATAGCTACCACATCTGCTTCTTTTCCTAAAGCATCACCACCCATCCAGGGGCCCATGCTCAAAATCGAGGCGCCAGCTTTGGTTCTAAGTCATTTAACTACTCTGTTAAAATCCATCTTAAATCTATCTCCTTCTATTATCTACAGCCATCACTTAGTCCAAGACAGTATCATCCACTGTTCATCTGCATGTCCTCAGACTTCCTCTGGCCTCATTCATCCATTCATTGTCCACACTACAACCATAGTGATGATTTTTTAAAAATACAAATGGAATCAAGTTACTACAATATTTTAAATCCCTACAATAGTATCATTTTGTTTTTTGAATAAAATGCAAACTTCTTAACCTTCAAGTTTACGTGGTCCTCAGTGACTAGACCCTAGCCTCATCTCTCCCCATCAATCCTGATCTCATTCCAATATAGACTGCAATCTGGTTCAGTGAATGAACCTGGTTCTCTTTCAGCCTTTACAAATAATCCTTCTTACACCTGCTTTCTGATATCTATACCTCCTTGAACTAGCGAAATTACAAATCTCTTTCTGAACTGAAATTAAGTATCATTTACTTAGGAAAGTGGTTTCTAATTCCCAAGTCTAGGTCAGTACAACCTATTCTTTGCCTACTCAGCATATTAATTTCCTCTTGATAGTACTTATGACATTATCATTAAATGATAATTCATTGTAATGAGTTGTTGAAAGCCTCTCCACCAGAATGTCAATGTGTGAAGGTAGAGATTTTGCCTGTCTACTTCACTGCTGTAACCTCACACAAGGTCTTTAACAGAGTTGGTGCTTAACACATATTTGTTGAGTGGATCAATCAATCAATCAATCAATAATAAATAGATAAATAAGTGAAGTCATTCAATATGTATTAATCATTTCATGTGTGCCATTTACTGTGCTAAGGTCTTTCATGCATTTTTTGTTTCATTTAAACATCACAACAGCCCTGTGGAGTAGGTACTTTTGTAATCTCTATTTTATATATGAGAAAACAGGTTTAGGAAGATTAATAACATGAAGATGTGGAATATCCATCCCTACCACCATGGCTGTTTTTTTCTCATGAGCCCATTGTTCAAGGACAGGAATAGCTGAGGAAAAAGACTACTAATCATGATCATCCTCTGCTGAGGCTGTTCTTTGAGCAGCAATTCACATGGGACAAAAATATATTTACATTTTATGCCCAGTTGGAGAGGTCTATCTACATACCTCTTCCCTAGATCTCCTTATCAACACTTTTCTAATCACTTTTTCTTCTAGATAACCTCAGCATACTATCAGTTAGTCACTACTCATAAATCAGTGTAGATCTGTACTTCCGGCCATCTTTCCTTCCAGGAAGAACAAACCACCAGGTACTTTGCCTGAAGTTATGCCTACTCAGAGAATTTCCTTTAACAATCCTTCTTCAGGGACACCCCTGCATGGGGCTGTAGTATTGCAGATGCTTTTGGATGGTGCCAGTATTTTATGCAGCACTCTCTGTAAAGCAAGCTGAGATTTTCTGTTTTCTTTTCAAGTCAATAGGTCACAGAAAATGGTTGTGGGTTGAGAAAGAGGAAGTAATATAGCAAGGATATAAACCTTGGGAGTCTGATCCACTTGTTCATGGAAATTACTCTGCCTTGAGGACTTTCTTGAGCCTGATCTAGAATAGTTCTACTTAATTATGGAGTGCTGCTGTGTACATCCAACTTTATGGCTTGGTGCATCAGACCGAGTTAATGATAGATAATTCAGGTTGCATGGTAATTTGGTGGCTGTGGTCAAGTGTTTTGTCTCCATGAGGGCCCTGAAATAAGCCAAAAGTTGCTTCTCAAGAAAAGAATATTTACATACAGAAACAGTGGTTCTTAAACATTTGTTCTATGATTTATATTGAGGGACCTTTCAATGACTCCGTACAGCATCTCTATCTTCCATAGATAGTTTAGTCACCATAGGATCTGATTGGTCAAAAAAATAAAGTAGCAGAACAACTTTAATAACAGCCTGAACCTGTTAAGAGTCTTGACTTGCTCTGGACTCTTCTCAAAACTGTAAGCCTTCTGATTTACTCAGTAAATAGTATCAGGCCTAAGTGAGTATCAGAATCAGGCCTAAATGGAATATCAGGCCCAAATGAGGTACATGTTGCCTCCCAAATCTAACGAGACCCACCAGGTGTCATGCCTCTTTCTTGAGGTAGGAGAAATTGTATGCAACAACTTGTTTTTCTTGAACTCTGGCCACTGTACCCCTAAAAATTTCATCAAGATGGCATATGTGTGTCTAGCAAAGTGTCTAAGAAAGTGTAATTGTCTCATCACAAGGTCCAATCAGCATGATAACATTAATTTAGTGGACCAAGGTGTTATCTTGTGGAATAAAGAAATGATAAAGGTCTCTTTTGACTGGATTATTATTATGACAGCTGAAGATTTTATATATGTAGGGCAGTGAATGTGTATTGCTGGCTCTGTCAGCTGAAAGCAAACTTCACTTACCAGATTAATAGCTACAATGTGCCAGAGAATGTGTTGATGTGCTGCAGCAAATAACCTATATCTGGAATGGCAGCTGCAATTTGAACCATCACCGTATAAATATTATAATATTCTACTATCATTCTTTAAAATCTGTCTTCTGAATGAGCCATATAGGCAAAATAAATGGGGATATGATATGAATTACCTGTATTCTTTATGTCCTTGATGAGGCACTAATATCTGCCTTTCCTCTATAAATTTTGCATTGCTTTTGGTTTACTTTTGTTTTTTTTGAGTAGGGGCAGTTCTGAGGATTTTCATTTAATCTTTCTTCCTACAATAGCCCTCATTCCCAAGGTCAAGGAACCAATGTAAGAATTCTGCTAATTGCTGAATATGTTCATTCTAACTGTATTCTGGAACTGAGTAAATAATCATTTAGTCATATGTATTCTGGAACTGAGTAAATAATCATTGGGTATATTCAGGGCCAGTGATCCTACTGTGAGATGGATCTAAGCCAAAGCTATATTAACTGCCTAATTTCTATAACTTTCTGGTTATTTCTTTTTCACCAAAGGATAGTGACTGTACATTCTTTTGGAGAAGACTAGGTATAAATTTTTAGCAGTGTGGCAAGATCTTTTCTTCAGAGGGACTGGTCTCTCCATCATTCACTGGAGGTCTTACTCTTTTTATTTGATTTGTGAACTGATTCAAATAAAAGAATTGGTTGAGGAACCATAATTTATAGTGAGTCAAGTCAATCTTTTATTGCCCAGACTTAGAGTTTTTCTGCTTACACAAATCAAGTAAGACTTTAGTAGGTTGCCTATTTATTTTAATTCTAGGGACATCATAATCACTTACTCCAAACCAAAGATCTCTGTGCATTAAAACATTCAGATTACCACTTGTCTGTGGCATTTCTTCTGTTCCAGTAACAGAAACTCTAAACTCAGTGATATAAAATCATAACAATCTTGTTATGGTCTCAAGTTCTGTGGGTCAGAAATACAGAAAGTGCACATCAGGGATGGCTTGTATATCTTTTCCGTGATGTCTGGGGCCTCACTTGGGATAACTCAGAAGCTCTTGGTTATTTAACAGCTGGGAGCAAGAATCACCTGAACGTTCTGTTACTCACATGTCTGAGTGGTAGATGCTGGCTATTGACTGAGACCTCACCTACACTTGGCCTCTCCATGTGACCTGGGTTTACTCACAGCATGGTGATGTCAGGGAAATTAGAATATTCATCTGGTGGTTTAAGGCTTCGAAGACAGATGTCCCAATAAAACAGGACAGATACTCTGTCATCTTTTAGAGTTTAGCCTCAGAAGTTGCACACCATCCAAAGCCCACTGAGAGTCAAGGGGAAGAAACATAGCCAGACACGAAGGTGGTTGCAGCTTGTTCCCTGCCAGTCAGGGATCCCATCATTTCTACTGAATCCAAAGAGCTATCTGTTTTTAGGGAGAAAATTTTGATGACAGCATTTTTTTTTTTAAATGGCCAGTCATGATCTGCAGAAAATAGCTGCTTGAGAGCTCTTCAGGGAGACTGGTGCTCCCCTCATCAGTGCATTTCTGAAACCCTCAGAGAAGAGAATGTCCAATAGAACTTCCCAGGAGACTTAGGATGTATGTGAGCGGGTCTTACCTGATAAATTAATTTCAGCAATCTGAGCTCCCTAAATCTCTGGATGTTTTCCTCTAGCAGGGGTCAGTAAACTATAGCCCACAGGTTGACTGCCTTGTTTTGCAAATAAAGTTTTATGGGAACATAATTCCATGCCAATTTATTTACTTATTGTGTAGAGCCAAGTTTATGCCGAAATAGTAGATTTAGTGATCTTTTGCACATTTTGCAAAAGAAGTTCTGGTACCTTAAATTCATTTTCAGTATAAGCCACTTTCAAGTCTAAGATTTAGTGAAGCAACTAGTTAGAGTGATTCTCATCGCCTCAAGTCAGTACACCAAATACATGACCTCTGCTTAGTGCATCCATATTAGTAAATAATTCCCTTTCAACCAGACTTCTCTAACCTGATCCAATATTTGTAGACTACAATGCCACCCATATTCACAAGGTTTCTGTCAATTAGAATTTAGCAACACATTGCAGTTACTTTGGTGTGTATGTATGTCATCATGAGGTAATACTTGGTAACTGAACCCCTAGAGTCATCTGGCGTTTGCATCTGTTCATAGATCTAGAAGCAATGAGAGGTGATGGGAGTAGATCTTGAGGAAGGTTGGTGGGGTGTTCTGAAAATAAAAGACTTTTTACGTCAGACAATAGAAGACTAATCTCAGAGAGGGGTGGAATTGTTTCTTTAATTGTCAAAGCAAATTCTGTAGAATTTAGCATTGAAAGTTCTCAGCTTTATCAGAATTTGCTTATATGTCCCCCTTTCAAAATTCAGGGTCTTATTCTTTTTCCAGTCAATCCCTTAAGAGACCCTTCAGAAGTTGTTAATTTGGTTTGTATTGCATGTTAGCCATCCACAGTATTAGATTTTGCATTTTGTTTTTAGAAACCTCAATTCTGTAGCTACAGAAAATAAAAGTCACCTTTAGGACCATTATAAAAGCCTTTTGGTTCCTTACCAAGAGCTTGAGCTGGAAATGTAAAGCCCTAATCTCATGTTTTTCCCTCCAAGTTCTCCCTCACATTTAGAAACAATCAGGTAATCCATGATAATTTTACTTACTCCCACTAAATTGTTTTATGGTAACAACCACTTGGACATGCAAAGTCTTTTCAAGTGGCTCTAGATGATACTTTAAATAGTGTTTTTCTACTGAAATTCATAGATTACCATTGCCCAATTTGCCACTGACAATGGGATCATAAATGTCTTCAAATCTAGCCAGAGCAAGAAAAAAGTTTTAGATCGCTAATAATAAGATTTTGTTACTCTAGAATTACTTTAGATAAAAATAATTGTGTTAAGAAGTAGAGCCATCATACATATTATGGGAATAAAAGATTTCTTAGGGGAGCTAGACTTTACCAACTGAGGGAAGAGCTGGGGAAGTGAAAGTACAAAAGGGAAATTTGGAGGATCTGAGATAAAGCATTAACCAGGCCACCTGAAGCACTATGGCAGGTGGACATGCTAAAGCTTGCAGAGAATTCGTGAAGCACAGCACATCCAGTGTCAAACTAGACTGTGAAGGGAAAGCCCATGGAGAGGTGTCTGAGAAGTTGTGGCTTCTGTGCAGCCTCTGCCTCTGTGAGTCTACAGCCAAGTAGCTAGTGATGGTCTTAGGGCCGCTGTGGGTCAGCTGGGCCAACAGTTGGAAAGATAAGCTGAACAAGAAGTGGAGTGGAGTGAGGAAAAGCTGGGGAAGTGAAAGCCCAGAAGGAAATTTACACATTCAGAGTCAAACAGACTCTCCCAGTTACTACTGTGATCTGGAGAATGTTAATTACTTTTTGTGAATTTCCATTTTCCTGGTTGTATAATAAATGTGGATAAAATATCTACCTTTAGGGGCTGCTTGCTTGCCTTCTAACATTTTTTGGAAATCCATTTATCCTTCTGTTCAATTTTAAGCTGACATAAAATGTTTTCATCATAAAGTAAACTAGTTTCAAAAGATGTGATTTCTGCACTGTTTTAATTATTAACATATGATACAATGGTAATATTATTTTTAATTTATGCAATATAAATACAATAGCAGCTTTTCCCACCACCATCGATTTAAAAAATATATGAATAAGCTCTTTTTCAATAATCAGAAATTTTACATTGTTCCATTTTCTCTTTGAATTCGTATTTCCATTCCATTTTTCCCATAGAATTTTATCTTAACATATTTTTATGCTTGAAGGTCTTTTATTGATAGTAAAATTGCAATAAAATATGTATATAAATTGAATTTTCTAAATATTAGTTATGATGATAAGACCTAATATTTTTTATCTGAATTATGATATAATACAATCATTATTGGCATATTATTTATCAAAGAAAATTAAATATATTGTAGAAATTGATAAGTAAGCCTAAAAAGTAAAATTTAATTAGAAATGCACTTTTTAATATGTATATATACATAGGCATGTCTATGAATATATAGAACCCCTTTCTCTGACAGTGAGAAACTTGGATTCCATCACCCTCAATATATTTACTTACCTGATCAATCCCACTCACAACTTACCAACTGCCCATCACCACCACCTCCATCACCCCATGTCTACAACCACCTCACCCCTTTTAGGCTCTGGCATTCCACACAGGACCACTGTGTAGATGCTTTCTTCACCCTGCTTAGGTTCCCACACTTGGTGCTGGTCTTGCATTCCTACTTCCTCTCTTTGTGTTACTACATTCGGCCCTACCTACTGACTTTTGGACTAAATTATTCAGAAAGGAAATGAGAAAGGGAGAGAGGGGAAAGAGAGCATGCATTTTCTATAAATCTTAACCCTTCTAATTCTGAGATAGGTAGGTAGATTAGATAGATAGATAGATAGATAGATAGATAGATAGATAGATAGATAGATAGATAGAAAGATAGATAGATAGATAGATAGATAGATAGATAGATAGATAGATAGAGCACAGAGCTTTTCCAAACGTTTCTCACCTAGATCACATAATCCAAGATGTCCTTCAATACTTATTACTGATACACTTTTGTTGCTTTATTCTCAGGATCTTCCTCAGCATCAGTAATTTCTTTGGAAAGAATTGGGGAGAAAGAAGATATACATCTTTAAAAGGAAATTGTCACTACCTCTCTAACCGAATTCTACAAATATGTCTGACTTCAGAATATCCAAGCAAAGACAGAATACACAACTTTAAATCTCCCACTTTTTCTAGGACAGAAAAATGTATGAGAAACGGAAAGACAAAAGCCCTATCAAAGGCTTATGGTGACCTGGTTAAAGAAAGTTGCAGGCACTGTGATAAGAGTTTGGATGGGTGAAACATAACCCTTTCTTTTGTAATATGAGATAAGTTTGGTTGTGAGATGGGGAAGTGGGAAAGGAAAATCAAACTGAAGCCCTGACCACAGACTTATTCTAGGCAGATCAATTTTAGCAAAAAATAGAGAAAATGAAAATGGATTTTCTTATATCTTTTACTGCCTATAAAGTTCTTGGAAAACTATCATGGATTCTTACAGGCACATGTACCCACCTGACTAATTGTTGGTGTAGATGCTCAAAAACATTAAAAGTAGCAATAAATTTTAGTAAATTGATGGCCCTTAAAAAATAAAATAATTCATGCAGATAATCCAATAATATCCAAAAGTTAGAATGAGATGAAACGTATTAAAATATCAATGAATAATCACTTCTATTCGACTAAAATATCAATTCACCAATGAGAATAAGAAATGGGTATAAATTACACTTCACTTCTTTTTTTTTTTTTTTTTTGGGATGGAGTTCACTCTGTCACCTAGGCTGGAGTGTAGTGGCGTGATCTTGCAGCTGGGATTACAAGTACCTGCCACCATGCCCGGCTAATTTTTGTGTTTTTAGTAGAGATGGGGTTTCACCATCTTGGCCGGGCTGGTGGTCTTGAACTCTTGACTTCGTGATCCACCCACCTCTGCCACCCAAAGTGCTGGGATTACAGGCGTGAGCCACCATGTCTGGCCTTGCACTTCACTTCTATAAGATAGAAAAACATGTAGTAGAAAGCGTAAAAGTAATTTTTAAAAATTTGTTTTAATTTTTTGCCATTGTAAATCCAACTTTTCATATTAATATATTTATCTCTGTCATATTCTCAACTATTTAGATTTAAGATGTAAATTACTATTTAAATTACTCTTCAAATCTTAAAAGCAAGCAGCATTTTTAGGACAGGTATCCACTTATTCACCCATTCTGTTTCATCATTCAGCAAATAGTTGAATGCCTACCAAGAATTAAGTACAGAGCCAGCACAGAGAATGAAATAGGGTATTTATATATGGTCCCTGCATCCGCAGAGATAGAGTCAAGAATTCTTTGATTGAAAGATACACAAACAAATTAAAAAACCCATAAAACAAAAAACACGGGACTTAAGAAAATGCAAAATACACATTAGCTTGCCAAAATGTGACCCTTAGCTGCAGAAATTTGAGGGCCCTGTTTTTGAGGTGACTCCACTGGTTCATCCAGCCATAAGTACCTTCCATACCTCTGTACTTTCCCCCTAATTCAATCACAAGGTAAATTCAATTGACATAGCTCTTCGGTGGTGTTTCCACCTCTGGGAATGGGTGTGTGACTGTAATTGGTAGCTCTGCAATAAACAAAAGGAAAGAAGATTTTTTTAAGGCTGAAGATGTTGGGGGTGCGGAAACTGGTTCTTCTACTGGCAGAAAAACGGAAAATGTATCAGGAGTAGGAACGTCCGCCCTAGCTTTCAATCATAAGCCAAAATCCTCTCTGGTTCATCTTATTTAAAAAATCAGCTTAGTTTCTCTTAGTTTAAAATTTTAAACTGTGGGTCAATCCCTACAATGCTATTTCACTTTTCTACTTCCCTCCCTTTCTCTTCTTTTTTGTTTCTCTCTCTTTTACTGCTAGCCATATGGTTCAGCTTTCCTTAACAGAGTTCATGCCCATAATCATCGTAATATAGAATTTATTTAAAAAGTCAGTGTTGTAATGTTTTTCTATAATTATAATATTAAAATAGAGCTATAATAGTTTTCAGATTTGTAAAAAATATTTTTCAGATATATGTATGTACATACATTTGCGACATGTGATGTACACATGAATGCTATTCACACTGTGCAGCACATCGTATAGGGAAGCAGCTCAATCACCAGTCAGCACCTTCATTTCAAGCCTCTACCCTGGTGACCTACTAATGTTTAAGGTGAAGGAAATGTCTTGTGGTAACTGGGGCTGTTTAAAAGAGGAAAGATGTTGCCAGGGACTCAGTGCAACCCGATATATAAAAGGAATCCACTTTCCTTTTTACTGCACCCTAAGGTCATGCAGTGATTTTTATCTTGATGTCATTTTTTAAATATTTGGGGTTTTGTGGGGGTTTTTTGTTTGTTTTTCAGTGATTTTCTTTTTGCCCAGTTAATAACCACTTCAGTAGTCTAAATTTCAGACATTAAACTGATATTGCATTCCTTGCTTTGAGGCTCATATTAAAGCCATTGTTTTCTCTGTCCGTGGCATCTTAATATGCATGGTGTTGTCTCTCCTGACTGGTGGCCAAATTTCCCTCAGGCTCCAGTTCTAACTGCCGATGGCAAACCTGTCCTGCCTTGCAGTCCCAGGGGCATCTGCTCAGGCCTCAGTTTCAGCTGCTGTAGAAGCTGCCTGCCTGTCTGTTGGGGCCAGCCACTCTTTACACCATGCATGGGTCTCAGTTGTCCTTGACTAACATGCCTCTTGTCATTGTCCTCAAGAGGTTATCCTTTTCATACGAACTTTGACTCAGTGTCCTCATTTTTGCTTTTAGGCATTTGATGATGTGGTGCTAAGATCTGTGAGTTTTTGAGTTTGCCTTTTGTCTGATTTAATTTCTTGTGACTGTGGCTGAAAAAAGTTTTGAAATCGGACATGTTAGAAAACTCAGGAACGTTTGGGATGCTCCGCCTTCAAAACATAAAGCAACTTTTAATGCAATATGACTAACTGAAATCTTTGAAATTATGCTTCCTCAATCTTCCACATGTAATTTGTGTGATTGTGCGTAGTATATGGTCTACAGTTTAAATCAGGCCATTCCAAATACAATCTCAAAATTTGGTGAAAACTTCACCTATTTGTTTTCACAAAATGTAGTTTAAAAGAGACAGAAACATCATAGAAATTAACATTTCATGACACAGGAGACAAAAATTTTAGGCTCTTGCTAAACTCCATGAGCTCTTTGCACATGAAAACTGGTACTGCGTTGCTGGATATTTTCTTTGTGAAGCTACTGCCCTCCTCAGTTCCCTGCTACTCAGCATTTCCAGAGGGGCCTTGAGCAGTGAAAGGCCTAGAGAATGCATGCTAACTTGGCAATAATGACAAAGGGGTACTTGGAAGTTATTCTGCATTCAGAGCAGAGCACAATCAAGAGAATGCTTGATTACTGGAGGAAAAAGAAGGTGAAAAGTGAGGTGTGCCAACAAAATTGCCCAGGTCTTCTGGATTTGGGGCATACTATTTTGTTAACTATTTTTAAGAAAAATCATTCTCAAATGATATTTCGCCTTTTCCCCTTATTTTTATGGAATTTTGCATTTCTATCAATTTCAAAAAAAAAAAAAAAGACTTAACAGGAGGTAACTGTTGTCTCCAGATCATTGGTTCTCATAGTGCCATATTCATATATTCTAATGGATATGAGAGTTGTTAGTTTAAAGGATTAATGAAAAGATATCAATTTTCAATTTTCAAGGTGAATTAACAAAGCAAGTCCTAATCGATATGACTATAGCTTTTGGTTGTTAGACAAGCATGTCATATGTATATATGTATGCCTTCATTTCATCCCTGTGCTCTTTTGTTTAAACAAATTCTGTTAAGAGAAAACTGAAATGGCAGGAGCTTACCAACACCTGGGGGTGTGTGAAGCAGCCCTCATTCGCCCTAACTCTGGGAAATCATTCCACTATGGGCCCAGACCAGAATACTAGCGTTAGTAACTTGCACTATTTTAGGTAGCAGTGTGAAGACTAGACATAGGTTTCCTTGCTGTAACTCAGAACTTATTTAAATTATGAGAGCCCGTGTTTATTACTTATATCAAGAATTAGAGATGACTTGGCCTGGCATGGTGGCTCAGGCCTATAATTCCAGCACTTTGGGAAGCCACAGCGGGCAGATCACTTGAGGTCGGGAGTTGGAAACCAGTCTGGTCAACATGGAGAAACTGCGACTCTGCTAAAAATACAGAAATTCCCCGGGCGTGGTGGCGTGTGTCTGTAGTCCCAACCACTTGGAACGCTGAGGCAGAAGAATCCCTTGAACCCCGGGGGGTGGAGCTTGCAGTGAGCTGAGATTGAGCCACTGCACTCCAGCCTGGGCGACAGAGTGAGACTCCATCTCAAAAAAAAAAAAAAAAAAAAAAAAAGAAAAAGAAAATCAGAATTAGAAATGACTTTTATTTTGTCATTTATAACATTTGCAATTTCCAAATGTCCTCAATGAGCTTTTATTTCTTAAAAAAAAAAAAAAAATTAAAAAGTAATTTAAAATTTAAATATCTAATTCTAGAGTTAGGAGTCAATATTTATATCAAGGGTAGTTTAATTTAGCTCATATGAGTTAAAGAGGAGGAAACATTTTGGGAATTGGCATATTGAGAGTAAGAAAGATTCAAAAGAAGCATACCAAAACATGGCTTTTGGGGTTTAAGGTGATTAAAATATATTTTTGTACTTGTCTGCATTTTCCAAAATTTCCACTGTTAGCATGTATTACATTTATCAGTAGAGAAAATTGCCTTTAGAAGCATTGCTGAGCCCCGTGTGCAGCCCTAGGTGTCTGATTCTGCTTTTATCAATGTTGTGGTTCCTTTCTTTTTGCACCACAGAGCAAATAAAAAGCTTAGAACTGTTACTACACCATGTAGCTATAAGAAAAGAAAATGCAGAAAAAATTTAGCATTATAGACGGCACTTAAGAATGAAGAATATAGAAAAACCACTTGTGTAAAGTCACTCACGCCAGGGAAGGATCTTGCTAAGTGCTTATTCATTCCACCCCTTCAGTGAAAACAACATTCTCCCAAAGCCTAAAATTTCACAGTTCGAAGTCTTACTTAAAAAGTGCCAATAGCTGTCATTTCTACATTTGAATAAGGTTAGTCATTGTTGCTTTTTTCCTAACACCTAAATCACTTTAGTTCACTGAAGCTCTAGTGATGTGGGCGTGGGAGTGGGACCATGGAGGCATTTTACAGCGTGGCATATTCCAAAGCAGGGAAGATACATCTGAATGCTGAATGGAGCCCTGTAGTGAAAGGCTCTGGGAGGCTGGGGATAAAGAGTGTGCCCTAGGTACCTAGAAATAAAGGGGAAGGCCTGGAAAATCCTAGGAGACTTATAGAATGAAGAAGATACCTATCAGAGCAAACCTCGCTTACTTAGAGTCAATCTGCTGGATGATACAGCCTTGAGGACAGGAGGAATAAAGAAATTAAGAGGTCTACAAGGGATGAGCTCAGAAACACCAAGCAGATCCAGATAAACAAGCACACCCTCCAAGATCCTTTACAGTCTGTTGTCTGATACTTGAATTGTATGACTTTAATACTTACCAAAGTATAATACTTCCAGCAGGAGTAATGCTTTTAAAGACACAGCAGAGAATGGCGAGTGATTGTTCGTGGAAACAACATTTATTTCTGGAGTGACACAAATGTTCTAAAATCATATAGTGACAATATTTCCATAATTCTGTGAATATGCCAAAACCCACTGAATTGTACACTTCAAAAAGGGTGTTTTTTTTTAAGTGAATGAAGTAAACGCCAATGAAATTTAGTAGATGACCTTCCTTTCCCCTCCTACATACCTTAAAAAAGATATAAGCAATCATTTAAATCTTACAGAGAATACATGAACTTACAGTGGAGTTCAGAGAAGAAGGCAATGTGAGCAAATAATTGGAAGACAGAATGGAGAATACTCAAAGGGGCAAAGTCAAAACAACTAGAAAGCAAAGAGCACTGATGCCCGACTCAGACCCTCAGAGTCGAAAAAGACCTAATGGCTGCCCTAAGGGACATTAGAACACATTAGATTAGTCTCAGGTACAAAGCTCTACTGTCTAGAGGGCCTTGGCAGGCAGTGTCAACCTACAGAAAAGTTCTCTGATGACTTTTGAAGAAAATAAGAATAACCATCTACAGTTTTATGTAATATCAACTTATTAGTTTTGAATATTGGCAACCAATTGAGAAGTACAATAATTTTTTGAAAATCCCAGGTCAAAAGACACTTGGTTGGTAATTCATAAAACATCACATAGGGTGACCCGCAACCCCAGGACTAAACACCTGGACAGGCCGTGGAGTTTAAAGGATGATTTGACAAGCAGAGGAGCCTTTCCAGAATTCTTATGGGAACATTCCATTCTCAAAACACTGTTTACCGAATAAGCCATCTCTCCACCCTGATTTGTTTGGCAACTGTGCCACATATCAAAACTCCATAAATGTAAGTATCCTTTTCTGGGCATTCTTTTCTATTTCATTGGTTAACCTGTATGCCTCTGAGCCATTATTAAGTATAGCTGGCAAGTGGGTAAATCTTTTCCTTCAAATGTATCCTAACAATCTTAATGCTCATTCTTCTCGATTATGTGTGTGTGTGTGTGTACATGTGTGTGCATGTGTAATGCCACTAATCTCATCATGGGGGCCCTACTCTCATGACCTCATCTAAACCTATTTAGCTCCCAAAAGCCCTGTCTCCAAATACCATTTCATTGGGAGTTAAAGCCTCAGCGTATAAGTTGGAGGAGGACACAAACATTTGGTTCACAACAGTCTCCAAACCCCCAAGGCCTATCCCTTTAAGAAGATGCACTTCTCATCCTGCTTAGGGTCTGATTCTGCTCTGAATCATTCTTCCATATGGACACCTCCATTCCCCACTGGGTGAACCGGATGCCTATGCTGGGCCACCCCTTTGTGTGGACGCCCTCCTCTCCCTGACCAGGCTCTGCCTACTTGCTCTGGGCAGCGCTCCTACAGGCACACCCACCTCACCACATTTGAGCTCTGAGAGCCCATCCCCTACCACTGTGGCATCCCTTCCCCTCTTCCATCCACATGAAGCCTATCTGGCTGTGCTTCACCTAATGACTTTAGAATTGAATTGTCTGGGAAGGGAAAGGAAGAGGAAGAAAAGCCCATAGGTTTTTAGAAGTATCTTGTCAAGTTCCATGAAAAGTCCTTCTGAGAGTTCTATTGAAGTGGCTTCAAATCTATAGATTGATTGGTAAGAATTCACATTTTTACAACACTGTCTTCCTATTCATGAGCACAAGGTATCTATTATTTTGTCTTTAATTTCTTTTATTAATGTTTTATAATATTTTGTGTTTAGAGTTTTATATACACTTTATTAGTCATATTCTTAAGGTCTTTGTAGTTTTGCTGGCCATTTTACTTTATTTGATGTCTTTTAAATTAGGTTGTCTATTTGTTGCTGGTGCTCAAAACTCCAACTTATTTTTTTTAATATATATTTTTTTAAGATAGAGTCTCACTCTGTCGCCAGGCTGGAGTGCAGTGGTGCAATCTCCGCTCACTGCAACCTCCATCTCCTGGGTTCAAGCAATTCTCCTGCCTCAGCCTCCCAAGCAGCTGGGATTACAGGCACACGCCACCATACTGGCTAATTTTTGTATTTTTAGTAGAGATGGGGTTTGCCATTTTGGCCAGGCTGGTCTTCAACTCCTGACCTCAGGTGATCCGCCCACCTCGGCCTCCCAAAGTGTTAGAATTACAGGCGTGAGTCACCATGCCCAGCCTCCAACTGATTTTTTAATATTGATATTAAATCCAGCCATCTTGCTAAATTTTCCTATCGTTCCCAGTAATATGTCTACAAGTTATAATGACAGTTATGCTTTAACATTTTTTCCTCTGTTATTGAACATATAGGACAAGTGGTTGCATTTGAAGTTTCATCATACATATGTAATGTAACAAAGTTTTAAAGTTGAATAATATCTTGATACTTCTCTCAGAAATTTTAAAGATTTAAAAATAGTTTAGCTTATGTTTTTCCCCCTTATGCCTTATATATCATTAGTACTCTTGTTGAATATTTTATTTGTTTTTTAAAAACCCACATAACAGACATTATTGTTTATATTGATGATGTTTGTTTGAATTTACATGCCTGTTTATCATTCCATTTTCACCATTATTTCTTATGCCTCAGACCATCCTTCTAGCATGATTCTTCTTGAAGTGGATTTTTCTATTGTATGTTTAAAGTAGGTTACTTGGTGGCAAAATGCCTCAGTTTTATACATCTCTAATTTCTTAGAAATGTTGCCCTTGTGATTATTATCTATTTTATGAACAATACTTTTGCTAGGTACGCAATTGGCTGACAGTGGTTCACTCCCAACAGTTTGGAGGTACATTTTGCTGTCTTCTGATTCCCATTTCTGTAGTCAAATGTCTGAGGTGGTTTACCTATTGTTGATTTTTAGGTATCTGTCTTTACTTCCTGGCTGTTTGAATGATCTTTGCGTCTTTGATATTCTGGGACTTCAATGGGATACATATAAATGTGTAACCTGTTGGGATCTGTCGAATCATGTGTATTCACTTTGGAAAATTTTCCTTAAATACTTTTTTCTTTGTTCTCCAATTTCATTTTCTGAGACTTCAGGTAAGTATGTATCAGTCTTTTCATTCTGTCTCAAATGTGGCTTACCTTCTTTTCGTATTTTCCATTTCCTTTATTTCATTACCTATATTCTGGAAAAATTTTTCAGACATATTCTCCAGCTCATTAATTCTCTTTTCAATTGTATCTGATCTGCTGTTTAATCAAGCATTGAGTTTTTTTTAATTTCAATGATTATTTTATATTTCCAAATATTCCATCTCTTTAAATGTCTGTTCATTCTTTCAGGTTTCCCCTGGGGTATACTTGTTTTTGTAAATTCACAATGTATTACTTCCTTAAATATTTTTTGTTACTTCTGCCCTTATATTTATTCTTACCTTAAAGTCAATATATATATATATATATATTTTTTTTTTTTTTTTGGCTGAGTGCACAATCCTAAGTTGAGAATTGTTTATTCCCAACACTTGTAGAAATTATTCCACTATCTTTATTATTCTTCAGGTTTTAATTATATATAGTATATGACAATTTTTCACATCTGTTGTCCTAGTGTCTACATTTATTCCTTCCTTGTTTTTTTCTTGACTTTCATTCATAACTTAATCTTCTCATTTGTTCGGCAGACTTTATGAGTTCATAGTTGCTTTTAACTTGTGCTAGTCCAATAGTCCCAACTTGGGGAAGCTTTTTGTTCAAATGAAAGTTGGAGATGCTCCTATCCTAGAAACACTTTGGCCTTCTCAGAACAAGAGACTGAGACTGAGCTTCCCTTTCTTGTAGCTGTTCAAGTATCTCATGTTGCTTTAGTTCTGTGACTTCAGGGCACCACCTCTCCCTGCTGCCCGCAGTCCTGATGATTTCTGTGTCTCTCTGGCTCCCTGTTGTTGTGACCCCTGGCTTCTCTGGCCTGGCTCCCTGCCTCTGTGACCTTGCTCCTTGCCTCTTTGACCCTGCCTTAGCGCATTCGCAACCTTCTCTCTAATATTCTAGAAGGGCCCTTTGATTGCTGTTGACTCTAAGAAGTAGAAGCATAGGTTATCTGCATTCAATGCTCCTCCTTTTCTGCTTGACTCTATTCACATTTCTTGCCTGTTTGTTTGTTTGTTGGATGCAGGAGGTCCACAAACCTCTCCTACCAATCTATATAACAAGTAGTGTGTCCAAGAGTTCACTATATTTGTTTAAGTAATTGATTAATTGTTGTTAACTGGCAAAGTTATCATGACTGGGAAACAGAACTCTAGATAACTTTTATATATCTTATAGCGTTTTTTAAAATCCATCTGATGGTGTCTTCCCCCTCCTAATAACTAAATTTGTCTGTGCTTCCTGACATAAGAGTAGATACATATTGCCTTAGGTCTGCTATTTTATGCCATAGTTTTAATGTTATTTAAAAGGATCCTGTGGCAGTCATATTATGTTGCTGAAGTATTGAAATGTATTTCAAGAATGTATCAAAGAAATTAGGATATTTTTGTAGGCTTTTTTAAGCTTTCATTAAACATCATTGATAATTCAAAATTTTTAATTTTTATCCAAAAGACAAAAAATTATTGTCAGAGGAAGATATTCCACACTTTACTAAATGAAGCAGAAGATAAATCCTTCTGAAACAGATAGTAACATTCCAATGTTGGTGAAATTGACCATCAGCAAAATCTCAGACAGTGAGTCTTCAGGGTTTGATGTTCTGGGGGAATTTTCTCACACTCAAGAATTAATGAGTGAACAATATATTCCGAAGGAAAAGGTGAAAAATGACACTCAACAGGAAGGAATTCATCCACAATGTTTTATTTTGCTAAAAGAACATGTATCAGAATTCTTTATCTTTTATAAAATGTGTGCACTAGTATTTACTTGATATAGTTTGTAAATGGACAAATGCTGAAGGCAGGCATTTACCCAAAGGAAATTAGATAAAGTAGGAATGAGAAAAAAAATCATTCAATTGAGCATTCTAAATGATGTCTATAAGTCTAAAACTGAAAATATTTTGCAATTGTGGAGCAAAGACAAAGTCCATTTCTCTTAGCAAAATTAGGAGCCATCAAAGTTTTCAGAATTATTGTGTTTTGATAATGCAAGTGCCCCCCAAGAAAAGGAAAGGAAAGAAAAGAAAGAAAGAAAAAGAACTAAAAAATAATAAAAATGTATAGCCTTAACTTGAAATCTGGAATCAATGGACAAGATTTATGTATTCCAGGTTCATGCATAACTGTTACTAAGCATTTAGTTGCATTCAAATTACACTGCCCATTTTTGGTGTGGAATTGTATATATATTTTTGAGGAGCATAGAGTATATGAATATATACATATGTGTGTGTATGTGTGTGTGTATACCTTCAAACGTAGGGTAATAAGGAGTGTTTGGATTTGCTATGTTTAAGTTCTTAGTAAAATTTCAAATGAAGTGGTTTTTCACTATCCTTTTATTCTTACTTTTGTAAATTATATTTTAAAAGTGTCAGTTGAACCCAGAGGGTAAATGGTGATGATTTTTCTATTGAAGCTAAACTTTTTTTTTTTTAAATCTTCTTGAGGCTTCAAAGATATATACATATATATGTAGGTAGATAGATAATAAGATAGATAAATGCTCCTTGAAATATATGTATATATTTCTATTGTTCCATACTTAACTTTTATTGAAATAGAATATGCCTTTATTTGACCCTTCCTTCATGTTTCTACATCTTGGTTTCTCATTTTCTCAACTATCCTTAGGTCTATCCCTGTCTTCTGTTTCCATTATCTTCTCTCCATGTACATTAATCTCTTGGTTTCTACCTTCTCAGCCCCTCTTCCTGCCATTACCAGCACATGGACTCACTAAGACTCCCTCAAACCTTCCCCTATAACATTAATGAATTTTTTAGCACTTAATTGTGTGATTTCTTGTTACTATTTTTAGTTTTATTTATTTGTTAATATTTTAGTTTTAAGTGGAGGTGTTTTCTTTTGCTTTAATTATGTTTATCTAGCTCTGGAATCTCCTTTTATAAATGTGTTGTTTTATCGTCTCATCTGTGATTTATTACTTCATAGAATTAATGTTCTTTTTGAGGGGCATTCATTATAGGTAGTTTTCCTCTGTTTTCTGAATTCATGTATTATCTCTGAATGAATTAATCATCTGTAATTTTTGCTTATTTTGTTCCTTTCTTTAGCCTTCTGTTGTAGGATTTTTGCTTTTTCCTGTGCTTAAAAAAAATCTCAAATGTATTTAAGAAGAATGATTCACTATATCTTTTTCCAAGATTTAATTGTTTAAATAAGAAAATAAGAGGTTTTTTAACCTATTACTTAGATAAAATTTCAAACATTTTAATAAATTAACATGCTCATTTATGCTCATGTTTTATAAAATAGACATTTCAAAGATTAAATAACAGATTCAAAGGAAGTGGGATATATGTATGTATTGATTTTAACATTAATTTTTCTCCAACTTAATCTGTCTTTCCAGGTCTTTTGCACAAAATTCTCTACCAATGTAGTGCCTAATGGCCCTGAGCAGTAATAACTCGAGAATCCTATGGTATCGACAGTAATATCTGGCAGCCAATGCACAGCTAAAAGGCTGGGTATGCTAAGGATCTTTGTGAAGACTTTTCAGTCTCTTAGAAAGCAGAAGTCCTAGATTTATCTGTTCTCAAGGTCACTAACTTTGCCCTCCATTTTTAAAACATTACTACAAACATACTGTTTGAAAGTTTTTAAAAAGCTGTAACTTAATTATGTAAGTTAATAATACTGGTGTATTTGAGGAAATGAGAGATCATTATTAAAAACAATTATGCATATATTTTAAATGAATATCTATATGGTGTATAAGGTTTTGTTTATATTTGTGAATGTGTGTGTGTGTGTATGTGTGTGTGTGTGTGTGTATATATATATATAAAGGCAGGAACTCTGACTTTTCTGCCATTGATTCGTCATGACATAGCACAATGCTTGGCATATAGTCAGTATAAGATAAATATTTATAAAATGATCTCTCTCCCTCTGTCTCTCTCACTTTCTTTCCTTCTCTCTTCCCCTCTCTCTCTCTCCCTCTCATTTTTTATGGCCTGCAGTGGAAATAAAAATAAGCTATTTTGAGGCTCTGAGATACAAGGTTCAAATGTGACTAAAAATAACTAACCAAATAACCTCATACTTAAAAAAACTAAACTATTTTGTGATAATTATAAATTCACTTGCAGTTGCAAGATATCATAGAGGGAGATCCTTCATATCCTTTACCCTCAGTTGTAGCAAATGGTGAGCTATAGCACAATATCCCAACTAAAATATTGACGTTGAAAGAGTGATAGAAAACAATTCCATGGTGGTGAGGATCCCACGTTACCTTTTTATAGTCACATCCACTTCCCTCCCACCCCCAACCCTTCTTCATCCTGAACAACCACTAATCTGTTATTTACTTCTCTGTTTTACATTTCGAGAAGTTTATGTAAATGGAATCACATAGCGTGGAACCTCTTGGTATTGACTTTTTACATTCCTCATAATTCTCTGGAGATTCTTCCAGATTATGTGTATAAATAATTCATTCATTTTTACTTCTGAGTAGTTTTTTTGTGGTGTGGATACAACACAGTTTACTTAACCATCCAGCTACTGAAAGACGCCTGTTTTTTTTTTTTTTTTTTTCCAGTTTTTGGCTCCTAGGAATAAAGCTGCTATAAACATTCACGTACAATTTTTTTGTGTGAGCCTAAGTTTTCATTTATCTGGGATAAATGCTCACGAGTGCAATTTCTCACTCATACAGTAGTTACACAGTTACATTTTTAGGTTTTGTTTTTGTTTTTGTTTAGAAAATGCCAAACCACTTTCTGGGACGGCTGTACCAATTTACAATCTCGTGAGAAAGATATGAGTGTTCCAGTTTCGCTACATCCTTGCCAGCATTTGGTTTTGTCCCTAATTTTTACATTGAGTCATTCTGATACGTGTGTAATGGTATCTTTGTACATTTTGATATATACTTCTTGGATGGATAGTAATGTACATCTTTTCGTGTGTTTATTTACTATCTATAAGTCAACTTAGGTAAAATGTCTCTTCGTGTGATTTGCCTATATTTTAATTGAATTATTTGTTTTTTGTTGTTGTTGAATTTTCAGAGTTCTTTCTGTATTCTAGGTGCTAATCTTTTGCTGGATATGTAGTTTAAAAATAATTCTTCCCAGTGTATACCATGTCTTTTCTTCCCTTTAACAAGGTCCTTCACAAAGCAAAATTTTAAATTTCTGATGAAATACAGTTTTATCAATTTACTATTTTATGGTTTGTGTTTTTGCTGTCAAATCTCCTCAGATTTACTCTTCTATTTTTTCAAAAAGTTTTATAGTTTACCATTATATATTAGAGTACTGGGTCCATTTTAAGTTCTTTTTTAAGACATGAGACCTGAGTTCTTTTGCCTGTAGATATCCACTTAATTACTCCAGTACCATTTGTTGAAATGGCTGTCTTTTCTCCATTAAATTGATTTTGCATCTTTGTCAAAAATCAGCTGGGGATATTTGTTTGAGTCTATTTCTGTGTTCTCAATTCTGTTCAGTCAAACAATGTGTCCCTTTTTCCACCAATACCACACCATCTTGATTACTGTAACTCTGTAATAAGTTTACAAATTAGGTAGATTGATTCTTCCCACATTTTCTTGTTCAAATATGTTTTAGTTATTGCAGTTCTTTGCCTTTTGGCATAAATTTTGGAATAATCATATTCATATTTACAAACATCTTGCTAGGATTTTTAGAGAAATTGTGTTAAGCCTGTATATATTTCAGGAAAATTTACGTCTTTACTATGTTTAGTCTTTTAATCCAGGAGAGTATGTATGTATGTACATATATACACACACGTGTGTGTATAAGAATGCCTTTCCAGTAATATAGATTTTTGTTGGTTTCATAATACTGAATATTTTGTTGTTTTCATAATATTTTGTAGTTTTCAGCATATAAGTTCTATACATGTTTTGTTAGATTTATACTCAAGTACTTAAATTTTTGTGATTGCAAATAATATTATATTTTACATTTTTGATGTCCACATGTTTATTGCTAGTATATAGAAATATAATTGATTTTTAAATGTTAATCTTGCATCTTCTGTCATTATTGTACTTTCTTATTAGTTCTAGTTCTGTGTATGTATGATTCCTTGCGATTTTGTACGTAGATAATCATATCATCTCTAAATAGGGGCAGTTTTATTTCTTTCTTTCCAGTTTACACATCTTTTCTTTCCTTTTCTAGACCTATGTACTGGCTAGAACTTCCAGTACTATGTTTAACAAGAGTGGCAAAACAGACATTCTTACTCCTTTCATGATATTCAGGGGTAATCATTCAGTCATTAACCATAATGTATAATGCAGGTTTTTGTAAATGCTGTTTATCAAACTGAGGAAACTCCTCCCTACTGCTATTTTTCTGGGAGTTTTTAAAATCATACACATGTGCTGAGTTTTGATAAACTGCATTTTCTATATAGATTGATATTATAATGTATTTTCCTTTTTTAGTCTGTTAATGGTGAATTGCACTGATCACTTGTCAAATAATAAACCACTTCTGCATTCCTGGAATAAAATTCACATTGTCATGGTGCATAGTATTTTTGTACGTTGCTGAATTCTGTTTGCTACTAACTTGTTAAGGATTTTTGTGTCTCTAATCCTGAGTATTCTAGGTCTGCAGTTTTTTGGTTTTTTGTTTTGTTTTGTTTTGTTTTTTACAGCCTTATATTTCTGTACTACCTTTGTCTGGTTTGGTATCAGGGTAATACCAGTTTCACGAAATGAACTGAGAAGTGTTCTTCTATTTTCTGGAAGAAGTTGTATAGAATTGTTGTTTGTTCTTTAAATGTTTGGTAGAATTACTCAGTGAAAACTTCTAGGCCTGGAAATTACTATTTTGAGGTTTTAAAACTATGAATTCAATTTCTTAATGGTTATAGGGCATTTCGAATTATCCATATTGGGTGAGTTATGGCAGTTTGCATCTTTTAAGGAATTGATCCATTTTTATGCGAGCTGTCAAATTTATGTGTACAGAATTGCTTACAGTGTTTATTAGCCTTCTGATGTCTTCAGAGTCTGTAGTGATATTCCCACTTTTGTTCCTGATATTGGTTATTTGTATATTCTCTCTTGTTTCTTTATTAATCTTGCCAGAGGTATGCCAATTTTTCTGATCTTTTCGAATAACCACTTTTTGTTTTCACTTATTTTCTCTGTTGCTTTTGTTTTCAATTTTATTGATTTTGTTCTGTATTATTACTTTTTACTTTCCTTGCTTTGGTTCTTATCTATCTCTTCTTGTTCTAGTTTTTGAGGTGAGAACTTAGAGTATTAATTTGAGATGTTTTTATCTTTTTTCTAATGTACACACTTAGCGCTAGAAATTTTCCTCTCTGCACTCTTTTAGCTTGGTCCCACAAATTTTAATATGCTGTATTTTTATTTTTTACAGCTTAATGAATTTTTTCATTTCCCTTGTGACTTGCTCTTTGACCCATGAATTATGTAACAGTGTGTTGATTAGTTTCCAAGTATTTAAAATTTTCCTGTTACCTTTCTGTTATTGACTTCTAATTTGATTCCATTTTGGGTTAAAAACACACTCTGTATAATTTCAATTTTGAAAAATTTGTTTTATGGTTCAGAATGTTGTCTTAGAGCATGTCCACTGAGCCTTGAAAAGAATGTGTATTCTGCTTCTTATGTAGTGGAATTTCTCTAAATATTAACTAGATCTTTTTTGTTAATGGTGCTGTTGAATTATTTCATATTCTGGCTGATAGTCTGTCTAACTGTTCTATCAACTGTTGAGCAAGAGATGTTGAAGACTTCAACTATAATTGTGAATTTGTCTATTTCTCCTTTAAGTACTATCAGTTTTTGCCTCATGTATTTTGCAGCTCTGTTTTCTGGCCCATACACATTTAAGACTGCTATGTTTTCCTGGTGAATTATCCTTTTTTCTCTATATGATGCTCATGTCTGTCCCTGGCAATTTTTTTTGGCTCTAAAATCTACTGTATCTGCTGTTACTACAGCCACTCCTGCTTTCTTTTGGTTAATGTTTGCATGATATATCTTTTCCTCCTCTTTCTATCAATCTGGCTATATCATAGTTGAAGTAAATGTTTTGTAGACAGCATACAGTTGAGTTCTGTTTTTTGTGAAACATTGGCATGGGTCACTCCGCCAATACCTGGCTTTTTAATTGATGAATTTAGACCATCTACATTTAATTCATACGTTAGGGCTTAACTCTGCTTGTTCAGTTTCCCTTCCTTCCTTCCCTCCCTCCCTCCCTCCCTCCCTTCTTTTTTTCTTTTTTTTGAAATGGAGTCTCACTCTGTTGCCCGGGCACCCAGTGGTGCTATCTCGACTCACTGCAACCTCTGCCTCCTGGGTTCAAGCGATTCTCCTTCCTCAGCCTCCCAAGTAGCTGGGACTACAGGCGTGTGCCGCCACTCCAGGCTAATTTTTTGCATTTTTAGTAGAGACAGGGTTTCACCGCGTTAGCCAGATGGTCTGGATCTCCTAACCTTGTGATCCGCCTGCCTCAGCCCCTCAAAGTGCTGGGATTACAGGTGTGAGCCATGGCGCCCGGCCCTTTCTTTCTTTTCTTTTCCTTTCTTTCCTTTTTTTAACCTTCTTTCTTTCCCTTCTTTCCCTTCTTTCCCTTCCTCCCTTCGTCTCTTCCCTCCCTTCCTCCCTCCCTCCCTCCCTCCCTCCCTCCCTTCCTTCCTTCCTTCCTTCCTTCCTTCCTTCCTTCCTTCCTTCCTTCCTTCCTTCCTTCCTTCTTTCCTTTTCTTTCTCTCCCTCTCTCTCTCTCTCTCTCTCTCTCTCTCTCTCTCTCTCTCTCTCTCTGTCTCTCTCTTTCTTTCCTTCTTTCTTTCGACGGTGTTTTTGCTGTGCTGCCCAGGCTGGAGTGCAATGGCGCGATCTCAGTTCACTGCAACCTCCGCCTCCTGGGTTCAAGCAATTCTCCTGCTTCAGCCTCTGGAGTAGCTGAGATTACAGGTGCCGGCCACCATACCATCTAATTTTTTTTTTTGTATTTTTAGTAGAGATGAGGTTTCACCATGTTGCCCAGGCTGGTCTCCAACTCTTGACCTCAGGTGATCCACCTGCCTTGGCCTCCCAAAGTGCTAGGATTACAGGCACCAGCCACTGTGCCTGCCACAGTTTCTGTTTATTTCCGTGTTTCATTTTTCTGTTTTCTTTTTCTTGCCTTTCTGTGAGTAACCTGAACATCTTTTAGAATTATATTTTAATTTCTCTACAACGTTTTCAATTGTACCTCTTTGCATAGTTTTTTAGTGGCTGCTCTAAGTATTATAGTATGTAGTCATTATACCAGTTTGAGTGAAGTGAGAATATTTTACCTTTTTATGCCCCTTTCAAGAAATATGGGATTCTGGGTTAAAAGTTCTTTTTTTTCAGCAGTTCAAAATTGATTGCTGTTTCCCTATGGTCTCTTATGGTTTCTTATGAGAAATCTGATGTCATTCAAATTATATTTCCCCTATAAATGGGTTATTTCTGTCCTACTACTTTGAAGGTTTCCTTTATCTTTGGTATCGCAGTGGATTTCTTGACTTCATCATTTGAACTTCATTCAATTTCAAACTGTAAGCTTATGCCTTTTACCAAATTTGAGAAGTTTTTTGTCATTATTTCTTCAAGTATTGTTTTAGTTCCATATAGTTTCTCCTCTCTTTCAGGGACTCTGATGACATTAATTTTACATCTTATATTAAGTCCCACAAGCCTAGTATGCTATGTTCTCCTTTTGTTTTTCAATATTTTTCTCTTTATTGTTTAGATTGGGTCATTTTTATTGTTCTATCTTCCAGTTCACTGATTTTCCAGTTTTCTTCAAATTTGCTATTAAGCCTATCCATGAGTTTTTTTTTTTTTTTTTTTTAATGTTGCCTATTGTGTTTTAAAGTCCTAAAATTTTCATTTGGATTATCTTTATATTATATCTGCTACTTCTTTGCTGATAATCTTTTTTTTCATTTATTTAAAGTGTGTTTTTACTTGCTTATTGAAGTATTTTTGTGATGATTGATAATTCTAACATCTCTGCCACCATGGTATTGACATTCACTGATTATCCTTTTTATTCAGTTTGAGATCTTGGTTCCGGGTAAGATCAGTAATTTCCAACAGAAATTTGGAAATGTTGGGTCTTATGTTGTAAGATTCTGGATTTCACTTAAACTTTCTGTTTTTGATTGCTTCCTTTGTCAGTGCTCCAGTGGAGGGAGAAGGGGCACTGCCTCATTACTGTTGCTTGAGGATAGAAGCCCAAATTTCCCACATGGCCCCCGCTGATATCCCAAGGGTAGTGACTCCTTGTTACTGCTGGTCAGGAGTGGCAGTTTGTTCCCCACTGAGCCTCCACTGAAAACTTCCTGGCTGAGAGAGGTATGAGTACCTTGTTCCCCCATGAGCTCTGCTGACAACACCTTAGTGTGGACAGGGAGAAGAACTGTAGCCTCCTCATGTGGTCTCTCCTAACATCACAGGGAGGGAAGGGCCCTTGTTACTATCACATGGAGGTGAAAACTCTGGACTCAGCTTTCCCTAACACCAGCCCCGCAGCAATGCTAGAATCTGCAAGGGTGCAAGTCCAGGCTCCCCTCAGCTTTTCGTGACATGATGAGAGAAGACTCATAGTTTTATTCATGCAGTTCGGCTGAAGAAGAGTGGTTATTGTGTAAAAGCATTCTGTCTTGCTGTGCTGCCTCTATCCTGTTATTTGGCTTAAGAGAGCAGGCTTTTGTTGGTGCGTTTTCTGTCTGTGCCTATTGACATTTCCAAGTTGCTGCCAAAGAGAAACTCAGGAACCCTCCACCATGTTATTCTTTGGATTCCAAAGTCCCTAGTCAGTCTACTTTTCCCCATGCTTTCCAAGTCTTACACATGTCATATATATAGGGTCCAAAGACTTTAGTTGTATATAGAGATAGGAAAAGGAAAAAATACCTCCACTCCATCTCCCTGGAAGTAAAAGTCTCTGAAAATTTTTTTTAATTAAAAAATTTTAATTTTCTAATATTTCTCTTGATGAAGCAACTTCTTCAAAAGTATGCCAACTTTGTAGACTTCTTAGAAATAATAATGCATTATACTTGCTTCAACAAATATAATGGTAGATTATTTAATGTGTATAAATATTCTTTAATAAACAAAAAACACCCCCTAACACTCACCCAAATCCTACAGAGGTGCTTGTAAAGAAGAACGATGAAAATAAGAATTTCCTTTCCTAATAGATTACAGTACTTGACAGAGGTGAATTTCTGGAGCATAGCTCTGCCTTAATTAGCTGTTGCTATAATAATGCTACATAAAAAGCATTCCCAAACTCAGACACTTAAAACTAATTCTCATGCCTGTGGGTCTTCAGGTTGACTGCAAGTTGGCTGAGCTGAGCTGGACTTCAGATTTCAGGTTCTAGCCTGCTGTCTGGGTTCCTGTCAGGAGACATGTGTTTCTCATCTTCCCAAACCAGCAGCTCCTGGCACATGTGAATGGCTTCATGTGTCTCATTCTAAAGTTCAGGCTGAAAGGTTAGACACTATCTGAGGCACATGTTTTCCATGATAGATTGTCAGGTCACTGATCCCCACAAGACATTCAAGGCCTCTGCTTGCACCTTGTTTACTAACATTGCACTGCAATCACATGGCCGAGTCCAGTAGCAATGAGACAGGTTAGTGTACCCAGCACAAGGTGGGAAAAGAGAGGAGTCACTATTTGCTAATACAAACGCTAATACAGACTGTGATGATTTCTTTTACTAACCTTGTTCCAGTGAGGAAGGGGAGAAAAAGCCAGTTCACTTGCCACCTGGAACTTTACAAGTATACTAGGGCCCTTTTCATTTTACTCAGCTATTTAACATGCTGGAGCCACTTCCCTTGTCTTAGATCCAAAATTAATCAGTTACTAACGATTCCCTGACCCTTTTCCTCATGCCTGCTTTCAAAGTGACCTCTCCAAGTTTGGCCTTCTCCAGCTACTGTTGTTCCTTCAAAGAGCTATTTCCTCTACCTTCCTATACACCTAAATGAAAAAAAAAAAAGACATCCTGTTATTCTTTGGTGCAGATAAACACGTGTGTGTGTCTTTTGTAAGGATTTTTTATATGATGACAGAAAGAGTTCCTCTAGAATCCTTTCCCCCAATTTAATTATTTCTTTTATTGCATTCTTGCAAATTTCCATTTCCTTTAATTCTGAATCTCATCATTTGTTTGCCTAATTGGGATGCTATAAAGACTCTCAAGATCAACCAGTTGTAGGAGTGCCATAAACTTGGTATTTAATTCTGCCTCTGTCACTTCCCAGTTGTTTTATCTTGGGCAAGTCAAGAGCCTTTCAGAAGCTGTGTTCCCATATGTGCAGTGGAGCTAAAGATATCGATCTTACTGGATTATTGTGAAGACTGAATGAGATTATGCATTTCAAATTCCTCTGTGAAGAGGCCAGTGCTGATCGATTATAAATGATTCAAATATAAAAATTGAGTGGAAGGGAAAATGCTCATTTTCTCATTTCTCCTTATGTTTATTTCCAATTCAAAACATTTGGAAACAAATGGAGGACTTTTTATTTAGACAGCTAGAGTTAATTCCTTTTACACAACTTCATGGGTTGGAGGAAGCTGATGGAGTTAGATTTTCCTCATATCTATTGCATCAAAGATTCATTTCAGAGAGTTCACCCATTGGTAAAATCTCCATCACCCATTTGTCTAGTCATGAGCCCTGGTTTTGCTTCTTGTGTGTGCTATAAGACCATGCAAGGCCCTAGGCACTCTTCTTTTGGGAATATCCACCCTTCACCATATTAAAGAGATTAAAACACATTCACAGCTCACTATAAAAATAGTGAAGTTTTCGTTGTGAAGTCTTTGCTGTGAAGATGGAAAATATTTTATAATTTTGCTTTAGAAATTATTTGCTTCAATAAATTTATTGAAATTTTTATTGGATATACTTTATCAGCCATCATTCTACCTTTTAGGAATTCTTGAGAAGTAACAAAATCAAACTTAAAAATTATTTATGATGTTACTCTATTTCTTTGAATTCTAAATTTAAGAAATATGTAATGAGGTTGACAGGATGTTATAGTTTATTGACTTTTAATCAAAATGTATTAATTTTTAGGCTTTCTTTTCATATTTGAAAGTGTATATACTTTATAAAATGTGTGTGTGTGTGTGTGTGTGTATATATATATATTTTTTTTTTATGGGGGGTTTCAAACATTGTCCTAGGATCTTTAAAATACCATAGTTCTGAGGCATGCAGTCTGGGTAAAAGAAATAGCAGATGTGGCTCTTTAAGTATTTCCCCTTGTAAAATTTACCTAATACTTCCGGACCTGCCAGACCTCATCACTGTGTTGGAGCAAGTTAATGCCTCAAATGTTTCCAGTGTCAAAATTCAAGTATCCCCAGTCTACCTTCCAAATCCTTGTGTGGGGTAAGCAGAAAAATGATCCCCCAAAGATGCCCACACTCTAATCCCTGGAACCTGCAAATGTGTTATCTTACATGAATAAAGGGATTTTGTAGATATGACTAACTCATGGACCTTGAGGTGGGGGGTTATCTGGTAGGGCCCAGTGTAATCTCAAGGGTCCTTATAAATGAAAGAGGGACTTGGGAGGTCAGAGAAGGTGATGTGATGATGGAAGCATGGGTCAGGGTAATGCTAGTACTGGCTTGGGAAATTGAAGAGGACCACAGCCAAGTGTGAGAGCCTGTTGAAGCTGGGAAAAGCAAAGAATGGAGTCTCCCCCAGAGCCTCCAGAAGGAACTCAGTTTTGCCAATATCTTGATTTAGCTGAGTAACTGTAAGATAGTCAATTTGTATTGTTCTAAGTCACTGCGTTTGTGATAATTTGTGGCAGCAGCAATAGGAAACTGAGATAGCTTTATGTCATTTGCAAAGCTCTTTTACAATCCTAGGAATTTACCTCTCCATTTTGCTAGTACCTTTCTTCTTCCCTCTTGATCCCAGGTTCTGCTTGCCTTAAACTCTAATCCCTTAGCCCCAGGATCCTCTGTGAATGCTTCCCACATGGTGTCCTTTGGGACTGTCTATGTTTTTATGCACAAGTTCCCTTTTTTCCCCTCCCTTCTACAGTCTTTCCTTACTTTCCCCTAAACCTTCCTACAAAAGCACTCTCACTAATATAAACAAAAGTGTATTCTGCATATGGTCTGAGCCTGGTCTTCAATCGGGGAGCTGAAACAAAAATGTTTATTTGAAATATCATGCTTTATTTTGGAGGCCGAGGTGAGTAGATCATGAGGTCAGGAGTTCGAGACCAGCCTAGCCAATATGGTGAAACCCCATCTCTACTAAAAATACAAAAAATAGCTGGGCATGGTGGCGCATGCCTGTAATCCCAGCTACTCAGGAGGCTGAGGCAGGAGAATCGCTTGAACCAGGAGGCAGAGGTTGCCTTGAGCCAAGATTGCACCACTGCCTGGGCAACAAAGCGAGTCTCAAAATAAAAAATAAAAAATAAAAGAAAAAAAAGGAAAAAAATATTTTAATGTCAAAATCAAGAAAAATTTTAGTAGTATTAATATAATGTTTTAAATATCTTGTCGGTTCAAATGGTTTTCTGCCTCCACTTGCCCTTGGGAGTAAAACGGATGCTCCATGAAGGTGTGTCTTGTTCACTTTGGACCTTCCTTGACTCGTGGCATAAAAGTTGAATTTCTTTGTGTATACTTGCACCTGAAGAGCCAGGTGTTAAACACAACCTGGATTTGCCCGGGGTGTTGTATTTGTCAATCAGGACTACTGCATTTTTACTTTCTGTTCCGTTGTCTTCTTCATGCATGAACTAAATGTTGAGTGTGATAGGGGAGAAGCTTCCCCTAACAACCCGGATTTGCCCTGGGGTGTTGTATTTGCCAATCAGGACTACTGCGTTTTTACTTTCTGTTCTGTTGTCTTCTTCGTGCACGAATTATATGTTGAGTGTGATAAGGGAGAACCTTCCCATAAAACCTAAAATGGCAAAGTGAAAAGGTTACAGTTAATTCTCAGCAAGAAGGACAAAGGTACTTGAATTTAAATAGCCTTTACATAGCACATCCCTTATTGAATCTCTTGGAAACAGTCATTTTTTCGTCTTCATGAAAATAATGAAAGTCAGCTGCACACAGATTTTCCACCAGTGGGCACTGGGGACTAGAATAAGCACATTTTTCAGCTAGGCTGACTCATCCACATCCATTGGAATGAAAATCTCTGCCAAGTATGGCTGAGGAGAGGAAGATGTAAAAACTATTTGTTTATATCATGTTTTTTATCCTCATGCAAAGGGATTTATGTGATTTGTGTAAGAACAGCAATTAATTTTCATGTATTTCTTCCTTGGGTTTTCCCCAGTTTCCACAAAGCACTGGCCACTCAGTGGAGGAAGACTTTTCTGAAAAGAGATTTAAACCCTTTCCAATGTTATTTTTGAACCATTCTATGTAGATTTGACCAAAGATGAAGTTTTCACTTGCCTTTATGTACTATATATTTGAACTGCTCATAGAATCCATTGTTCTTTAAATACACTGTGCATTCATGGATAAAATGAAATCTATATGAGATCTCTCTGAGGATTTTTGTTATTCTTATGCTTTTCTTCTGAGCATCTTCAAGTAATTGATTTTTACCCAGTAACTGATAAGTAGTCAGTTTTTTATAAAAAGTGGTTACTTTGGGGGAATTGGGAAGAGGGAAATTAGCAACTGAGGATGCAGTTTATATATGTCATGTAACTCAGAGCATGAGGTATGTATTAGATTTTTTACAGAGTAATTTAAATAAATGAAAGAAAATAGAAAAGGAAAAGAAAGTGGTCACTGTACTGAGCTCATAAGAGAAGTGATGCCACACAGCAAAACAAGCACACAGAAACTTGTCTTAGCATTCTGAGGCCTCATTAAAAAATGAGTTGCATCTGACAGATGTGTAGTTGTATGCATTTTTAATCTCAGCCATATGGAGGCAGAAATCCTACTAAAACAGTGCTATTTCAAACAGTTATATCTATGGAAATGCATATAAATAATGCTTCTCATTCAAAGATGAAAGGTAAAACAGGCAACTAAACTGTTCCTATAAGTTTAAATGAGATGCTCAACAAAGAATTGTCAGTAAGGGATAATTGCTATAAGTCTTCAGTAGACATTAAGATTCCATGTACTTTTCCATTTAATTTTAGTGAAAATTGTGTTACTGCACTTTGACATTGTAACTTACAAAACCTTTTAATTTTTTGGAAGTAGGCCATAACTCTAAATACCATTATAAATAATGAATCTTGTATGACTGGGTACATTACCTCAAGGGAAATCCCCTGCCCCTCATGAACCTAATATCAGAGCATCTGGATCAGCAAAAGAATTCTAAGAGCTTCCTAACGTCAGACAGGTCTTCTTATCCAATTCCATCCAAACACAGAGGCCAAGACTTCTAACAGCACTGATAACATCAACTCCAACAGCAGATATGTGTGTGTGTGCGTGCATGTGCGCAAGCTTGTGTGTGTGTGTGTGTGTAATTTTTAAAACTTTTATTTATTTATTTTTTATTTTAGTGATGAAGCCTTACTATGTTGCCCAGGCTGGAGCACAGTAGCTATTCATAGGTAAGATCATAGCTCACTGCAGCTTGCAATTCTTGGCCTCAAGCAATCCTCCCACATCAGTTTCTAGAGTAGCTGGGATTACAGGCACATGCCACCTAGTTATATTTTACTACAACTAAGTAACTAGTTTAATCAACTGTTTTGCTAAATTAAACTGCTGTGCTGTGGTTCGAATGTGTCCCCTAAAGCTCATGTGTTGGCAACTTAATCTCCAGTGCAATAGTGTTGTGATGATGGATTCTTGAGGGTCATGGGTCATGAGGGCTCTGCCCTCTGGGATGGATTAGTGCTATTAATTTGAAAGTAGGTTATTATTTGCCTCAGAAATTGGTTCCCGATAGAATGATTTCAATCTCTTGCCCTCTCATGCTCTCTGCCATCCACCATGGGATGAAACAGCAGAAAGGCCCTCGTAGAGGTGGGCCCCTCGATCTTGAACTCCCCAACCTCCAGAACTGTAAGAAATACATTTATTTTCCTTAGAAATTACCCAGTCTATGGTATTTTGTTATAGCAACACAAAATGGGCTAATGTATTTTGTGATTTTCTCCCCAATTTAGCAAAGTATGAATCCAACAGGTTAGGCTGTCTGTTTACTTTTACAAAAAACCATACTCCCTGATGAAGAAATACTAGAATTTTTTTCTTCTAATCTTTTTTTGTAAATAACATCCAGCAAATAAAGCTGAATTTCTAATTAGCTTCCTGTAATTTGGAATTTTTTTAGACTACTTTTAAGTTTAAAAATATATTATAATCACATATGTGTTATACAAATAATTATAATTATATGATATATAACATAATTTATATATAATATGCCTATAAAGTAAAAGCCACAGTAAATGCTGACACTGGCATTGCAGATGTAAAATTTCTGTAGTCAATTCTTATTTTCTTTAAAATTGCATATCGGGTTTTCAAATAATAAAAAATACAAAGCAAGGTAGATTACAGAAAATAATTAAAGAAATAGGGCCATTTAGCATCTACCACTAGCTGAATGACTTTTAACAAGTTCTTTAGCCTTCCTGTGGCTTTATTTCTTTGCTGTAAAAGGTTCCACTTGTGAGATGATGCATATAAGGCATGTAATACAATGCCTGGCACGCAGTAAGAACTCAATAGACTTAAATTTTAAGTAAATTAAATGCCATAACCAGATGAGTAAAATATAAAGAAATCATTACTACAGTCTATACTGAATATAGAGAAAACTTAAAGCAATAAGATTTTTTGTAGGTTTAATGGTGAGTTATCAATAGTATTGCTCTCTACTTTATATGAAAAATAATACATGTTGAAACTCCTGCAATCTTCGGTTGAAGTAAGATAAGTATGACATAAAGGAAGATCATCTGGCTGCTGATATGGCACCTCACAAGGTGGACGTTTATTAGTGGGGCCACTGGGCTCTGGTTTTGTAAGTGAAGAAATTTGATTTTATGCAGATCAGAATAATTCAGATTGTCTAGAATAGATTCACACTGAATAACATGACAAGGGTGGATATGTAAATCAAATGCCAATGTGTTAATTTGCCTTTCTCAAGTGCTGAAATACTTGAACTCTCCATTGAGGGTACCAATAGTGAATCAGATACGTGATTTAGTACGGATAGAAAAAGAAATTAGGAAATCGGTGGTTTAGAGGATGTATATGCCCTAGACAGGGGGAAAACGTCACAAACTTTTCCTTTAACAAAGTAAAGTTCAACTTACTAATTAATAGAACATTCTTTCCTGCTAGTTGCAAGCGCTGCTGAGCTCACAGTGAAGAGTCAGCATCAGCCTCCAGCCCTGGGAGTGAACCACCTGGAATGCCAGCTCACATTAGATAACTATAGTCCCAGACTTCATCTGACCACAAATGTATGAGAGATATCAATCAAGAGCTGTCCAGCTGAGGTGGTCAAACCATAGAACTGTGAGAAAAAATAATAAATAGTTGTTTTAAGCCACTAAGTTTTGGGATGGTATGTAATGCAGCAATACATTCTAGAAACAATCATCTACTGTCCCTCAATACATCTTTTGCTTCAACTAGATTATGATATTCAATAAGCTTCCTATTCTTTTGTATTCAATATTTTTGGATTACTTTTACAAGACCTTTTTATTCATTTATTCATGTAACGCATACTTATTGCTTCTATATATCAGATACTATTCTAGAAATGGCAAATCTCCTTCCTTTACAGATCTTATATCTTAATGATGGAGACAGACAATAAAAAAGATAAGTTATAATGGTTAAGAAGAAAAAATAAAACAAGCAAAAGATAAAACATACAATGCTGAGGGATGAGTGGAGCAGTGGAAATGTTATAGAGGGTGGATGAGGAGGCTTCCCTGAGAAAGTGAGTTAATACCTGCAAGAAATGAAGGAGCTAACCTAGTGAATAACTCAGGAAATTCTAAGTGTGTCTGGTGGAAAAGAGGACAGTGCAAATAGAAAAAAGGATGAAAGTAATAAGAGATGAGGCCAAGAGAGATAATGTCGAGCCTTTTAGGTCATAGTTAGAATTGTGACTTTCGTTTGAATAAGACAAGAGTTCACTGAAGTGTTTTACAAAGAGGAGTGACATTAATTAGACATAATTGACAGAATCATTCTGAGTATTGTGTTGAGAACAGACAGTAAAGGACCACAAGTAGAGAGACAAAGAAGGAGATCACTGTAGTCATCCAGGTAAGAGATGATGGTGTCTTTGGCTAGCGTGGTATTTGATGAGTGTCAGGGGTCTCGGATTTGATTTTACTCCACTTATACTCTAATATGTTAAACTGTAACTGTTTCACAGAACCTAGCAGAATATATGAGACTCCTGGGTCAGAGGCAAAGGACTTTGTTACCCAGGGCATAGCAACCAGCATGAGCTTTATGTCTGTGTTGGTTCCTCTTGTCCTGCCAAGTCCCTTAGAGGCAATATGGACAGGCCTAGATGAATGCTACATAATTGGTGGGCATGTGTTGCAGCTGAGGAACACTGAGTTTGGGAAATCCATCTCTTTTATAATGGTAATAGGCAATAAGCAAACCTGCTCTTTGTCCTGGGGGGTGGGATTGCCCCAACCCTTCAGGATGCTCATCACAAACACAACCCTGAGAAAGGTCCTGAGTGAAGGGTGGTCAGGGCCTTGCATTCTTGGCATAACTGGCCAGAATGTATAGGGACTCACAGGTGGTTTGTCTGGCAAGTTGAAGTGAGAAGTAGTTAAATTCTGGATATATATTTAAATTAAAGTTAAGATTTGCCAGTGGCTTTAATTTGCAAGACATTTTTCTAAATAATCCAATATTTTATTAGTCTAAATTATTTGAGACCAATGTTATCTACAAGTATTGGGAGTACCTTATGTTTACTCCCAGCATGCTGAATGTACCTACCATCTAGTTGGATATAATTGAGTACATCCCAATTCTAAACCTCAAAATAATATATTCAAGTCACAACACACTTGAAAATCCTCAGATGAAAAAAGAGATTAAACATCTGAGAATGTTACCATATCCCAAATTTGGCAACTGGTGAGATAATGCACTAGATAATATAGTTTATAAAAAGTGGGGACATTATCATTTAAATTTTTTCTAACTAAAGAAAACACTATTTTCTCCTTGCAAAGTCTACCACTTGCATCATCTGCTTCTGAAAGATATCCACTTTCAAACTACGTTTGGCATATGTGCAAATTTCCAATTATACCCTCTTTAACCTTAGAAGGAATTCAAAGATCCAAAGTTGCAACATAATGCTTGCATTATCAGAAAAAAAAATTTATCAAATAGCTAAATGTACAAACATGTTACATAATACATTTCCCTTTTTTGTAACAAAAATTAATGGAAGTAATATTCTACTGGTTGGCATTCAACATTTCAGCAATCCAAGGTGTGTCTGAAGTTCTTAAATTAGTTTCTCAATCTGGGGAAGTGTTTTAGTTCTCCAGGTTACAATTATACCTAATCAATAAAAAATAATTGAAGCTGAAACTGCTAGTGTATGATCAGTAGAAAGCCTAATTAATATGCTCCATGGGAACATGTCGTACTAATAGAACATTCTTTCATGCTGTGTTTCTCAACACTGACTAGATATAGAATCAATTGGTGCTTAGAATACAACACAAAGAATACCATGTCTAGGCCCCAGTCCTGGAAAATTGGCTTTAATTGGTTTTGAACGGAGCCAGGCCTTAGGATTTTTTTTTTAAAGCTCTATAGGTGAATGTAATGTTCAATCATCATTGAGTACCACTGTGCTACTGAATTCCAAAATACCACTGCCCCAAAGTCAAATGTGTGGCCTAGTGTTCTATATCACTAAACATATTGAAAATAAAATGTTCTCTGCTAGGCACTGTGGCTCACGCCTGTAACCCCAGCACTTTGGGAGGTTGAGGCGGGAGGATCATCTGAGGTCAGGAGTTTGAGACCAGTCTGGCCAACATGGCAAAACCCCATCTCTACTAAAAGTACAAAAATTACGCTGGCATGGTGGCACACGCCTGTAATCCCAGCTACTCAGAAGGCTGAGGCAGGAAAATCGCTTGAACCCAGAAGGCGGAGGTTTCAGTGAGCTGAGATGGCACCACTGCACTCCAGCCTGGGCATCAGAGTGAGACTCCATCTCAAAAGAAAGAAGAGAAGAGGAGAGAAGAGGGGAGGGGAGGGTAGGAAGGGAGGGGAGAAGAGATCTCATAGAGAGGCATCTTCAAATATCCCAAATCTATTCTTTCTCTTTTTCTTCTTAGAAAGTGAATAATAATAGTCTTGCCCTTCTTGCTTATTTTATCTGTGTGCCCTAAACTTCCAAATATAAAGACTCCTGTCTATCCAAATTGCAGCATCTTCCAAATGTTAATAAGGAGACCTGATCAAATAGATTTGATCAGGCTGGGGCTACTCTACCACTTATGTTCCAGGTGAAATTGCCTTCAACATCTCAATTCCCAAGCTTTTAGGAATCCAAAGCTATCTTCAAGATTTCTACAAATTCATAGAGAATAAGCATTCTCCCAGCCTCTTCAACTTTTTGGCTGAGGTTGCCTCTGCTTGCAACATGTGAACTTCAGCTGGAAACTCAGTCCTTCTTTGCTGCTCACACTCACTAGATAGCCTCTTGCATAGAATATTCCTGAGTTTTGTTAGACTTTCCTGACCATTCTGGCAACAAGGGGAGGTGGTAAGGCGTGCAATTCTGAGATAAACTGCTAGTTGTCTCTCAATATACATTCTCTTCCTTCCTTTCAGTAATTCACCACTCCCTTCTCCCCACAACTCAAAGACTGTCTTTGTTTGGAAAGACATGTCTATTCCTAAAAGAAATTCTGATGACAGTTGTTGTGATAATATAAACCATATTAAAGCATTTTTGAACAACAATTGGTATATATTAGCCCCTTATATATACACAGGAAATATTCTTCTTTCTTTGAAATAGTTTGCTAATATAAAATCTTATTTTTCTACCTAAAAATATCTTCCAGAATTTGGAAGTAAAACATCAAGTAGTCTAAAACCATGAAATCTGACAGGTTTTTAAAAGTTTTTTCTGAGATAGGGCCTTGCTCTGTCAGCCAGGCTGGAGTGCAGTGGTGTGATCATACCTAACTGTAGCCTTAACCTTCTGGGCTCAAATGATCCTCCTGCCTCAGGCTCCTGAGTATCTAAGACTACAGACACATGCCACCATTTCCAGATAATTTTCTAAATTTTTTGTAAAAATGAGACCTTGTTATGTTGCCCAGGCTGGTGGTCTTAAACTCTTGGCCTCAAGTGGTCTTCCCGCTTCCCAAAGTGTTGGGATTACAGGTGTGAGCCACCTTACCTGGCCAACTTTGTAGATAAACAAATTCAAGTTGTTTGTAGTTTTATTTTCATTTTATCTCAAGATAAAATAAATGAATGCTGATATAACCAATGGTGCCATTGTTGCAAAACTAACCTCCATAAGCTGGCATCAAATACAGACATCTCTAGTCTCAGCATTTTCTGCTTTCTTGATTGCTCAGGCTCTTTAAAATTAAAATTCTATGACTGTTTGACTAAGCCAGCAATTAATGATGGTAGAATTGAGAGTGGTCTGGTAAATAAGAGACTCTGTTTACCTGAAATGTTTCCTTTATGCCATGAAATGTAAACCACTGTTAAAGAGCATACAAAAATGTCTGCCTGTTCTTATGGTTACACATTTTTTATCTCCATCTTCTATAAGCAAGAAGATACAGGCTTTCTATCTCTCCTCAACAACTAAAGCCATGACTTTTGTACTAGACAACAGGGTGGAGGTAAGGAGAAGGGAAGAATTAGGGTGTTGGGAGCAGGCTGGCCATGGTGATAGTGTTTATATGTGTCTTAAGAGTGTGGCCTTAGAAACCAGATACCCCAAGTTCAAATCTCAAATCTACCACTAACTATCTGTGTGATATTAGGCAAGTTGCTTAACTTGTCTATGCCTCGGTTGGATTAAAGATCTGTAGAATAAGAATAATGATTTATTATAATAATGATAGTGCCACCTAACAGGAGTGTCATGGAGATTAAGGTTCATGCAGTGCCCTTAACATATTGTAAGAGTTAAATAAATGCTAGCTATTATATTAAGAAACTGCATTGACCAGACTTGATATCAACTGAAATTTCAGTTTGAGTGGGTAGAATCTGGTACGTAATATCTCATCACCTTTGCAACTAATTATACCAACTAACAGAAGCGACACATTTTATTATCTAAGAGACGAAATGCCATCCCCAGTCATAGAAAATTTCCTCCTACTTATTCTTTCTATGGGGGATTCCACCCACTTTAAATGAGAGTGAAAATTCTTAAGAAGACATCTGTTTTGTCTTATATGTTATATATGTCTTCATATTCACACACAGCGTGTATTTTCTATGTGTTCTACCCATGAAAACAGCAGAAAATGTTAGAGACACATTATACTCTGCATAAAGCATCTGAAGTCAGCAGAAGGAACAAAAAAAAATGATTGTACTGTCAGAGTTAAAAATTCAAAAATATTAATCAACTTTTATATGCATAAATGCCCCTTGTGAATTTTTCTCCCTCATGTCAATGAATTTTATAACTAGCATTTTTAAAAAAACAAACCAAACATTTAGTCAAGTGCATGGTTCTCACGTATCTCTGATGCTGTGTTGTGGAAATTGTTTTTGAATACTTAAAAAACAAAGCTCATCATCATCCTCACCGAACCAGGGCTGACTGTCAGCTTAATGGTAAAAGACCCATGGCCCCAAAGTAATGCCTTTGCAGGTGGGAGCGTTCCAATGAATATTTGGACATGAACTGTCAAAAGGGATATACACAGCAGTTTCAGCATTCAAGGGAAGGCATGTTATTATATCATTGTATAAATGGACTTTGCCAAACAGTAACAGGGATAGGAGAGGGAGTAATCTCTAACCAGCTCTTGTGGTGGAAGGTGACTGAAGCCGTCTATCCCCCACTGCATGCGGAAATAAGAGAAATGCTTGAAGTTTAGTAAGTTTTCAGATTTCCAGGCACCCTTTTGTTTAAAATCAGTTCTAACTTTTGACTTCTGCATGCTGCATTTCGTGTTCCACACAGTAAACTTTCTTTATTTTGCAGAATGGCATTAACTTCTACTACACTGCCACATTTTACTATGCATTAAGCATCTGGTACAATAGACTAAGCAACACAGAAAGCAGGATTATGCTGTCAGACTTAATAATTCAGGAATATTAACCAGCTCTCATAATTATCAGTAGTTCTTCACGTGTAATTGGCCCTCGATGTACATTTCTGTACTTCTCTGTAGCTCTCTGCATAACAGTATAAGGTAATAGTGCCTAATCTTTCATGTAACTAACAGAGTTAATTTGGCTAAATGAAATCAATTCATCAGTGATAGTAGCTCCTTGCCACAATAAAGAATTACTTAATCACACACACACTCAAACCCATGTATACACCTTACGAAACAGCTATTTTTAAAACAACACAACACACTTATTGCAGACAGTAATGAAGGAGTAAAGCTGTTTTGCCTTAGGCAAACTTGAGAAAGGAGAAAAGTAAACCATGTTCAAAACTTTACCTGTGAAGTTAACATCAAGAGCTTGGCTTACTGCAAGCTTTGGTTTGAGACCATTTGCTCCCCTTTTTAATTAAAATGCTTTTTGTCATCTGCTGTGACTCTACTTGTACTACTGCAGGACTGTTTAAATCCACTTTATACTTTGTCTTAAACAGCTTAATTGCGATTTAAACAACACGTCATTTACCTGCGAGGGTCAGAGTTCAGGATCCTGGGCTGAAGCAGTGAGAACTGGTCAGAAGTTCTTGTTCTCATCATATCCTTATTTGAACATATCAAGTTGAAAAACCATCTACTGTGTTGATCCTAGACAAATGTCTCTTTAAACATTTTACTAATTGATATTAACAGTTGCCATGCCTTTGCAGTTTCCTGTTTTCCTCCCTTGCTTTCAGTTGCCATGTCCTGTGCATGCCACCTTATCTGAGGGAAATGACTGCTTTTTTCTATGGTGATTTTCTACTATTTATATGAAATGGGCTTTGAAACAATAGAAACAGATTTGTTGAAAACAAATAGGAGTTGCTAAATAGGAGTAAATGTGCTTTGAGTAAGGAAGGGAGTTTATAGAGTAGCAAAGTGAATGTACATCAGTACTCCTTCCCTGTGCCTGAACTGTTCAAAGCACTCTGGGTTGTTCTCTGCTCCTTGACTATGTTTCAGACGGATAAAGTTTGCTAATATTTGAACTCTAGTTAGGGTAGCTATCTAGTAGAGACAGCTTTCATATGTTTCCTTTCATATGTTAAAGGAAGGATCTACCAAATGCATTTCTTAGAGCGATTGTTTCAGTGACTGACACTGAAAGAGTTCTAGAATCAGAGTGGGTCTGCCTGTCATTAGGGAAGACACACTTAGAGGGAATTGTTAGAATATATGCTACTTGATATCTGACAGTAGGTTGCAAAAACTAGCCTTTTCGTCTCTATAATAGGGTTCCTAGTGAAATAAAAAGAGAGAAGTTCTTAAAGTGAAGGATGCATGTTTTCAGAGGTAAAAATGAGGAAGTAGAAAATACGACAAGCTCATTCATTTGGAAAGTCTAGCTCGTGAAAATAAGTGGAATAGTATTTCATTAAAAGAATCATTGAACCTCTCTGAGACTCAGTTTCTTCATTTAAAAAAATGAGAATGGCATTCAACTAACAAAGGTTTTTCTGGGGATTAAGTTAGGTATATAAGGCACTGAGCATGATACATAACAAATGCCTTATAAATGGTATTTATATACTCCTGTTTTCCTAGAACTCATTAAACAGTACCTCAATTGGATTTGACCCTTTTTATATTAACATGTTGTGACTAAATTAAATGGTTAAATATCATTACATAATGTTAAATATTCTGAATACTGAATTCAAAAGACTCATTTTCCTTTACACAATTTGATTACAAACGTAAAACAAACACTATTTCCCCCAAGGAATTTAGTCAACAGGGAAACTTTTTTTTTTTTTTTTTTTTTTAGACGGAGTCTCGCTCTGTCACCCAGGCTGGAGTGCAGTGGCCAATCTCCACTCACTGCAAGCTCCGCCTCCTGGGTTCACGCCATTCTCCTGCCTCAGCCTCCTGTGTAGCTGGGACTACAGGTGCCCGCCACCACACTCTGCTAATTTTTGTATTTTTAGTAGACATGGGGTTTCGCCACGATAGCCAGGATGATCTCAATCTCCTGACCTCGTGATCCGCCCATCTCGGCCTCCCAAAGTGCTGGGGTTACAGGCATGAGCCACCGCGCCAAGCCCAGGGAAACATTTTAAGACTTAATTTAGAGAAAAAAATTCAGGAATATACGTTGTAAAAAATCTTAAAATTTCAGATGTGATACCTGGTGCATAAATGGCAACAGAACTCCTAAAAAGAGAAAATAAATCTAGGCAATTTATTTTAAAAACATCTTTGTTTCTGTTTATTTTTTTTCAGTTTAAAGGAAGTATCCTGATCTCTTCCCACATGCCAACCACTGTGCCAGGGACAGAGAATACAATACAAAATAGGATATAGCCACTACCTCAAGAATTTGACAGACACAATAACACTTCTTTATAAAAACAATCTAAATGCAGTGATAGAAATAGGCATACACTTTAGGACCACAGATAAAGTGAGCCTGACAGGACCAGTGTAGAAGAGAAGGAGGGAGTCGGGAGAAGCTTCCTGAAGGAAGTACCATGTCAACCAAGTCTAATGGAAGTAAGTGAAGGCATTCCAGGCAGAGCAGAACATGGGCAGAAGCACAGCGTGCCAGACAGGAGAGTGAGTGCTAGGAAACACAAGGGCAGGTGGGAGGTAGGGACAAAGCAGGACACAAAGGCGAGATGCTGGAGCAGATCACCTAGAGCTCTGTATGCTGAATTCAGGAGCTTAACATTAACCCTGTGCATGGATGAGTGCTTAAAGCGAATCAGCCAAATCTGCATTTAAGATAAAACAGTGACATGGGTACCGAGGTTGAATTGGACAGGGTTGTTGAGGATAAGGTGGTGAAAGGAATACCATGTATTGACTTGAGGTGAGGAAAAATGAAGATCTGAATTAGAACAATGCTAAATTCATAATATCAATATACTCACATACACACATGAAAAGACAAACATATATTTTTAGGTATTGCAACACTGTTTTCATTTGAATTTAATGCATAGATATAAATATGTAAGATTTTGGTAATTTCAGTGGGGATATATGGGAGTAGCTAAAGGAATCAGAAAATTTTACTTCTTCAGGACCTTCCCAGTCATCTCATATTGAGATCTTTTTTGTCATCAAAAGTAAAATGTTGTGTTTCAAAACAAATTCAAATAGGATACAGTCGGAGAAAAAGGACAATACCCGCTGATAGATTAGCTCTGCATCATCATCTTAGACTGTTGTTCTCTACTCATGGGTAATCACTATAGTCACTTGCTATACATTAAGAATAAGGGAAATATATTGACTATCAACACAATTACTAGATTTTGTTCTGAAAATTCTATTTAATATAAGACAAGAAAAATATGCAATGAGAATAGATACTTGAAATGAGCTAATTCATATTTGTATTATTTCTATTCTGCAAAACATAAAAGATTCAACTGTAAAAACTAATAAAACTAAAATGAACGTCCAATAATATGGCATCTTATGAAGTAATTACAAAACTAGTACATTTTCTGTATACTAGCAATTGCCACCTACCACCAATGAGAAATAATTCTATTCCTAATGACAAAATTTAAAATATTTAACACTAAGTTAACAAAGATGTGTAGAAAGTATTTGAGGAAAACTGAAATTTTTTACTAGGCAAGGTTGAAAGAGTAGAATAAATTGAGTGCAATACAAACTTTGTGAATTTAGAGGATTTACCATTTTTAATATGTGAATTCTACTCCCAAGTTAATCAGAAAGTCATTATGATTCTAATGAAAATACTAATAAAGAAAATTTCAGAACATAACTTAATCATTAAAAAATTTTTGCTAAGCAAAACTGTCTCCCAAATTACCAAGACAATTTTGAGAATAAGAAGCAAGCAATATAGGTATTTGCCCTAAAAATAGTTACAACTACTATAAAGCAATAATAATTCCACCTATTTTTTTCTTACTGGTGTTGCAATTGTAAAACATATCAGTAGAACAGACTAGATCACATCCAGCCTCATTATCAACCCCAATGATCAAAGAAACTTAATGGTACATAACTTTTGACTTAAGAAATTGGCCAAGATTACAAATACGTATCCTATATTCATACACTCATAAAAACTGATCACAGGAGTCGTATTTCCTTTTCATATTTAAATTAACATGACAGAAACCCCACCCCAGTCTTACACCGGTGCTGTCCCTGCTGCCACATCTCTCTAGATTCTTGGGGATGCTTACATGCTCTGAAGTTTGGTTCTGGCAGTCACCTGCCCTGGCCAGTGGTCTCACTCTGGACCACTGTTCCACAACCTCTGCTGGCCTTCTCTGTCTTCACTTTAACCTAAGTGAGGAAACAGACACAGATTATTCTCTTTGGCCAGGGTGAGAACAAACTATGCCCCTTAACTAGATACACTGAAGACCATGTACATGACACTCCCCAGACTGTGGGGTTAACCTGATAGGGGTGGGGGCAGTTGAGCAGGACTGAAAGGGAAGGGGGAACTCAGACCTTGCCGGGTCCCTTTTTACTCTTTGAATTAACAAGAATGTCAAACATATGCAATGGCCCACAGAACAGTACAATGAACTTTGTGGACCAAACGTGGGCAGGTCTTACCACATACAACCCACAACCCATCCTGCTCCCTCCTGTGTTATTTTGAAACAAATCTCAGGCATTGATTTATTTCTTCTGTAAACATTTCAGAATGTATCTCCCTAACATAGGGATTTTTAAAACATAATCACAAACTTATCACACCTAAAAAAATGATCAGTGTTTCTGTAGTATCACTAAATGTCTAATAAATGTTCAAATTAAAAAAAAAAAAAACAAATGGGAATTACAGCACAAAAACCATACCACATTACCTGGTAGATAGGACTCTAAGAATCCAGAACTGGCAGCTTTTCTCCTTCACCTTGGGTGTGGCCATGTCTCCAAGCTCTGTGGTCACCACTAACAAGAATATCCTTGATCAAAAATCTCCTAGCTAAAGCCCATTCATGAAAGACAGAGAGAACAGAATCTTTTCCTATTTTATATTTGCATGATCAAAAGGCCAGTTAATTTTTTTTTCTCAGAACAAAAGAACAGTCTGTTCTCACAGGTATTTTATGCCATGCTCCAGTTAACTTGTCTATATTCATGTCTGTATTATTTATGGGAGAAAGTGTAATGCGGTGGGCTAGAATCTTGGCTTTGCCTCTGATTACCTAAGTGGCCTTGGGCAGGTTATATCACTTCTCTGAGTTTTCATTTTCTTTTCTATAAAATAGGATTAATAACATCTACCTCTTGGTTGTTGTAGGAATTAAATAATTCACATAGACAGAATGTCATGTGATGGTTTGATAAATGACAAGTATAAATAATAATATTCTTTAAACTGAACATAGGATAATAATAATTGGCACATTTTAGTTTGAACATGAATCCAGTGTGAACACAAACTCTGATTCTAGAGGTGGGAAAAGGGTACTTCAGTCATTCATTAGTTTATTCAACAAATGTGTACCTTACTTTGCAACATTTTTGCTAAATGCTAAATACATGCTAAATGAGGAAAAATTAGAAAACATTCAAAACAAAAACACAAAGTCCCCCCTACCAATATCACTTACATTTTTTCCCCCACGGACATAACCACTGAGAATATTTTGGCAACCCTTTTTCTTGTTCTCCCTGTCTTTGTAACTCTGTTGCTGTCTGTGTCGATCAACCAGGTTCCCAGAAGAAAACACATTGGGGACAATTTAAGGACACTTTTTAGAAAGACACTATTTATAAGATGTGATCTGGTTGTAGAGAAACAAGAAGGGACAGTGTAAACAGCAAGGAACCTGTTAGTACCTAGAAACATGAGAGCGTGAAGGGAGGGAGAAGTTCCCAGGATGGGAGATGGAGGAGCTCTGTGAAGACACCTGCCTGATTCCATGGAGATATATTGCAGGTTCAGAATGACTTTGCAGGGAGGAGACTGTGGGAATGAACTCTCAAGGAGCCTCTCTCTCCTCCCCCTATGGGTCAATCACCTGTTTCTCCTGGAGTAACCTAGCCAGAAGCCAAAGGGCAAGAGACCACTTATTGCAGTCCACACAGCTTAGCCACCCTAGCTGCAGGGCTGGAGGGTGACTTTAAAATCTATAAATCTCAAGAGAATAAGAACACTTTTGAGAGTGAGTAGGAGTGAATTACTAATAATGCCAATAACTTCAGAACAATGAGCATAAACTGGGAGTGTCCCAGCCAAACCAGGCTGTCATCACCCCATGGAATAAAGTCAAGAGCAAATATGAAGGGAAAATAGAAGATATGGTGCTATCTATCTGTCTCTCCTTCTCTCCCTCTCTCTCTGTCTCACATACACACACGCACACCCATAATTTTATTCTAGTACACAACTTTTACATCCTTTTTCAAATATAGGGGTCTGTCATGAATTTTTTTTTAATACGTGTTTTCCTAAAACATAATTTTTAATGATATAAAATAACCCTGTATTATGGTCATGCCATAATTGACTTACACATTCCCTCGTCTTTGAACGTTTAGATATTTTCTGATTTTCCCATTATAACCCTGTGATGGACATCCTTGAACATAAATTATTGGGTGTATCTCTGATTATTTAGTAAATATAACTTGAACAACCACTATGTATAACCTGTCAAAGTTTAAAAAATGAGTATAGGCCGGGCGCAGTGGCTCACGCCTGTAATCCCAGCACTTTGGGAGGTCGAGACGGGCGGATCACGAGGTCAGGAGATCGAGACCATCCTGGCTAACCCGGTGAAACCCCGTCTCTACTAAAAAATACAAAAAACTAGCTGGGCGAGGTGGCGGGCGCCTGTAGTCCCAGCTACTCGGGAGGCTGAGGCAGGAGAATGGCGTGAACCCGGGAGGCGGAGCTTGCAGTGAGCTGAGATCCGGCCACTGCACTCCAGCCTGGGTGACAGAGCGAGACTCCGTCTCAAAAAAAAAAAAAAAAAAAAAAAAAAAAAAAAAAAAAAAAGAGTATAGGCCGGGCGCAGTGGCTCACGCCTGTAATCCCAGCACTTTGGGAGGCCGAGGCCGGTGGATCATGAGGTCAGGAGATGGAGACCATCCTGGCTAACACGGTGAAATCCCGCCTCTACTAAAAAATACAAAACAATTAGCTGGGCATGGTGGCGGGTGCCTGTAATCCCAGCTACTCGAGAGGCTGAGGCAGAAGAATGGTGTGAACCTGGGAGGCGGAGCTTGCAGTGAGCCAAGATTGCGCCACTGCACTCCCGCCTGGGCGACAGAGCGAGATTCCATCTCAAAAAAAAAAAAAAAGAGTATAATGTTCTTCTTACAGGTTATAGTCTACTGGTGGAGACTTCTAACAGCAACCTCAACAGCAAAAATATGAGACTTCATACACCAAACAAAACTTCCACCCCCTGGGAGGAAGAGAGTCATTGACATCAGGCTACAGCCATGGTCTTTGCTTTTGGCAGTTGTTGTCCTCTCTGGGTGTTCTGGACTCTGTTTCATGGAGATCACTCTTCCTGCCCATAGATCTTCCATCCATCCAGTAGTCACCAGGCTAAAATGGGGAGGGTGGTGTCTTCCTTTTGTCTAGTTGTCTTACTTTCATAAAGAGCTGAATGGAGAGACTCAGCCACCCAGGTCACTTTTGACCTGGGCTGAGGGCAGACACATTTCTTTCAACAGATAGTGTTTGGGAACAAAGACCCAGGACAAAACAGCACTAGAGAAGGAACTGTTGGTTAAAGCTGGAGGTGCCAAGGAGCCCAAGAGTGAGCTGCAGAGTGGCAGAACCAAGGGCTTATGGGGGTCCGTGGGACAAGTTAGAGAAGCAGCACACAGAAAAAGGTGAATGATTAGGTCAGGGTCTGTTGTCAGACTGTTTGTGTATAGGGTGGACTAAATTCAACTTCAAGAACTCTACAGGGACAGAGACCTGATGCCAGATATACATATACCACTATCTCCTCTTCCATTCGTTGCCTACAAAGAAAATCTTCGTTAGACTGCCTCAACAGCCTGGCCAGATTTGCTTACATTTCTTGCTTCATTTTCTAACCCAATTGCATCAGTTTTCCTTTTTACTCTCTCTTCCTTCCAGTCTGACATTCCTCTGATCTACCACTCCCTCCTGCCTTACAGGCTGGGCACTTGCTATGCCTTTTGTCTGCAGTGCTCTTCCTTCAGAGCTTTTCAGAGCTGGCTCTTTCTAAACCTATAGGTCGAGTTCAAATTGCATTTCTTAGAGGACTTTTCTGATGTTCCAGTTCAGATTAACCTCCCCCAGGCATTCTATCCCATTTCCCAGTGTCATTTTCCAAGTAGAACTTATCACCTGCTGAAATTATTAATACCTTGGTAACCTGTTTACCAAGCATCTAAGTTCCACCAGAGCTTGCCTGCCTTGCTCCTCCTGCTCTATCTCTCATACACAGAAGGGTGCCTGCCCTTGAATGGTGCTCAGTAACCATCTCCGGATGGATGAATACATGGTGGGTTTGCTGCTGAGCTCCTTGCTCTGGGAGCAAGTTATTTTGTTTCTACTTTTAGCAATATGTGGGTCTTCTAGGGGACAATTCCTTTACTGTAAACATGACCTTGACACCTTGACTAATGTAAACATAATATGAAGTGTCTTTTGAATAGTCAATTCATTCTCACAGGAAAGTTAATAAATAGAAAACTGTCCTCTTTTCTTCAGGATATTGATTTATTATGCTTTCGTACATAAAATAATGACACTATTTCAGGAGGCAGCATGATTTCTCACATTGTTTGCCTGAGAATTGTACATGAAGTTCATCCAATATGAATAAAATTTCAAATGTCAACTTTCAAACTTATAAGGAAACATTCAATTTGAATAGTTTTTTGACATCTGATTTTTCATTCCTTCCTATTCTATAGCAAGTGAATCAGACAAGAGGCCAAAAGAAAGATGATTTTAAAACATCCTGGGCCGTGTATAGCAAAGACAATCCTAAGCAGAAGGAATAAAGCTGGAGACACCATGCTACCTGACTTCAAACTATACTACAGGGCTACAGTAACCAAAACAGCATGGTACTTGTACAAAAACAGACACATAGACCAATGGAACAGAATAGAGAACTCAGAAATAAGACCACGCATCTACAACCACCAGATCTTTGACAAACCTGACAAAAATAAGCAATTGGGAAAGGATTCCCTATTCGATAAATGGTGCTGGGAGAGTTGCCTAGCCATATGCAGAAAATTGAAACTGAATCCCTTCCTTATGCCTTATATAAAAATTCACTCAAGATGGATTAAAGACTTAAATGTAAAACCCAAAAGTACAAAAACCCTAGAAGAAAATCTAGGCAATACCATTCAGGAAATAGGAATGGGCAAAAATTTAATGATGAAAATGTCAAAAGCAAATGCAACAAAAGCAAAAATTGACAAATGGGATATAATTAAACTGAAGAGCTTCTGCACAGAAAAGGAAACTATCATCAGAGCAAACAGACAACCTGCAGAATGGGAGAAAATTTTTGCAATCTATCTTTCTGATGAAAGTCTAATATCCAGACTCTACAAGGAACTTAAACAAATTTACAAGAAAAAAACAAACAGCCCCATTAAAAAGTGAGCAAAAGACATGAACAGTCACTTCTCAAAAGAAGACATTTATGCAGCCAAAGAACATATGAAGAAAAGCTCCACATCACTGATCATTAGAGAAATGCAAATCAAAACCACAATGAGATACCAAATCACAACAGCCAGAAAAAAAATCAAGAAACAACAGATACTGACGAAGCTGTGGAGAAATACGAATGCTTTCGCACTGCTGGGAGGAGTGTAAATTAGTTCAACCATTATGGAAGGCAGTGTGGTGATTCCTCAAAGACCTAGAACCAGAAATATCATTTGACCCAGCAAATCCCATTTCTAAGTATATACCTAACGGAATATAAATCTTTCTGTTATAAAGATACATGCATAACTATTTTTACTGCAGCACTATTCACAGTAGCAAAGACATGGAATCAACCCAAATGTCCATCAATGATAGACTGGATAAAGAAAATGTGGTACATATACACCATGGAATACTATGCAGCAATAAAAAGGAATGAGATCATGTCTTTTGCAGGGACATGGATGGAGCTGGAAGCCATTATCCTCAGCAAACTAATGCAGGAACAGAAAACCAAACACTGCATGTTCTCCCTTATAAGTGGGAGCTGAACAATGAGAACACATGGACATAGTGAGTGGCACAACATACACCCTGCGAACTGTTTGGGAGTGTGTGGTGGGGGAAAGGAGAGCATCACGAAAGACAGCTAATGCACGCTGGGCTTAATACTTAGGTGATTGGTTAATAGATGCAGTAAGTCACCATGGCACACGTTTACCTATGTAACAAACCTGCACATCCTGCACATGTACTCCACAATGTAAAATAAAATTAAAAACAACAACAACAAACAAACAAAATCATGGGTTAATTTTTCTTAGTTCACAAATAATGTGAAATATTATTCTGAAATTAGAAGCCGATTAGAGTCCATGTCATCATTTTAGTTACTTGTTCATTTACTTAAGTATTCTATTCAGACATTCATACTTATAGATAAATAAGTATTTTACAGCATTTGTCTAGTTAGTAAATATAATAGTTGGAGGGGGATACTTAAAAAAATATAACTCCCAGAGCAATTTTTTAGCAACATGAGATGAAACGGACTTTTATCCTTGTCTTATTTCAACTAGAAACATGTTGAATCACATTATTGTTTAGGGGTTGGCTTTCTTTAATTTTTATAAACTAAGTATCAAACAAAATATTTTTTTTATATATATATATATATGGAATGAAAGTTTTTGGCATGATACATTTGTAGGTAAGGACATCTTCGGTTTTTGAAGGAAAAGGCCTTCTGATGTTTTTATAAAGGGACTTAGAGCGTTTCGTTTTAGTGCACACATACTTGCTCTCACCATGAGCCTTTGTACCATTCTCTAATGCCGTTGCACATCTGGATGATGGTGGGTGGAGAGTGATGACATACTGAGGACTATTTTCTATCTTTCCTTTTTATATACCTTTTTTTTCTTCTTTAAATAGAACCATGCAGATGTAACTGTAAAACCTTTATTCTAATGAGAGAGCCGAGAGTTTGGGAGAACCCACCTGGAAAATCTTATTTTTTAATATATTTCCTACTTTCGTTATAGGGAGCTCACCAAGTTTATAGGTTAGGGAGAACTTAAATGAAATAAAGAACTAAAAGTGGGGAAAATAAGACAGCAACAAATCATAATAGAAACGCCAGTTGAAAAGAAAAGTGGAATCAAGGATCTCATAATTGTGTTCATTTCTCTGTTGGAAATAGCCCTTTTGGAAAAACCTGTGATCCACGTTTGCAAATAACTTCATGATAAGACTAATTTATCCTGGGTGTTGGAACTTTTGCTTGGTAAACACAGCACAGATTTTTGTTGTTGTTGTTCTTAACAAGGAATGAATGACAAAACCTATAGGGAAGTTACTGGTATTGATAATCCATGAAACTGGAAAAGCTAAGATTTGGTGGCATTTTTTTCCTTATCTGTAGAATGGCAAAAATTATTACTTTTAAATTTGAACCATAGAAAATCTGAGTTACTATCTCTTAGCTAAGTTTAAATAAGTATTCAACAGAAGAACTTAAGGAAGATACATCATAAACTTAGAACTTTAAGGTTTAAGACACTTGGACAAGATTTTAATTAACTAATTCATTTTTTCCCTAATGTAGTTATTAGGAGCATGGGTTTTGGCATCAGAATGTCTGGGTGTGAATCTTGCTTTATTACATCTAAGCTTATACCAGGAAGAAATTATACAACTTCTCTGACCTGTTTCCTCATCTGCAAAAGGAAGATAATAAAATTGACCAGAAAGGTTGCTGTGAGCATCAAATGAACTCTACCTTGCTTAGAGAAGAATCTTGCAATTAGTAAGCACTTAATAAATTTTATAAGATCAATACCAATATTGTCATATTACTATTAGTTATTTGTTACAATTTTTTGACAGACCCTCTGCTGAAAGTAGGAATAAAACATGAATGTGATTATTTCTTCTATCAGCTCTCTGTCTTCTTGGAGAGAAGTCCAGTGCAGACCTGGGGTTCTTAAACAGGATTCTGTGGATAGGCATTAGGGAATCTGTAAATTCTACATAGAATTTTGGAGAAGAAAATTTTTCCTCCAATTCTATACAAAATTTGGATGACAATTTTTTTTTTTCCTGAAGGTAGGATTTCCAGCTTTGACGGATTATCTTGGGGCTAATGATCCAAGACAAATGAAGGATGATTAATCTACAAAGATGATTTCACAACAGATTACAAAGCCTCCTTCAAGCCTCCTCCCAGATCAAGATGGAGCAAACAGTTGATCAGCCTCAAAACATCAGGGGAACTTAAGGTCTCTTTAGGGCCAAAGTACTAATGAATCACAAAATACTTTCATTTTCTCACTTTCTTCAGAAAATTCCCATCATATATTTTTACCAAGTGTGCACGCACACACACACCCATATCTACGTCAGTGAAAGAGGATTTGATACTAAAAAAGCAGCAGAAATATTTTTACATTCATGAGAAAGGGTTTTTCTGAATCATCTACACAGCGTCATTTAACGCTTTCCCTACCCTGTACATCATGACTTCTTGTAATCCCCCTACTTTGCTATGCGTTCCCCAGGGGTGGGAATGGAGTAATAACAAGCCTTGAAGCCCAGCATCTAGCACAGGGACCCATTCACAGTAAATGGTCAGTTAAATGTTTTGTTCTTAACTGCACTTTAACTAAGCTGTACTAAAGTATACAGATGCAGATGTGCATTTCTTATGAAGAAGCATGAAATATTTTGCTTTCTGTGTTGCTAGAATCAACCCCACTTACACAAACTTAGTTTAATATAACTCATTAGCAGCTAATGATTTCCATCAAGTATTAAAAAATTCTCAGTTGTCACTTGACTATATACAATGAAAGTGACAGACTGAAGGCAGAAGACTATGCCATGATGTTACAGGAAAATGTCAAGGCCGTGTGAAAAAAAAGGGGCAGTCAGAGGGAAGGGAAGGAAGGAAGAGAGAGAAGCTGCTACTTGAGAGATGGTGTCATGGTCCTCAGCTGTCTGTCACTGAGAAGAGTTTGCAACTCACAGGGTTTCTGTGGTTTCAGTTGGTGCATGATGCTGGCCTTCTGATGAAGTATATTTTTATGGAACTGATCAAATTCCGCTCTTTCACATCTCTTATATGTCCTGGTTAACTTCACAGTGGTCATCATCTGCCCTATTGCTTCCATTTTCTAGGGGGTTTTTAGGTACCCCAGGAAAGTACTTTTTGTTCTGTTTAAACAAAATTTATTTTTCATTTAAAATGGTACACAAAATGCAGAGGTAGGAAATAAACTGAAACCTTCTTACAACTTTGCATGGGAATCGGGGATGACAGGAGGCCCCTGTGAGGTGCATGGTACCTGCTCAAGTAAGGAAGAGGGGAGTCAGCTTCTCCCCACAGCAAGGGCGTGTCAGGTGCCATCCCTCGGTGCTCTGGCTGCAGGACACTTGACATGGAAGCTGAACACACATTAGAGTTCTTAGGCAAAACTGTGTGGTTTCAAGGATCTAGACAGCTGGGAACAAATATTTTCTGTTTCTGCCTAATGTAAAGAATACAGTATGGCATTTGGAAGTTCCCTTGAGTCCTGATGGTCTGGCATTTTCATCGCTACTTCCTTAATTCAGACTCCTGCCATCTCTAGCCTATGTTAGGCCTTGGGCTCCAAATTAGATTTTCTTCACAGTCCTGAGAATCTGCAGTGTCTTCACATTATCCTCCACTACCTCACTGACTAATGCCCCAGGTACACCGAACTACACTGAGTTCTGCTTGATCAACCTGTCCTCAGGCCTGTATATATGCTGTTCTTGCTTGAAATACTCTCCTCACTCCTTCCCTTCCCATTCTTGTGCACCTCCCTTCACCTAGATATGAACTCATCACTAAGTTTTTGCTTCTCCAGGAAACTGTCCCTCAAACACCCTCACCCTCGTGCCTGGGTCTGATGCCCCTCTGAGGTACTTCTTCAGTGCCATAAACTGACCTCAGCACAGTCCTATGTTCCTGCATTCCAATTGTCTGCTCACCAGACAAAAGCCTCATATGACAGCTAAGTATAGGTCTCACTATTCATTACATCCCAAGTCCAGGAGAGTCTCAATAACTAGCCACGAATGGATAAATGAAGGGAGAAACAGGTGACTGTGCCAAGGTTCAAGAATGTGTTTGCGGCGATTGCCTTTAACAGTCTTTGTGCTCACAGGTCAGAACCTCTCTCGTATAGTTCCTAAAGACAGTATTTTGTTACTATATCTATTTTTTAAATGGGGGTTAATGAGAAAATTCTTTAATTTGATTAAAATAATGTGAAAGGAGTTTATAAGTCGTTTTATAAGATAAGAGCAAGATGAGTTCAATGTGCTGTCTAAATAGAGTAATGCTACATCCCAGGTATGTTAATTGTCCTGAAATGATTCTTAGCGCCATCCCCTTTTATTCTGTTTCCTGATTTGGACCACGCATTAAATGGTCATTCCATTTCTAAATACCTTGGGAATCATGGAGAGAAGAGGAATCACAGACATACAAAGAACACTTGGAGGACTTTCTGGAAGTTTGAAAGTAGAACTGAAAAATATAGCCAATACACGTTCCAGTTCTACTTTCTCAACAGCACAATTTAAATTTTCTCAGAGCTTTGCACAATCATGATTAATGATAAAAGGGAAAGAAGTGGTTTTGCTAGAGCTTCTTAAGAAATGACTCTCAGTCTCTATCAGTTACCCAAAGATAAACACTTGCAAATTCTTATTTGGGAAAGTAAGATTATTATCAATCAACATCTAAAGACTAATGTTTCCCAGAGTGTCTTATAAAAGCCTGGTTAGTGAGTGTTGTTATTTCAGATTGCCTTTTGTTTCTCATCCTTTCTTTTGATTACAGCTGATTGTTAATTTAAAAAATGAATTGATATGACAATGAATGTATGATAACTAAGTGGTTTATTTGAGAATGTCCTTGTTGATTTATGTGAAAACACAATCCTAAGAATACCACCTTCCTCCCCCAGGCTGCTTGAGGTCAGTATACAGATTTGCAGGATTCATTTACATCAAGAACCAACTAACTTTTTGGAAACCAGAAAGACATAATTTCTACAGAGTCTGTTAATTCTTTGTAATGTGTTCATTGTTTGCATCTTTAATTGAAATGTGTTCAATAGATGAACTCATCTGTTTTTATAACATACATAAAAAGTACCATGAATTGGCTTGGTATGTACCCAAAAGAAAGGAAATCAGTATATCGAAGAGATATCATCACTCTCATGTTTATTGCAGCACTATTCACAACAGCCAAGATTTGGAAGCAACCAAGGGACCCATCAACAGATAAATGGATTAAAAAGTAAGGTACATATACACAATGGAGTACTGTTCAGTCATAAAAAAAGAATGAGATCCTGCCATTTGCAAAACACAGGTAGAACTGGAGGACATCATGTCAAGTGAAATAAGCCAGGCACAGAAAGACAAACTGCATATTCTTACTCATTCATGGGAGCTACAAATTAAAACGATTGAACTCATGGAGATAGAGACTAGAAGGATGGTTACTAGAGGCTGGGAAGGGTAATGGGGGTTAGGGAAAGTTAACGGATTTAAAAAATGTAGTTAGAATGAATAAGAACTACTATTTTATAGTACGACCGGCTGACTACAGTCAACAATAATTTATTATTCATTTTTAAATAAGTAGAACAGTATAATTGGAGTATTTGTAACAAAAAGAAATGATAAATGTTTGAAGTGAAGGATACTCCATTTACCTTGATGTCATTATTATGTATTGCATGCCTGTATCAAAATATCTCATGTATCCCATAAATATGCACACCTACTATGGTACCCATAACAATTAAAAGTTTTTTAAAAAGTGCCATGATTTCGAGACCTCTTTTTATAGTAGAAGTTGATCATATAAAGAATGCCTCAAGTTGAGCATGAGTACCCAAACAGGAATTAAAAACTATGTTTTATCTCACTTGAGTTATACTCTAGTCATGAGATTGCCATCCAGATCTCAAGATAGGAGGCCATGAGGTCATCTTCTCTCTCCTCCCAAGGCAAATGGTGTGCCCCTCCCATTTTTCTCTCTGCCTCCCTCTACTCCTTCCTAATCAATAGATGAGCCACAGTACAAACAATGTCATCCTCAAGCGACAGAGTGCTTGATAGCCTGGCTTGTGTTCCACTACTCTACCTCTCCCTATTGTCCTGCATTTGCTAAGGAATGTGTCATCTTTGATTCTGTACATTAACTTCTCTGTAATCTAATTCATATCTTCCTCTGTGATTCACATGACATTAGCCATTGCTTTCCTTAGTCCTTCTTCTTGTTCTGCAGGTAGAACCCGACTTGCCTAATGCTTGAGCAGGTCAGAATCCGGGTCAGCAATGCATTAGCAGACTGGTATATCCTTGCAAGCCTGGTATCTGACAAGCCAGGATGAATCCCGTCACTCATGAATTTGCCAATTTTAATCATCCCCAAATCTTGTAGTGTTTGTCCAAACTGGAAGTTATCCTATGTTTTCTGATTAACATTTCAATTCCTTGAATGGGATTTGAACCTGAACATGTTTCCTGGGCTGAGGCTCTGATACTCTGCCTAACTCAGGTCTCTTTCTCTCCAGAGGCTTTTAAAGTCCTGACTTCATTGGCATCCTGCCCCATATGACAAGCATCTAAATCTCTATGATATGATGTTGAGCAGTGGTTTGGAATGGAACCCATTACCATGCTCCCCTCATAATTGACAATCTTTTGGAATGTGTTTGGTTGATCTGAATCAAGCTTGGTTTTGTCATGCTCATAAGACCTCTTCCAGAGGGCAGTTCTATGGCCAGCTTAGCTTTAGAAAATAAACCCTACTTCTTCCTCATCCCCTCTGGCTTGCTGCTAATGTTCCAGCATGTCCTTCTTCTAAAGCATCTTAGGTTAGGACTCCAATAAAGCTGTACCTCAAGTTCACTTCTCTACATATTTACTGATTACTTTCTGTGTTCAAGTTTATGGGGGGAAGAGGAGCAAGACTGATGAAATGGCACATTCTCAGCCCTCCAAGAATGTACGGCCTGTGTGCAAGATAGACATCTCAAGAAGCAACTTTAATGTATTGCAAATAAAAAAGAGATTTACCTGTAAACTTGCCAATTGTACTATAAGCACTTGAATGATGCTTGTTAACTTGCACTCTGTGATACGGACAGGCTTTGTTCCCTCTCTTAGCGTCAGTACCAATCTATCCCCATCCCCCAACATCATACTCTTTTCCTAATAAACATTCCTTATGTACTTCCTTACCGGGCAGCAAACTGTACCCTTGTTTCTGTATGTTTGTTACAGTCATATCTGGGTAATATAAGAATCTCTTTGAGAGAGACAATTTCCTCTTTTTTTCCCATAAAATCTTGCAATATTTAATTAGTGGAAAATAACCAAATATATTGCTATTTAGTGAAGATTGTTCTGTTAGGTGGCATAAGGTTTTTGGTTTTTTATCAGCAAGGAAAATTAAGTAATATTCAATTTTTTAATGTTTATCAAAGGCCCACAGGGTACTAAAAATGCCTTAGAACAAATGCAGAGTTCCACTGTCATGTTTACAATGAGACAAGAAGTATTTTAGCTCTTTCCTCCTCCTGTTACAAATCTATTTCATAGACTGATTTTTTTCAGGCCCTATAGCCATTCACGATTCAATCTCTCAGCATTATAGCTTCCTTAAGGAAGAGGTGTATCCCTTATACCCCAAATGATCAAGAAACATTTGCAGGATTTACATTGCCCAGAACCAGCATTTTCCTATGTTTCTAAGTGTTTTTATTTTTATTATTTTTCCTACGCAACACTTACATACATTTATGTAGTTCTCAACTATATACTTGGTACTGTACTAAGACCTTTGCAACTCACTTAATCCTCCCAGCAAACCCATGAGAAATGCAATCCCATTTTATAAGACAGGAGAGTGAGGCACATTGACGTTAAGTCATATGGAGAGTGCTGGAGCCTGCTCCAAGCCTGAATAGTGGCCACTGTGGAGTCCACATTCTCAACCACAACACCTAGCTGCTTTCTAAAGGTGACTTTAGACATTTTAGTACTCATTAGCATCTCTAGGAAAGAGTGCATAAGAGACCCTTGTTTTGATGCATTCTTGATCTATAATCTCATTTATAAGAACTATTTACTCCTTACAACTCCTAGTGTAAGCCTGGTAGCCTCCATGTTATTTTTATATGGTCATGGCACCACTGACTACAGCTGAATAGACCAGTGTTGGACACATAACTCCACCTGGGACAATCAGATTCTCTCTCTTTGGAGTTGAAATCAAAACACCATCAGCACTAAAGGCTGAAGTTGTATAGAGTCAAGCTTTGTACAGCCATTTCCTGCCATGCACGGGCATGTGTGTTCATATGCTTTTGGCATGGCACATGCACTGCTGCAGAGAACAAAGACTTCCTGGCCCCAGAGAGATGCAGAAGATGGCTTTAACTTCTCTTTTCCTGGCTTGAATTGATTGTAAGATCTATTGGCCCATTCTGCCTTGGTTCTATTGAATACTATTGTGTCAAGATTTCTGTTTGTTATATACAACCAAAGTTGTTGAGATGTGGGCAGCAAACATTCACACTTGTTTATCTTGGTACTTGCTGACAGAGCCAAGTTTATAGACAAGGTTATTCATTATTGATTACCATTCTCACTGTCATCTTCATCATTCCTGCTTCCCAAGTTTACCTGTTAAAACAAAAATCCAGGCCGGGCACCGTGGCTCACGCCTGTACCCAGCACTTTGGGAGGCCGAGGTGGGCGGATCACGAGGTCAGGAGATCGAGACCATCCTGGCTAACACGGTGACATCCCGTCTCCACTAAAAAATACAAAAAATTAGCCGGGCATGGTGGTGGGCGCCTGTAGTCCCAGCTACTCAGGAGGCGGAGCTTGCAGTGAGCCGAGATCATGCCACTGTCCTCCAGCCTGGGAGACAGAGCGAGACTCCGTCTCAAAAACAAAAACAAAAAACAAAACAAAACAAAAAATAAACAAACAAAAAACTACCTCTGGAAGGGTCTGGGGGAGGCTTGAATTTTTCTTTTTTAGCAGATGTTTCAGAACTTTTCTTGATAACTATTTGAAAGCGAGGGGCTTACCTATAGAAGGGTCCAAAGATGAACTTGGATCAATTCATACTTCTGCCCAGGGCCGACCTGGACTTAGCTTTTGAAGCAGACAATTCTGTAAAAAGAAGGTAACCAAAGCTAAGGACTGCCATGAACTGCACGTGGTAATAATTCATCTCATGTCTGCTATTTAGTCATGTGATTAATCCAGAGATGGGTTTATAATCTTTTATGCAAATTCATAGATGGAGGATCAGAGCAGTCTAATAATTAGAGATACAAAATACTGAATGGTCTTTAACTTGGTTGTTCCGAAGCCTCTACAGAGAGTCAGCCTCCGATGAACATATTTCTTACTTTCTCTGAAAATAAGATCAGGAGATATAAGATGTTCCCTAATTCTGGTTCAGATAAGAACCTCTTGATGTTCTGGCCTTGCAATTAAAATTTCAACGTAGAAAAATCTCTTCTCTTAACATTTTTCACAATGTCAAAACAGCCTTCAAAAACTAATACTTCTGCCTATAGAATTAAAAAAGAAATACTGAATAATAGTTATGTACGATCTTAAAATCACAGCACTTGGAAAGCGCCTTACAGACAAACATGTAATCATTTTTGAAACTGAGGAATTTGAAAAAAAACTAGACAGGATTTCAATGTTCTTTAGTATTATTTTAAAAATATTCTTTATCCATGAAAACATTCTAAAATAATTCATGAGATTACCAGTGTTGATAAACTATTTCTAGGCTTCTAGGACATAAGTGAGGCATCTTTTGCAGGGATTTGAAGACTGTGCTAAGAAAGATATAAATTTGAAAACCAATATGCATTTGAATATGTGTTTTTTTAGTTTAAGTTTCTCATAAAACAAACTAAAGGCACATATTTTACTTTTTATTTTCTTGTAAAAAATTAGAATGACTAGCATAAGGGAACTAAGCGGAAAGTCAAGCAATAAAGACAACTTTGTAGCACAAGAAGATATTTGATATTCTGTAACTTTCCATTATGTCACACTTTATGTAGGTGCTACAAGTCTGATTTTCTTTTGACCATTGCTAATATTACTTGACATTTTAACTGAATGCTCTATTTACAAAATCATCTTATGGTACTACTTTCAACAACAGCATCTATCACGAAATACATTTCAACTGTTTTGCAAACAAACTTTCTTCCAATTAATAATTAAACAGAGGAACAGCTTGCAGTATATGCTTGGAACTAATTTTACTATATATAGTGGGAAATGACAAGCACATATGAAGATGTGACTGAAGCCTGGTAACATTTAAATATTCAGTTTTTCCTCTGTTACCTTGACTAGAGCAAAGTTGGTTCCCAAGGTAAAAACTAAGTGGTCTGCCGGCATATGGTCTAACCTCCATTTGAGTGCTAAAAGCTGGATACTGTTTTTGTGAAACAGATGTTGTTGAGTGCAGCAATGCACAACTGACTCTAGCTAACAGCTGGGAATCCTTCGTGACCCATATACCGAGAAATAAACATGGTCCTATGCTTGGCAAAAGTGTAAGGAAGCAAATTTCCATTTGTTAAGGGCTTATCAAAATGAAGAATAAATGTTTTTAGCCATAAACTGATTTTATTCACCAGAATAATCTTTCCAGCAGCTTATGTGATGGCCTCATAATATTACAGGCACCCTTTGCCAGACGAAGGCTGCAGTTGCACTGACATATAGTACAGATGGAAAATAAACATCTGCCTCAATCAAGAGAGAAGACCAAGGACAAGGTTGACGAATAATATCTGGCATGACTATCTTTTCAGGGAAGCATATAAATGCTACAGGACCAACACCACTGGCATCGTCTGGTGTTGTCCTTATGTGGTTACTGACCATGAAGAGAGATGATTAGTATGCACTCTCCAAGGAGGAGTGGTGCAGATGCTCAGGATGATATGATTCCAACTCTCTAGGATCTGCTTTGCTGTAGCCACACCATGTGAGTCGCAGAGCAATTCCATTTTATTTATTTATTTTTTTCATGGTTCAACTGCATTTATTGTCGGCAAAGTTTCCCTGTTAAACATGACAAACAAGAGAAGGATGGAAGAAGAGGACGACAGAATTTGGAAAAGATAGAAACATCTTTTTTCATGGTCATAGAAAAATGTCAACAAAAGCGCCAAGTCCAAGTTCAAATGATTTCTTCCAATGGAGACTAAACTCCAAGGTTTTGATTGTGAAACACTAGATTTTATTATGTGGTCCAACTCCACCTTTGGCAAAATCTGAGTGGCATAATGTACTTTCTGTGAGAGAGGCACACAGGCAGGCACACACGTAAATACACACACACACTGCGGTCCTAGCACCAAGTTCCTTTTGTCCTCATTGCAACCAAATGATTCATGTGGCACAAATAATATGACAGATGTAGCTTTAAAAATTCAGTTTTATTGCGAGTGTCTTTTTGACTGAAACTTTTTTCATTTTCTGGTATCTCTTGTGACCATATGGAGTTTAGATGGCAGTGAATTCCCTTCTACTAACTCAAACCCTTTTCTGCACCTGGGCACAATTTTGGATAAGAAGATGAAGTAAAGGTGGCGAAAAGTGTCAGGATTAATATACCAGATCACATTATGAGTAAAAGTGTACATTCTCCTTTTTTGGGAAAGGACAATTTCAGTACTACGATTTTGTTAGAATTTTATTTTTAAAAGTGACATTGTGGAGATTCTATGTATGGATTTTTAAAATTTATTTCCCTCGAATGATAGAGAAAGACAAAGACTTGCTTAGATTCTGATATCTAGTTGAAGCAATTATGATCATTTGACCTTTTTAAAACTTTAGTTTACAAGGAGTTGAAGTCTCAGACTTCACCAGACTCTTAATAGTGCAAATATTAATAGAGTGTTTACTATGTATCAGGTGCTGTACTTAACTCTTTTCATGTTCTAGTGCATGTAATATTCACAGAAATCCTATGAATCATAAACTATTATTATTAACTCCATTTTATAGACAAGAAATTAAGGCACAGAGAGGTTAGGTGATTTGTCTGAAGTCACACAATTAGTTGTGGTGAAACCAGGATTTGAACTGAGGGATTGAGCTCAGGAGCCATTCTACTGTAAAGACACATGTACACATATGTTTATTGCAGCACTATTTACAATAGCAAAGACTTGGAACCAACCCAAATGCCCATCAGTGATAGGCTGGATAAAGAAAATGTGGCATACACATACCATGGAATACTATGCAGTCATAAAAAATGAGTTCATGTCCTTTGCAGGGTCCTGGATGAAGCTGGAAGCCATCATTCTCAGCAAACTAACACAGGGACAGAAAACCAAACACCACATGTTCTCACTCATAAGTGGGATTTGAACAATGAGAACACACGGACACAGGGAGGAAGGGGAACATCACACACCGGGACCTCTTTGGGGGATGGGGTTCATGGGGAGGGAGAGCATTAGGACAAATACCCAACGCATGAGGGGCTTAAAACCTAGATGACGGATTGATAAGTGCAGTAAACCACTGTGGCACATGCATACCTAGTAACAAACCTGCACATTCTGCACAGATGTCCCAGAACTTAAAGTAAAAGTTAAAAATAAAAGTTTGCCTTCTAAAAAAAAGTTTATGCCCTTGACCATGGTGCTACTAGGAGTTTCAGAAATTATAGCTCCTTTGGTACTGAATATCAAGATGTGTTGTTTTTTGTTACCTCATTAGTAGGAACTCTATTTGGTATAGCACACAAAAAGATGTTTCATTTAGTTACTTTGAATATATTGGATATTGTTCTTTCAAAAAAGCAATGTATGACCATTGTAAAGTCAAATAATATGGATATTTATGTGAAAATTAATAACAAATCAACTTTCCTAAAGGGATCAAATGTTATTAGGTATGTATTTCTTTGTTGTTAAAAAATGTTAATTGTATACATTTATGGAATACAAGTGATTGTATTGAATACAAATGGTGTTATGATATGTGCATAAAATGTGGAAGGATTAAATCACTAACATATCCATCACCAGAAATACTTATTTTTTGTAGTGCGAATATTTGAAATTTTATTCTCCTAGCAATTTTGTAATGTGCAATGCATTATTAACTATAGTACCAACTATGTAATAGATCTCAAAAACTTATTCCTCCTGTCTAATTAAAACGTTGTACCCTTTGACCAGTATCTCCCCATTCACTCCACCCCTCAGCCTCAGGTAACTACCATTCTACTTTCTGCTTCTATGAGGTTGACTGTTTTAGATTCCACATTTAAGTGAGCTCATGCACTATTTGTTCTTTTGTGCCCAGTTTGTTTCACATAGCATAATGTCCCCCAGGTTAATTCAAGTTATCACAAATGACAGAATTTTCTTTTTGGGGGAATTGAATAGTATTCCACTGTATATATTCAGGTATGTATTTTATACCTTTTTCTACACTAATTTCACTTTTTCTCTCATTTTTCTCTTTTGTTCTTTCTTCTTTAATCTCCAAATGAGATAACCCTTTACACATTATCCTGTAATTTTAAAGCACAATATTCATAGGGCATATACATATCATATTTATAATTGTATTATATATTACTTATAATAAATAATAGATTATTATATATTTCTATTATCTATTTAATCATTTTCCTAATGGTTGTCATTTAAATTTTTAACACATTAATTTGGTGACTTTTCCTAATCCAAACAATGCTCTAATAAACATGCAAATGTTTACATCTCCATGCATTACTACTTTATATATCAGTAAAAGAGAGTCTCAGAAGTGGGCGTGATAGTCAAGGGGCATATATTTTTTTGTGAGATTAATTTTTAAAGTTTCTAAAATGCAGAAAAAGTTGACCTACAGATACACATTTATTTATAATGATTTATTCAGTTACTGTTTTCTCAGATTTACTGAGATCAATTTACATATAGTCAAATTCACCTTTGAAAGTATGTGGATCTATGAGCTTTGATGCATGCATCCAGTTGCACAGCCACCACCACAATCAAGTTATAGAATTGTTCTACCAACCCAAATCTCCTCTCATGACCCTTGGTAGTGAATCCGCTTCCTTCTCCCAGATACCTGTCTTTACAGTTTTGCCATTTCCAGAATATGACATAAATGGGGTCAAGTAGTTTATGACCTTTGGATTTAGCACAATGCATTTGAAATTCGTTCATCTTATTGCTCATACCAATAATTCATTCATTTTTATTGCTGAGTAATATGCAATTATATGGTTGTACTACAGTTGTTTATCCGTTCACTAGCTGAAGGACATTTGAATTTCCCCCAGATTTAGTGATCATGAATGAAGTTGCTCTATTTGTCTAAAATTTACATGAGCATAAGTGTTTATTTCTTTTTGGTAAATACACAGGAATGAAATTGCCTGATCATGTGATAAGTACATCTTTAACTTTATGAGAAACTGCAAACTGTAATCCAAAGTGGCTCTACCATTTTGCATCCCCATCAACAAAGTCTGAGAGTTCTTGTTGGTTCATATTGCTACCAGCACTGAGTATTGTTGCTTTGTCGTTGGTTCTTCAAAATTTTAGTTATTCAAATGGATGCATAGTGGTATCTCTTATAATTTTAATATGCATTATCCTAATGGCTACTGATATTGAACATCTTTTCATGTGTATTTTTGCCACTTGTATCTCTTCTTTGCTGATGTATCTGTTCAAATCTTTTGTTTTTTGAACTGGTTAGTTTTCTATTTTTTGGTGTTTGAGCATTTATATATATTCTTGACATAAGTCCTTAATCAGGTAATGTGATTTGTAAATATATTCATCTATTCTGTGGCTTGCTTTTTCATTCTTCCAATAAATTAAAGTTGTTAATTTTGATAAGGTCAAACTTATCAATTGTTCTTTTGGGGATTGCGATTTTGTTGACATATATAAGAAATATGTGCCCAAATAAATTTTTTTCTTAAATGTATATAGTTTCAGATTTACTTTAGTTTAGGTATTGTTTGGATAAGATTTAGGTCTATGATTAATTTTGAGATAATTTTATATGGTATGTATTTTAGGTATATATTTTATACCTTTTCTCTACACTAATAATTTCTCTAGGTATGCTTTCTCTAAGGTATGCTTTTTATGCATCTATTTAGATAAATAGACTGTTGATATAGTGAATTATGTTGACTCAACATGGGGAACCAGTTTTGCATTTTTGAAATAAACTTCACTTGGTCATGATGTATTATCTTTTATATACAGATTCAATTTAAAAATATACTGAGAATGTTTGCATAACTATTCACAAGGGATATTTGGTCTAGAGTTTGTTGTTGTGGTTGTTCTAATAATATCTTTATCTGGTTTTATTACCAGAGATTTATCTAATAATATGCTTATCTGGTTTTATCATCATAAAATGATATGGGAAGTGTTCCCACCTTTTCTGTTTGCTGGAAAAGGTTATATAATATTGGCATTATTTCTTCTATGAATGGTTCATAGAATTCACCAGTGAAGCTATTTGAGCCTAAAAAAATTTTTTGCTAGTGGATTTTAAACTATGGATTCAATTCCTTAATAGATAAAGGAATATTCAGGTTATCTATCTTTTCTTGAATGAGTTTTGGTACTTTGTATCTTTTAAGAAATGTTTGCGTTTCATCTAAGTTTTTGAACTAATTTGGCACAATTTTTTGTAATGTTTTATTATTGTCTTTATAATTTTCATAAGGTCTGTAGTGATGTTTTCACTTTCATTTTTCCAATTGGTAATTTGTGTTTTCTCTTTTTTTACTTGGCTGTTTTGGCTATACGTCTATCAATTTTATTGATCTTTTAAAAGAACCAGTTTTTGGTTACCTTAATTTTGTCGTACTTATATTTCATTACTAGTTTTATTAATTTCTTTGTTTATCTTTATTATTTCTTTATTCTTATTGCTTGGGGTTTAGTTTGCTCTTTTCCCGGGTTTCTTAAGATGGAAGCTTAGATCATTAATTTGAGAACCTTCTTGTCAACTGTCACTTAGCACAATCATGTAAGTAGAAGAGTCTTTTGCAGAAAATATGAAAAGATACGGCTGTGGGATATAAACAATTAGATATTTTATAGTAAACAAAATATTCAAATTCTAAAGTTTAAGTTAAATCACCAAATAGTAATTTCATATTTTTTAATATAATTTTAAAAGAGCTTGGAAGTCCTAGCCAGAGCTATCAGACAATAGAAAGAAAGAAAGAAAAGGCATCCAAATGGAAAAAGAAGAAGTTTAATTATTTCTCTTCTCTACGATATGATTCTATGCCTAGAACACCCTACAGACTCTGCCAAAAGGCTCCTAGAACATATAGGAAACTTTAGTAAACTTTCAGGATACAAAACCTATGCACAAAAATTTGTAGCATTTCTATACAACAACATTCAAGCAGAGAGCCAAATCAAGAATGAAATATCATTTAGAGTAACCACAAAAAAATAAAACACCTAAGAATACAGCTTACCAAGGCAGTGAAAAATTTCTACAAGGAGAACTGCCAAACACTGCTGAAAGAAATCATAGACAACACAAACAAATAGAAAAATATTCCATGCTCATGGATTGGAATAATCAACATCATTAAAATGACCATCCTAACCAAAGCAATCTACAAATTTTAAACTATTCCTACAAAACTACCAACATCATTTTTCAAAGAATAAGAAGAAACTATTTTGAAATTTATATGGCACCAAAAAACGCCTGAATAACCAAAACCATCCTAAACAAAAAGAACAAAGCTGAAGGCATCACATTTTTCAACTTCAAACTATACTATAAATAATCAAAACAGTCTGGTACTGGTACAAAAACAGACACAAAGAGCAATGGAACAGAATAGAAACCCAAGAAGTAATCCCAGCACTTTGGGAGGCCAAGGTAGGAGGATCACTTGAACCCAGGAGTTTGGGACCAGCCTGAGCAACATAGTGAAATCCTGTCTCTACAAATAATAATAATGATAACAATTAACTGAGCGTGGTGGCTTGTGCTTGTAGTCCTACCTACTGAGGAGGTTGAGATGGGAGAATTGCTTGAGCCTGGGAGATTGAGGCTGCAGTGAGCTGTGATCAAGCCACTGCACTCCAGCCTGGGTGACAGAATAAGACCTTATCCCCCAAAAACCCAAAACAAAACAAAAAAGAAAAACCAGAAGTAAAGTCACACACCTATAGCCATCTGATTTTTGACATATGCAGAAGAATGAAACTGAACCCCTATGTTTCACTATGTACAAAAATTAACTCAAGATGAATTACAGATTTAAATGTAAGACCTCAAACTATAAGAATCCTAGAAGAAAACCCAGGAAACACCATTCTGGACATCAGCCTTAGGAAATAATTTATGACTAGGTCCTCAAAAGCAATTGCAACAAAAAGCAAAAGTTGATAAGTTGGACCTATTCAACTAAAGAATTTCTGCACAGCAAAATAGACTATCAACAGAGTAAACAGACAACCTAAAGAATGGGGGAATATTAGCAAACTGTGCATCCAACAAAAGTGTAAAATCCGGAATTCATAAGGAAATTAAATAACTGAATAAGCGAAAAAAAACCCATTAAAAAGTAGGCAAAACAGACACTTCTCAAAAGAAGATATACAAGTGGCCAGCAAACATTAAAAAAATGCTCAACATCACTAATCATCAGAGAAATGTAAATAAATATCCTGATGAGATACCATCTTACACCAGTCACAATGGCTATTATCAAAAAGCCAAGGGCCAGGCGCAGTGACTTATGCCTGTAATCCCAACACTTTGGGAGGCCAAGGCGGGCAGATCACGAGGTTAGGAGGTCGAGACCATCCTAGCCAACATGGTGAAACCTTGTCTCTACTAAAAGTACACAAATTAGCTGGGCATGGCGGTGGGTGCCTGTAATCCCAGCTGCTCCGGAGGCTGAGGCAGGAGAATCGCTTGAACCCGGAAGGCGGAGGTTGCAGTGAGCCGAGATGGCGCCATTGCACTCCAGCCTGGGCGACAGAGACTCTGGTCTTAAAAAAAAAAAAAAAAAAAAAGAAAAAGAAAAAAAAAAAAGACCAGGCGCAGTGGCTCATGTCTGTAACCCCAGCACTTTGGGAGGCCAAGGCTGTGGATCACCTGAGGTCAGGAGTTGGAGACCAGCCTGGCCAACGTGGTGAAACCTCCTCTCTACTAAAAATACAAAAATTACCCGGGGGTGGTGGCAGGTGCCTGTAATCTCAGCTACTCAGAAGACTGAGGCAGGAGAATTGCTGGAACCAGAGAGGCAGAGGTTACAGGGAGCCGAGATTGTGCCATTGTTGGATGAGACTGACTCCACCCTGGAGCCAACAACATCGAGACTCCATCTCAAAAACAAAGAAACAAAAAAAATTCCAACAAACTACAGATGCTTGCCAGGCTGTGGAGAAAAGGCAACACTTATACACTCGGTAGAAATCTAAATTAGTTCAGCCACTGTGGAAAGTAGTTTGGAGATCTCTAAATAACTTAAAATAGAATGACCATTTGACACCGCAATCCCATTACTGGATATATATTCAAAAGAAAATAAATTGTTCTACCAAAAAGACTCATACAGTTATATGTTCATTGCAGCACTATTCATAATAACAAAAACATGAAATCAACCTAGTTGGTCATCAACAGTTGAGCAACTTGGATAAAGAGAATATAGGACACATATAACATGGAATAGAATGCAGCTGTATAAAAGAACACAATAATGTTTTTGCAGCAATGCAGATGCAGCTGGAGGTCAAATACCATATATTCTCACTTGTAAGTGGGAGCTAAGCATTGGATACTCATAGACGTAGAGATAGGAATAGTAGACACTGGAGACTCCTGGAGTGGAAGCGGGGGAGGCAAGTGTTGAAAAATTATTGGGTACTATAGACAATTGGGTAATTTTATTGCTTACAACCTGGGTAACAGAGTCAATCGTACTCCAAACCTCAGCATCAGGCAATATACCCCTGAAACAACCTGCACATTTACCTCCTGAATCTAAAATCTAAAATAAAAGAGCTGGTAAATGAGCATGAAATGTGGACTAAGCTAGATGGTACACATAGAAGATAGTGGTCAACATATAATTAGGTGAAGATATGGGGCAGAACAAATTTATCAACTTAATCATGGCCAGGTTACTACTCTATCTGATACCAATTTATACCTGAGGACTTCCATATTCTACATAAGATTTGAGAAGGGGGCTCAAAGCCTTAAATTAATGGAACCAGAGGTATGGGAATGGAGTAGAATAGAACAAAACATCTTAGTATGTTAAAGCTGGAAGGAGGAGTAAAAAGATCTCTTTTAACTTATTTTTCTCTAATAATAGGAAAATTGAGGACAAGAGAGGCTAATTAACTTGGCTATCACAATCTAGATGATAAGGGCAGAATTGAGATCCTTGAAACCTATGTAGTTGCTCTAAAGGCAAGGACCCTGTCTTTTTGGTTTTTTTCAGATTCCCCACTCTGAAGAACACAATGCATATTGTTTTGCAAATAATGAGAAATATTTAAAGATGAAAACCAGAATCACACACATATACACACACACACACGTGCGCACAGACAGAGAGAGGGTCAGACAGTGAAAGAGAGAGAACATTTATTTTGTTTCTTAAAGAAATGCTTTTTCTAGCTGTGTTTGTGGTGAGTAAGTAAAAAATATCTGAAAAAAGTAGATTAGTCTCTATCACTGTTCTTTCTTAGAGGAAAAAGAATCTAAACTTTGTTCTCTATTTCCCTCCTATCAGACTTAGAGAGGTTTCATTTTGCCTGGAGTGGTACTTCTTGAGGGTAAGACTGAGTGATGCCACGACCTCTTATAGTTTTTTCAGGTACACCAGTCGGAGGGCAATTAAAGAGTAAAGAAAAACAAATCTCTTTTAAATGTTTGCTATAAACTTTACAGGTAAACAAGTTAGCAGACTCATTGTGAATATCTCTTAGGCATTTTTTAAAATTTCCTAAGTGTTAAACATTTATTAATTGTTATTATGTCCTCTAGCTTTGAGTCAAAAGGGGAATTTTTCCAACGTGTACTCATAGTAATATGTCAGATGAAAATTATATATGCTGCTACTTAATGAAAAAACATTATTGGTGGTTTGAAAGAAACTTATTTTTTTTTATATTCCTAGAATCTCTGGGAAACAATCTACTTAGAAAAAAACAAGCAAACACACACACACATATGCTATACATATACACAAAACCAGATAACAAAATCACTTTCTGTTGCAGTAGATCAAAGATCTAGCTGTGCCCAGGGAAGTTGTTCTGTCTTCTGCCTTCCTTACCCAAGCATTTTACTTTATTGAGAAACTTTTATAATCCCCAAATCCTTAAAAACCTTAGAAAGAGAAAAATATAATTTTTCTAATTTTTTACCTTCCTAGTTCAAGTCTTCATCAAGGTATAACATTCTGCCATTAGAAAAACTCCATTCAGTTAACAATTAACCTCTAATAAATTGCATGTCCTTTAAGGATGGGTTAAAACATTTTGCTTGTATTGGTTATTAACATGTTTATGTGGATAGAATTAATTCATTTTCCTATCTGTGTTATTAATACAGCCTTTTCAGGACAACAAGCCACTGAGGTAAGTCTTGATAGGAAGGAGAATGGAGAGAAAGAACCATGATTGAGAGTTTCACCTAGAATGGTCAGGCCTATGCAGAGCTGCAGGAAAAGACACTGGGTAACCAGAGGCCATGTGGTGGCCCCTGAGCAGCTTAGTGGGTGAGAAATAAGGACCATAAAGAATGAGAGAACTGGTGAAAAATTTTGCTTTTCTCATAGTTGTTTTTTTGTTTTGTTTTTTTTTATAAGACTTATCCTGAAGATCAACTCATCCTGAAGATTAACATGTGCATTGAAGTTTTCTTGAAATAGGGTAGAAAGGTACTATGCCACCAAATATGTAGAAATACTATTTTCTTGCCATTCTCTTTAGTTTGCATCACAAAGTTGTATTCATTCATTTTTACACGGCTATAAAGAATACCCGAGACTGAGAAATTTATAAACCAAAGAGGCTTCATTGATTCACAGTTCTACCTGGCTGGGGAGGCCTTAGGAAACTTACAACCATGGAGGATGGTGAAGGGGGAGCAAGGCACATCTTACATAGCAGCAAGAGAGAGAGCAAGAGAAGGGGGAATTGCCAAACACTTTTAAAACCATCAGCTGTCATGAGAACTCCCTCACTATCATGAGAACAGCATGGGGTAAACCAGCCTGATGATCCAATCACCTCTTATCAGGTCCTTCCTTCTACACATGGGGATTACAATTTGAGATGAGATTTGTAGGGGCACAAAGCCAAACCATATCAAAGGTTTACATATTTTAAAATAATAATTCATCATTTAAATGCATAACTATGAATTTAGAGGTCCTGATTCCACAGGGGAAGGGGAGGCATCATTTATACACACCCAAAAATGACACTGTAATTTTTCAAGGGCAGAACTACAGGATTCAGAAGAGCATTTCTAACTGGGCTAAGCCTGTAAACCACTTTCCTTGACATATTATTTTCTCTAGCCCTATCTAGCTTCACACTAAGCTTTCACAAAAAACAGCCTGGATGCATTATTTTACCTCCCACCTTCCATTGACTCCTATCATCCATTGGAATATTCTTTGTCACCCTCCACCACTCTACTGAAACTGCCTTCCCTAAGGAAGGTCCTTCAAACCATCAAACCCAGTAAACACCAGTGCCCCTCACTGGTACTTCTGCTGAACAGAGCCAATTTGTTAGCCCAATGTTGGTGGACAGGGGGCATTCTCTGGTGTCCTGGTTTAGGCTCCATCCAAGGCAGATATGTACCTTAGGCAGGTGCATCTGAGTCTCAGGTTTGGGGCCTTCTCAGGATTCTATTCCTCCTCCAGTGACTGGGTTCCCTAGTGACTTGGACCCAGGATATTCCCCTGCCTTTTCCCCAGAAGTGGAAACAATTTTTTTCTCTGCTCCCTTTTTGCGGTTTTCATGGGTCTTCACATGTGTCCTCATGGTGATATGTGCTCTTCCCTCAGTGGCTTAAGAAATCTTTGTGTGTGTTGAGGAGAAAGGATAGAAAGATTGGGACAGGCTTTGAGCCTTTTCTGCAGCAGCTTCTGCTCTCCTCCCCTAGATCTCAACAAGGAAGGCATCCTTCAGTTTCTCTCCCTGTTCCCAACCTTTCTTTTGAGTACCTGGTGAGATCCATGAAGAAGAAAAGAGCCCTGCAGTGAATTTGTCTTTTCCTATGTTTGTGACTCCCATAAGTTCTATAATATCACTATCACACTAGGTCAGTCACAGAATTTAGCATTTTTTAAAAACCTTTAGCTTGCTGCTTCTTGTTAGCATGTATGGACCCTTGGTATGCCCTCAATAAGTAGGTCTTGCATCCTATTTTTGTTGTTGTTGTTGTTGTTGTTGTTGGAAGCACCTACCTCTCCTTAGCCTTCAGGCTAGATCATTATCCTGTGACCTCAGCTTTCTCATTATTCAAAAAATTATTGGCTTTTTTCTTGTTTAGTATATTATTGTCTTTTTCTTGCTTCTTATTCTCCTCAATTAGAAAGACTGCCTTCAGCTTTCTACATTCAAAGTGGAGGCTGAAAGTCTCGCCTTCATTTTCAAAAGGCAGTTTTGATAGGAACAGAATTTTAGGTTGACAGGATTTGGGTCCTTTATACTATAAAGATACCTTTTTTTCTCCTCTGTATGCTTATAAGATTTTTCTGCTGTTTCTCTGATTATTCTGATATATTTTGGTGTAGTATTTTCATTTTCATTTGGCTGGAACTTTGTTGAATTTTTGGATCTGTGAATTTATAATTTCCATTCAATTTGGAAAATTTTCTATGATCATTTCTTCTCTTTTTGTCTGTCCCCCTTCTCTTCTCCTTCTGGGGTTTTAATTACACTATATTACTCACTTGGCAATTTCCACAGGCCTCTGATGCTCATTTTGTTCTGTTCATTTTTCAGTGGTATTTTTCTCTGAGTCTTATTTTGGATAGTTTCTATTTTGATGTCTTATAGTTCACTGATTATTTCTTCCGCAGTGTCTAATATGCTCTTAATTCTATCCAGTGAATTTTTAATTTTATATATTGTGTTTTTCATGCTCAAAGTCTGTAATATATTTCGTTACCCTTCTTATCATGTTCATAATTTCTTCTACTTTTTAAAGCATGTGGAGTATATTTGTGATAGTAGATTTAATGTTATTTGATAGTGTTAAATAGTATTTGATGATTCTCTCAGTGTGCAATTTCTGTGTCTATTTCTAGTGCTTATTTTTTCTCTTGTTTTTGAGTTTTATTTTCCTGCTTCTTTGAATCAATGGTGTTTTCTTTTTTGGATGTTAGGCATTGAGACTTTTATAATTTATATTTCCTTTAGTATTATTGGGCTTTGTTTTAGGACACAGTGAAGTTACTTGGAATCAATTTGTTTCTTTTGAAGCTAATTTTTAAGCTTTTATAGGACATGTTCAGAGCCTCACTACTAAGGCAATATCCTCCTAGATTCTACTTGATTCCTCTTATATGTGGATATCTTTCTACTCTGCCTGACTGAACATAGAATCTTCCTAATCTTATTTTCAATTCCAAGGATTGTTGTACTTATTCCTTTTCTTTCTTGTAGTTATTTCCTCAGCCTCTGCTACTTTCCTCCCACCATGTATGTACAGAGCACTTCTTAGTCAAACATTCAAGAGAAACCATCTGAAGATCTCTGGAGACATCCCCATGAAGTTCATTTCTCTGAGTTATTTTTTTTTCCCACCACAAATTCTAGCCACCTTGGCCTTCCTGAACTCCTAATGATGCCTCCTCTACTCATCCGGGCCTCTGGACCCTGAGTGGGTTTCCTCTTGCACTGCAGTCTGAAAGGTTTCTATGGGCAGTTAGCTTGAGCAGCTACCGGTCTCACCTCATTTCTTTCTCTCAGGGATCATTGTTTTGGGCTATCAACAATATCTGAGAATCGCGTTTCACGCATTTTGTCTACTTGTGTAGTTGCTTAAGGTGGGGTGACAAATTTCATCCCTGTTAGTAAATCATGGCTTCCCAAAACCTGGTCCATGTCAAACTGCCATTTAGAAACTTGCTTTAATCCAAACATCTGCCCTCTTTACTCTCATTACTGAGATGCTGGGGGACTGTTGGAAGACATCACATAAACATGAGCAATGTTGACTCTATATTTTTACAGTCCTCAATTTCAGCTGTTTTCCCAGCACCATTTCCCATTACAGCTATTTCAAATGCTTGCCAATCTTTTCAAGTCCCCAATTCCAACATCTAGAAAGTTTTGTAAGCAAATTAACCTTTTTAATATGCTCCAGAAGAGATTAAGGACATCTTAATGGAAATTCCTCAAATCTCCTATCAATACGCCTAAAAATACAACTCCTTCCCTTGTACTCTTTACATATTTTCTTTCCTCTTTTCTGTGATCTTGATCATAGATTGCTACCTTTTGACGTTATATTTTCTTTTTAAAATATTTTGCTCATCATTGTATCCTTTTTATTTTGTCTGATAATATGATTGCTGCAAAAGATTAAAACTTTATGGAAGAGTGAAAACCATCCCCTGCACACATAAAAGTTAATAATTTACATTAAAAGTCAGCTATAGCTATTTTTTCTGCTTCTGTGAAGTGCCCTCTCAAAGGACAATGTCTATAAACTTGTGAATGTGGCTGCTAGAGGCCTCTGTGCAGACAACTATTGTCCTTTGAAAACCTAGTATCTCAATGCTAAACTCAACTTAATGTTCTCCTTTACTGAAGATCCTTCAGTGACCTCTTCTCTTTTATGGGGTAAAAGCCCAAATTCTAAAAATGTTTTACAGCACCCCTCATAGCCTTGTCCTTTACTATCTCTCATCCTCAACTACTCTGAACTTTTCCATTTATATGAAAATGAACTGACAATAGACAGATTAATGAGAGAAAATGTATATAGATTTATTTAATGTGCTTATAGGATGGGAGAATCACAGGAGAATGATTATCCAATAACCTAATGAGGTCTGGATGCTTATATATAAGTCTTCATAGGGCAACAGGACACAAGGGCTGAAGGAGTGAATAATTTTCGGGAAAAATGAATGAGTCCAAAGAGCAATGGTTTGGGACAAAGTTCCTCTGAGCTCTGGGGAAGGTAGCAAGAAGGTGAGGGGTGGAAGTTCACTGTGAACAAATGTTGTCTTATTAGGTAGATAAAACTTTCCAGGAAATCTGTTAGAGCTGCTCTCAGAAAAATAGATGAAAGTCTTTCTAGGCATGGTGACAACTCCTACTCTCTTCTCTTCCCCATGCTAAATCTTTTCTGGTAATTTGATGAGATTCCTAAGGAGAGGGTCTTAAGACAATTGCATTTCTTTTGAAAGAAAGTTTTCTTAGTCAGATAAGGAAATTCCAGAGACAGGGGTCCTCTTATTTGGGGGAAAATAAGAAAATCGGAGAGACAGGGATACAGGGAAAGGTCAGAAAGAGACCGTGGGGCTGTGTCTTTAGTTAACGTGTCAGAGGTCCATATTTGGGGGTATTGTTTTCTGAGCCCCAACATATAAGAAGCACATTCAGCACATTTGGTTCTGCCATCCCATCAATCTGAAATTCTCTTTTCCAGATATCCATATGACTTGTTTTTCACTTCCTTCGGGGATCTCCTTAAAATTCACCTTACCAAGTCTTCCTTGACTACTAAGTATGAAATAATAATACTTCATTTCTGCTCTGGTGCTCCTCACAATGTTTCACTTCATAGCCCTTAACGTCACCTAATAGAAAAGATGTTTATTTGTTTACTGATTGTTTCTCCCCATTAAACTGTAAGCTCCATAAAGGCAAGGATGTTTATATTTTTGATTCACTGTTACAACATACGCACCTTGAATACTAACTTCTCTCCAGTGAGCACTCAAAATATTAGGATAAATGCTTTGCATTTATCTTTAATTTATATTTTGTGGTTTCCCAGAGCACAAACACTTGTGCAGTGAGGTCTGAAGTTCTTTCATGATTGCCTGAAAGCTCCACTAGAAAAATTCTCCTCTACAAATCTCAGGATTTCAGGCCTAGTCATGAGACCATATTCATTATTTTCTTGAAGTAATTTTATTTCAGGAGCTTTCCCTGCCATGGACCTTCAGGAGACAACTCTAATCCATCTCATTAGGTTTAGGTAACTTCAGATCTGAGGGAGCAGAATTTGATTACTTTCTTTCCTTGTGGAAAGCTTTGTTTACCAGGAAATGATAACTTTACCTGAATTATAAAAAGCTCCATATTTGCCTAATATAAAAAGCTCCACATTTGCCTGAATTATAAAAAACTCCATATTTGCCTAAGAGAAATACTTAAGTAAGCCTCCAAATAAAGGTAGATTATTTCAATTAAAAAAAACCCACCGTCTATTATCTGCTACATGTATACATATATACATTTTAATTTATTTAAAGGGATTATAATTTATTATTCTTCATTCAACTGACTTTCTTTACCTAATCTATTATTAACATTTTCCATGTCAGTACATAAAGGGTTGATTTATTCTCTTTAATATTTGCATAGCTGCTGTTTAATTTTTAAACTCTCCCATTGATTTCCATTTATGGATCTTTTAACATCACTGCAGAGAACATCCTTGTACACACACCTTTAAACTGTCATTTTCTGAAGAAAGTATTAAAAGTAGAATCTCTCGACCAAAGTGTGTAAACATTTAAAATTTAGTTTTATTTTAAAATTATTTCCAGATAATTGCCAATTTATACCCATGCCAATAATGTAAATGACTTCATAGTGTCCTATATTCTTACCATCATTGGGCATCATTGTTTTTAATCTTTTTTCATCTGATAGGGAAGATCGTTTAATTTTGCATTTTGTGTTTTATTTTGCATTTATTTGATTAATTGTAAGGTTGGGTATATTTCGTATTTACATTATCTATTTATATTTCTTCTGTTATGAACTTCTTCTCTATAAGCCTTTCTAATTTTTCTAATAAGGTGATTTGCTTTTTAGTACATAAGTTTTGGAAATATTTCATGTATATAGAATCACGCCATTTATTTAAATCATGTGTGTGTTTATCTGTTTGTTGATTATTTGAGCTATGGAATTCTAGAAGACTTTTTCAAAGAGTTCTATTATCACTGTGGCTTTGTTCAGTTCTCATTATATTCATAACAGCTTTTGCGTTGTGTATTACAATGCAAAGTTATTTGATACATAAAGGTTAAGACGTTTGTATATTTTTGATGGGTTTTAATTCATTGGCTGGTCAGTTTCTACACTACTGAGTTATTAAACATTTTAGTTCCAAAATGTGATATATCTTCTAGTTGTCTTAAGAAGTTAAGGTTGTTCTAAAGTTTTGACTCACATAAGATCTTTTTTCTTTGTCTTTGCTGTTTCATGAGTTTCTTTTTTTATCATAGAGGGGATTTCTGTTAAGTGTGGTTTATTCTTTCCTGGATTTCTCTATTTCCCAGTTTCAAACTCCTATTCTTAACTAACTTTTTCCAATAATCCTATAATCCTACTAACGATAATTTTAATCAAATAAAAGGAAACAAATGCAAGGAAACCAAAAAATAACTCCATTCCTCAATTCCTTACTTAAACTTTTTGGATTTTTGTAGTCAAGTTACACAAAAGACAATCTTTACATTCACAAGTTCCTCATAGTGACCTTTTTTTTCTATCTCTCCCCCTAAAGTCTGGGCTCCTTCCTCACCTTGCTATGGAGTCTACTCAGGGAAAAGTTACCAATTACACCTAAATTATCATACCCAACTAATTCTTGTCAGGATTTATATTATTTGATCTTTTCTGCATTTAAGACCATTTAACTCAGTTGGAGAAATACTTTTATCCTTTGACTTTTACCACATACTCACTTTTTGGACTCCTTTGCCACCTGTGTTTCCTCGGTATGCCCTTTACACACCCATGCTCACCTGAATGTATGGCTGCATCCACCCACATGTGGATCATCCTGAGATCTGTATCTGTGATGTAAAATTCTCTCCTGAACTCCAAACACACAGAATGCTGGACAGTCTATGTGGATATTACAAAAGAAGCTGAGAAAAAAATACATAGAACTGAACTCATTGTCTTCCCTCCATTGCACTTGATGCAGATTTCTCAACAGCACCTGAAATTCTCTGTTATATCTATTAGATTGTAGGCTGGTACCCTTTTACTGTATCTGTGATATTCAGATAGGGGGCTGTGGGATGTGAGGATCCACAGTCTCTGAGACCCTTAAAGTGGTAATACCTCCAGTTTGGAACTCATTTCTGGAATGTCTTTCCCTTATAATGAATGTGGAAGCAGAAAAAAAAAAAAAGGAAGGGGGAGAATGAATGTCATCAATAATAAATGCTTGAAGGTAGAAACTGAGAGTTATTCGTGTTTTGAAGCTAGTATAGTACCTGCAGCATGTTAACTAGTCAGTATATGCTTATTGTATCACACTGAACCTACTCTTCATTAAACCTTACTTGTAGCTCGAGACTTGGTTGACTGATAAGAGAAAGTAACCAACATTTGTCATGGATAATCCTAATTCTAAACAAGAGAAACAAAAAGTTTCCTACAAAATTGAGAATTTTGATGCTAAATTTGATTGTCTCTAGGAAAATTTTTTTTGAAATAAAAAAGATAATATTAATCTTCATTATTTAATTTTACATTGTCAAGGAATAAAATTTATTGGCACATTTAACTTGCAGATTTATCAACTTTTTTATTGGCATGCAAAAGTATGTCATATTTTTTGACCCTAGTGTTTCTGCTTTCTCTTTAAACACTGTTGATTCTTTTATTGAGTGCCCTAAAAGGTTCTGCCAGTTTTAAACCCAGGAGGCTGGTACCCCATCTGTTTAACTGGAAACCATTTAATCCAAGCTGACACTTCTCTTCTTAGGAGGTATTTCCAGTGATCTGTGAAACCAAAACTTTCCATTCTGTGCACATATATCTCTGGGTCTGACAACGTGTTGAACACATTGGGGCAAATGCCCAGATGCCCTTGACACCGTGGAGGTTGGCTAAATTCTGGCCAAGCCTCAACAATAGAATTCTAGTAAAGAGTAAGTCATCCACAAAGAAAGAGGCTATCTGGGAATCTGATTTGGTGCAAATCCACACCATTCACATCCTGCTGTGAAGCTAAAGGGAATCTTATGGGTTTAGGACAGATACAATCTAGTCTATAGTATAATAATCCAGATTTGTTCAAGAATCCTAGGCTCTTCAATGTGGCATTTATAATCAAGAATACACCCTGCAGACTGATGTAGAACTAGATTGATTTTTTTTGGGGGGGGGGGGGGAGTTTCAGTTACATTGGAATTCTCCTTTCTATATGAACTTCTTATGTGAAACTCTGTGAGCTTCCTAGGGAACTTCTATGTTAAGATTAAGGATTCTTGGCCCGGTGTGGTGGCTCACGCTTGTAATCCCAGCACTTTGGGAGGCTGAGGCGGGTGGATCATGAAGTCAGGAGATCAAGACCATCCTGGCCAACATGGTTAAACCCCGTCTCTACTAAACATACGAAAATTAGCTGGGCATGGTGGTGCATGCCTGTAATCCCAGCTACTCAGGAGGCTGAGGCAGGAGAATCGCTTGAACCAGGGAGCTGGAGGTTGCAGTGAGCCGAGATCGCACCACTGCACTCCAACCTGACAACAGAACGAGACTCCATCTCAAAAAAAAAAAAAAAAAAAAAAAAAAAATTAAGGGTTCTTGATCCACTAATCTTTGCACTTGCTATCAAAACTTACCTTCTTTTTGTAAAGATTATGATTATTGCATTAAAAACTTCTGTTTTAGTCTTTTAATAATCTCTGGTATCTGATATTGTTTTATTATTTTTTTAGACTGAATATTATGTACCAAGATATACTGTGACTGAAACCTAACTAGACTATTTAAGCATCTACAACTACTTAATCCTTAGATCTGCGATTTGTGACGTGAAGAAAGGGTCCTGTTTACTCATTACTAGTTTCACAAAAAGATTACTTACCATGTTGTTGTTGAAGCATAGTTGCTTCTTGTCCATTTTTATTGCTCCCCAGTCTTACATTAATTTTTCCCTTTGCCAAAGAATAACTGGTTTGCATAAATGGAGCCAGAGCTTCCTTCCTTCCTTCCTTCCTTCCTTCCTTCCTTCCTTCCTTCCTTCCTTCCTTCCTTCCTTCCTTCCCTCCTTCCTTCCTTCTGTCCTTCCTTCCTTCTTCTCTCTTTCTCTCTCTCTCTTTGATACAGGATGCCTTGCTCTGTTACTCAGGCTGGAATGCAGTGGTGCAATCATAGCCCACTGTAACCTCAAACTCCTAGAACCCCTGGGTTCAAGTGATCCTCTAGCCTCATCCTCCCAAGTAGCAAGGACTATGAGCACCCGCCACCATGCACAGCTAATTTCTTTTGTTTTTGAAGAGATGAGGTCTCCCTATGTTCCCTAGGCTAGTCTCAAAACTCCTGGCCTCAAGTTATCCTCCAGCCATAGCCTCCTGAAGCACTGGATATTTTTCTTAATACATTTTGTATCCTTTCTATTATTTTACAGTCTTCATTTTATGCAATTCTATCATCTTTAGTATCTTAATGCGTGTTTCAGTCAATATCTCATTGAATGCATTTCCTAAATATTATAACTTTAAATTTATTTTACAAATGCCTCAAACTTTCCTCTTTCCCCTAAAAGTCTCCTTCTCTGTGGTACACTTACTGTTTCTCTACGGGCTTCAATTTTGTGACCATTGAATGGTACATATCAAACTCCTTGGGGACAAAGTAGGTGAGTTTTCATCTCCCAAAACACTTACTTTAATACATAAATTATTCTATGGAGATCTGTGACTTCTAGCTCTTACCATTTTTGTTTTATTTGATTCAGGTGTGACCCAATGTCACAGTAGTTTAGGCAACTTGCCTTATTATTGGAAATCCCCAAATTTGTGGAAGAGATTAGGAGGATATGTGAATATCAAAGTGAAGAGAAGAATCACATTTACCAAGACATAAGCCCTTGAGTATTTCCAAATTGAAGCATAAAAGGTGGAATAAAATAGAGTAACTTATGTAAAGCCACTTTCCTCCCTCCCCCATATGCACACTGTACTATCAGAAGTTTGCTATTGTATCACATAGGCTCCCTAACATTCAACTGTGTCCACCATGCCTCGAATTCCAAGTTGCTCTTGTTTTTCTCTATTTGTTTTGTCCAACCCTCATGGCCCCATGAATCTAAAAAATATACTTCTTAACAAACTGTGGTAACTTTTATCAGATAAAATTTAATTTTATTAGGTGGCAAATAACCTATAAAACCTATAATAAAGGAGCTGGGAAGAATTATGCATGAGGGTACTCACAGTCTATCTTCCTCTCCCCCATCTCCCAGCATGCATATACATACGCAAATAATAAAAATCAAAGTATTTCCAAATATCTGACTTATTCATTTATTCATTTACCACTTTCAACAATGGAGCAACTTTATGTGCCAGCCCTGTTTTTGCATTGGGCACACAGTGATAAATATAAATAAAAATAAAAGGAGAGGCAAGTGCTACCTTAAATTTTAAAAAGTGTTCACCAGCATGATTTGTAATATTTCGTCTTATCGATTCTCAGGTAAAAAACTAAAATGAGCAGTTGAGAACAGGACTCTTGAGTAGAAAGTAAACCTAAATTTGACAGTTTAATAAAAATGTTAAAATATAATTGAATATTAAAAATAAATATAAGAATATAGCATAGTTCTTGGTCCAGAGAAAGCAGTTGACAAATATCCATTTTTCTATTGTATTATTGCTATTAATACAAAGCCATATTTTTTGCAACCAAAACATTTAGAAACTATATTTTATTATTCATTAAATGATTAATCTTCTCCTCTTGCTAAGATACTTAAAAATCTTAATTATAAGAAAGAGAATTAAGACACTGAATTTAATGCCTACTTGTTCTACTAAAATAGTCTTACGTGGGTGTACAAGTTTTGAAAGTTTTGGAACTGCACACATAGTTTGAAGAAGCTGACATCTTGACAAACTCTGTATTTCAGAGGTTTGGATGAGATTTTAATTCACAAGAAAAGATGCTGAGATAAATATCTTAGTTAGTAAACCCCTAAACTTTACATCTTTCTTAATTTGTTCTTCCTGTATTTAAAATATTTTCTTCACAAAAGAAAATGGCCTTATATGGCCACTCATATCCTCTGAATCTTTTTCTATGCTTTTATAGAACCCAGTATTGTTTTCAAGATACTTTTCACGTTTTAAAAATTATATATTGGTATAATTAATAGACTAAGATCTGATTTCTCCATCAGACTACAAACTCAGGGCAGAAACTGGGTCTGTCTTTTAACCGCTGTTAGATCTCCAAGTCTAGCATGATGCATGACACCGAGTGGGTTTTCTATAAATACTTACCAAATAACTGAAATTTATAAGTGTAAGTTGTATTTCTTGTCCCATGTGTTAGGTATCGATGACACATAACTAGAAAAACTACGAATTTCAAAAAACTATTGATTTCTTCAGGTGCCTCTCAGTTACTGGTGGAAGTACTGGAAGATTTACGTTTTATTTTACCAATTTCCATTCACTTCAGTCCTGTCATTCAATCATTCATTCAACAGTATTTCTTGAGTGCCTACCACGTGTGCCAGGCACTGTTTTCGGAGCTGGGGAGAGTCAGTAAAGGAAAGCGAGGGCTTGTCCTTATGGAGCTTCCATTTTGGGAATAGCTGTTTCGTGGATCAATGCCTCTAAATATTAATACCGAGATGCAGCAAAACTTTATTGTAAGGTCCAGTATTTCTAGTTGTCTTAAAGAGATTTCTTGCCCAAAATAAATATTTATATCTTTCTAATAATTCACACCTGACAGCATCACCACTGAATCTCCCCGAACAGCCTTGCCCTCCTCTTAGTTAGACCAGGCTTGGGGAGAAGCCTCCACGCTTCACGTGCCATCTCAGGACTAGCGGCTTGGAAAACAACCGGTATCTTTTTCTGTAGACTTTCCCAGTACTCTTTCAGACTTGGTTTCTGTTTTTGTTTACTCTGTGGTACCTTCACTCTGTACCTCAGGCTACTGGCAGAAATAAGCATCACTTAAAAAGTAATTTAGGAAATAAGTATACTTCCCCTAGGGTGCAAATAAAAGGAAAAGTTGCAGTAAACAGCTAATGTAAGCAAAAGGTGCCTTGGGGGAACCCTAAGAGTCACTTCTTTCAAACCAGCAATAACTTCTGGTGCTATTGGTCCTGAGGCAGCAGCCGTCAACATTGTTTAAAAAAGCTCCCTTATGGTGTTCTCATTAATTAACTGCACTGTTTGTTGATTCTAGATTGATTCAGTTTGTTCTCTGGAGAGTGTTTGTGGAAACTCACTAACGCCTTGATGCAAAATTTCATCTTCAGGCCCTAAATTCCCAAGGTAGTGGTTTACCGGGACGTATAGAAGATGAAGTGAAAACGAGAATTTGTTAGATAAAAATGATAATCAAAATATTTTAAATTCAGATGTAATTTTTGAAGATTTTCCCCACAGAGCTAAAAAATTACCTGAAGCAAAGTTTGACTGACAGGCAGGCTTAACAAACACAACAAGACAAATGGCATGCAAAACAGATAGGGAAGTATTTGTTGCTAATTACTTGAGAAAGCATTTTAATTAAGTTGTTTGCCAATTAATGCCTCATTTTTAACATTCCATAAATATTTAAACACGTTTCATAAACTTTCCTTCTTATGGAAACATTTGCAAATGTTATTACGGAGTTTCTTTGGGAGTCTCATAACAGAAAAACTGTATAGTTTAGAAGATTCTATTTTCCATTTTCATAAATAAGTAAATTATTGTCTTTTAAAAATCTTGGTAGCTATTATATTTTAAAATATTCTATCTGCATAATCTCTTTTTCCATGTTATGCCATGAAGAGTGGATAAATATAGACTGCATATTGTTTTGATCTTGTCATAAAATTTGAAAATAACATAAGGCCATAGAGAATAGTATGTTCAAATTGAATCTTTTAGTTAAAAAATGTAAGAAAATGATTTCAGATAATTTCTTATTTTTTATTTATTATTAAAAAAAATTATTTGGTAGAGATGGGATCCCACTATGTTGCCCAGGCTAATCTTGAACTCCTGCCCTCAAGTGATCCTCCCACCTTGGCCTCCTAAAGTGCTAGAATTGAGGTGTGAACCACTGTGCCCAGCCCAGATAATTTCTTAAAATTCAACAAATAACAATTAATAGTATTTAAATCATCTTCAACCTAAAATATACAAAATGCTACTTACCCAACTAAAATAAAACAAAATATAATATATGCAAACAAAACAGAAAATTTTCACTGGTAACAAGTTTGGGCTTAACTTGTAATATAAGCTATCATAAACTCAACCAAAAATATCTTAAGCATTTAGCTTCTCTCTGTACCTATTTACCTTTTCATTGGTACAATTATGCTTATGCTTATTGCTTACTTCAAATGATTTTCATGAAACTAATAGATGAGAGGAGTGATATCGCACCAACAGGCTCATATGTCCACTGAGCAGTGACAGATCAATTACACCGAGACAGCAGGTTTTACAGCAGAGAAAGAGTTTAATGATCTTAGGGCATGGAGTGAGGAGATAGGAGGAGACTCTCAAATCTATCTTCCTGAAAAGTTCTGGTCTGGGGCTTCTAAGGGAATTCTAGGAGGTGAAGGGATGGAAAATTGGGGACATCGGGGTTGGTGTAAGGGGTATGAAATCATCAGGATGTGATAACTGCATTCTTTGGTGAGTCAGCTTCTCATGGGGTCCTTCAGACCAACTGACATCAGTAGTTTCACAGGTATGCAGAGCCTGAAAGAATATCTCAGATGAAAAACTTAGCATTCTATAACGTTCAAGTTGTTATCTATGGAGCAGTTAGGGGGAACTTTTAACAGGATCTATATGATTCTGAGGCAATCAGCACTGAACAGCTATGAGGAAGCAGGTCAGAGAACAGGCTGAACTCCTGCTGAATTTGCTGCAAGCTGGATTTATTTTATCTTCTCCCCCTACTTTCTTCCCTGAATAAAGTTCAGGGAAGTTTATATACTTTAAATAGGGAAGTTAAAAATTTATAAAGTTTATAGGGATGGGACCATAAGCTTAAGATTTAGCCAGAAGGCTAAGGACACATACTCCTTCATCAGCACAGAAATTTTCTTATCTAATACACTGACCATGTAATAAATCTCCAAGAGGAAAGGCCTGATCTATCTGGGAGGGGAACCATTAGCACATTTGCTAACTGATCAGCTGTGTAATATGTTAGGCAGCAGCAAAGGAAGGATCCCCCATTATTCATTGAATAATGAATTTCCATTCATTTATTCAATGGAAATCAGAGGGGAGGGAAAGGAGTTTCAAGGGAGTTTTTCTTATAATGAAATGTTTTATGCTTCAGGGGCTATGGGAGTAAGTAGGGATGATTGAGAGAGGTGAAGGGGAGGAGTTATGGAGCACCCATGAGAAAACCTGCATTGGTGCAGGAATGTAGGGATAGTAGAATAGCATCTAGTAGTCCATGACAAGGGTTTCTAGGCCACTTATACTCCATTTATAGATCACTGCCCCAGCATGGGAAAAGCCAAATTGTACATGTCCCCAAGTGGAAGAGTTGAATAGTAATAACAAAAAAACTGAGGCACAATAGGAGCTCACCTATGTAAATTGTAGTAACTTGGTTGAGGTAGTCCTGTGACTACAGGAAAAGATAATTGTGAGCACAATCAATGGAGGAGATTATCATTTACAAGTATCAATTAAATTTGCCACATATGACTTTTGGGGAAAGAGTGGGGTAAAGGAATTATGGGGCCACCCAGTGCCTCAGTCTCCTAGAATTTCTTTTTGCTTCGTAGTGATAGAAGTAAGGTATTTGGGGTTATGTGGGTGTTGGCACACTTCATACTCATCTTAAATGAGTTGAATGACATTATCTCTTATTTTCATCTTGTTTAGTTTTTCATTTTAAATATTTCAGTCATCTCGAATTTATAGTTTAGAGTTTAATTAGAAATCAAATTTCAAGTTGTCTTGAAACCATGGGGGAAAAACAAGAAAGAAAGAAAAAGAAAATTATCATTTGACAGTTAATTTTATGTGTCAACTTGACTGGGCCATGAGATACCCATATATCTAGGTAAACATTATTTCTGGATGTATATTTGAGGATATTTCTGAACAAACTTAGCATTTGAATTGGTGGGTAGAGTAAAGCAGATGGCCTTCTCCAATGTGTGTGAACATCATCCAATCCATTGAGGGCCTGAATAGAATGAAAAGGTGGAGGCAGACTGAATTCTCTCTCTGTCTGACTACCTGAACTGGCACATTGATCCTCTATCCTCAGCACCCCTGGTTCTCAGACCTTCAGACTGAGACTGGAATTTATACCATTCTCCCTCCACTTCTCAGACCTCTCAGACCTTTAAACTTGAACACTGACCTTCCTGTATCACCAACTTACAGACTGCAGATTGTGGACCCTTTCAATCTTGGTAATTGTAATCCAATACTTCATCATCACAATAATTACATATAGATATATATTTTTTATTTTTCTAGAGAAGCATGACTAATTCAGACTTTGAAACCAAAAGTGGTTTTGTGGTTCCAAAGAACAGAATTTTAAGAATGGGTTTTCTAAATTGATTCTGAGGTTTCTGCAATTGCCTGATCTGATTAGATTTAAAGATGCTACTGATTCTATTTTGTAGTAGTAAAGTGAGCACTGATAGTTCATTATGTGAACTTGTAACAGAAATATGCAAAATAGTTCCTAACCAAGGGATGTAATAACATTGCTCAGTAGCCCCTAATATTGTTGGATAAAGTGATGAAAGAAAGGATGAGCTCAGAAATTTGAATTCATACCTCAAGCACCATACAAATTCTCAGAAGGTTTCCATGTGGGCCCTAAAGGAGACGTTTATCCCCAGTAGTTGCAGGGCTGAGATTACTGAAAATCAAATATAGAGAATCTTATTCTGCAACTGGCTGAATTATAATATGAGTTGAACTTACAGCCTTACAGAGTGTCTACTGTTAAAGTAAGAGTATTGATTAGGAAAGAATGGGATGCTGTAAATTGGGTTGGAGGCCTGTGGGAAGACCCTGATGAAGGTGGCGATATTGAGCCCTTAAATTCTGATTCATCTTCTTTGCTAGTGGAAGAGGTCTTCCCACACCCAGTGGTGTTGGTCTTTCCACCTCTGTGAGAGGTTTAACCCTACATTGCCTAAGGAAGCTCTAATGGCCTTTCCAGTGGCAGTTGTCATGCAAGACAATGGTAATTCCCCCTCAAGATCCATCCACAGCACCCCTTTTTGCTTCTAGACCTATAAGAAGACTCAAGTTCTAGCCAGTCCCTAAAGGTGAGGCACAATGTATGACCCATGAGGAGATGTGTTATACTCCAAAAGAATTACTTGATTTTCTAATTTATACAGACAGAAATTTGGGGCATATATGTGGAAATGGATGCTAACAGTGTCGGATAATGGTGAGAATCACATAAAGATGGATGAAACTGAATTTATTGATATGAGCCCACTAAACAGAGGTTCTTCATTTAATATTGAAGCTTGGGAAGCTAGAAAGGGTTCTAACAGTTGGCCTTCTAATTGTTTGGCTGAAACATGGACCGAAAGGTGGCCCACAGTGAGCAAATCGGAAATACCAAATCTGCCTGTGTCTAATGCAGAAGGGATATAAAGACTTTTAGACTGGAATGTTAGACTGGTATTTGTCATTTAAGACCTATTAATCCATGCTGCAAGGATCCAGAAGAAATGTCCATCACCAATACCATGAGAAATAAATTTGTGAGCAGAGTCTTAGCCTCCCTGGAGAGTTCTGTGATCACTCTTCCCTATAGGCCAGACAGTACAATAGGAACTGCAGCCACTGAATTGAGAAACTTAAATGGAGTTGTAGAAACTGGATCATAGGGTGGCAAGGGCCAAGTAGCAGCACTCAGCTACCAAAGTCAGGTGGATTTGGTTATCATAATGGACAGCAGAGTCAGGACAGAAATTAGAATAATCTGACTCTTGCAGGCCTATAGCATTGGTTACATGTTTATGGTGTTTCTAGAAATTAAGTGCATAGGAAGCTTACTAAATTCTTTTTTGATCTATGTGAGCAGAAATATTCTAGGTCAAGTGAGCAAAAGTTTAATCTGTGTAATAAAAGCAGAGAGTAATATTCCCCCAATAAATTTCCAGACTTGAACCACTTTACAGACTCAGAATCCTTTGAATAATGGAAAGGCTGGATCCCCTTAAGGAATGATCTTGCTATAGCACCAAAAAATATACTATTAATATTTATCCCAACCTTTCCCAAAGAGACCTACAGCCTTTATCAGGGTAACTGTGCATTGAGTATAAAGAAATAATCAGAACTTTCAAGGACCAGCAGACACTGTCTCTGAACTGACACTAATTCCAGGAGATCTAAAACATTGACTGTGGTCTACCCGATTGAGTAGTGGCTTATGGAGGTCAAGTGATAGTGAGGATTTAGCTAAATTCCCTTTTACAGTGGGCCCAGTGAGTCCCCACATGCATCTTATGGTTAATTCCCCAGTTCTGAAATGAGTAATTGGAATAAACTCAGCATTTGGTGGGAAATCCCAAGTGGAAGTCACTAGAACTACTTGGGAAAATAGTTAACCAAAAGTAACACTGCATTCCCAGGGAGATTGCAGAGATTATTACCAGCATCAAAGACTTAAAGGATATGGAGATGATTATTTCCACCACACCTCCATTCAACTCACCTGTTTGTCCTGTGCAGAGAAAAGATGGGCCTTAAAGAATGAGAGTGGGTTACTATAAGCTTTACGAGATGGTGACCCTAATTGCAGCTGCTGTACTAGATGTGGTTTCATTGCTTATGCAAATTAACACATCCCCTGGTACCTGTTATGCAGCTATTGATAAAGCAAATGCCTTTTTTCTCTACTTATCAATAAGACCCACCAGAATCAGTTTTCTCTTAGCTGGCAAGACCAGCAATAACCTTCGCTGTCCTATCTTAGGGGCATATGAACTCTCCAGTACTATGTCATAATTACGTTTGCAGGGATCTTGATTGCCTTTCCCTTCCACAAGACATCACACTCATCCATTACATAGATGACATTATGCTGAGTGAACCTACTGAGCAAGAAGTAGGAATTATTATAGACTTATTGTTAAGACATTAATGAGCTAGAGGGTGAAAAATAAATCTGACAAAATTTCAGGAGCCTCCTGTCTCAGTGAAATGTGTAGGGGTCCACTGGTGTGGGGCATGCTGAGATAACTTTTCTAAGGTAAAGGATAAGTTGTTGCATCTGGCCCTTTCTACAATAAAGAAAAAGGCATGGATCTCTGGATTTTGGAGGCAACACATTTCTCATTTGGATGTGTTTATCTAATCCATTTATGAAGTGACAAAAACATCTGCTAGTTTTCAGTGGGCAGTACAACAGGAACAGGCTCTGCAACAGGCCTAGGCTGCTGTACGAGCTGCTCTGCCACTTGGACCATGTGATCCAGTGAATCCACTGATTCTTGAAGTAGTGATGTCAGTTAATGATGCTGTTTAGTGGCCTACAGGAAAGCTCTATAGCTGAATTGCTGTGCAGGCCCTCAGGATTTTGGAGCAAAGCCCTGCCATTCTCTGCAGATCACTATTCTTCTTTTGAGAGACAGCACTTGCCCTGCTACTGGACCTTAGTAGAGATCAAATGCTTAACTTTGGGCCATCAGGTTGCCATTCAGCTTCCTATCATGAGCTTGGTGTTATCTGATCCACCAAGCCGTAAAGTTGGGTGTGTGCAGCAGCACTGCATCATCAAATGGAAGTGGCACACACATTATCCTGGGCAGATTCTGAAGAAACAAATGTTTCATGAAGAAGTGGCCCAAATGCTCATGGTCCTCACTTCTGCTAAACCACCTTTTCTTTCCCAGCCTCCACCTATGGCCTCATGGAGAATTTCTTAAAATAACTTGATAGAAAACCACCTGGTTTATAGATTTTCCTGTCTAATATGTGGGCACCACCTGAAAGTGAAGAGCTGCAGCACTACAGGCCCTGTCTAAGACATCCCTAACAGACAGCAGTGAAGGGAAATCCTCTCCATAGGCAGGACTCTGAGCAGTGAGCCTGGTTATTCATTTTACTTAGAAAGTCAAGAGGCCAATGGTTTGACTGGATGGTCAGGGACTTGAAAGCAACATGATTGAAAAACTGGTGACAGAGAAATTTGGGGGAGAGGCATTCAGACTTATCCGAATGGACTTTACCTTATTTTCTGGGGAAAGGGTTAGTGTGTTTGGTTGGATGAAGGATAGTTGTATCATGTTAGGTAGAATTATGGCCTCATTATTTTTATATGGAGAGATTAGGTATAGTCTAAGATGTGTTTGGAAACCAAGTTGGTTGATTTCATGTGTCAACTTGAATGGGCTATGGGAACTGGTTAAACATGATTTCTGAGTGTGTCTGTGAATGTGTTTCCTGAAGAGATTAGCATTTAGGCTTGAGGATGGAGTAAAGCAGATGGCCTTTCTCAATGTGAGTGGGCATCCTCCAATCCATTGAGGACCTCAATAGAATAAAAAGGAGAAAGAAGGTTGAATTCACACTCTGCTTGACTGCTTGAAGTAGGTCATTGATTTTCTGTTCTCAGTACTCCAGATTCTCAGATCTTAAGGCCTGGACTGGAATCTACATCTTCAGCCATTTGGCTCTCAGGCCTTCACATGACACCACTGGTTTTCCTGGTTTTTCAGTTTGCACATGGCTGATCATGGATCTCCAGATCATGTTCCTCTGGAGGACCCTGAATAATACAGATCACAAGAGGGGCCTTTTCATGTTCACATAGTGAATGGGGAAACAATGCTAAAAATTATATAGTTCTCATTTCTGATTCTGACTATGAGGGAGTAACTGAGACAAGTCCAGTCTTTCTGTTGGAAATAACTAAAAACTGGACAAAAATGTGTAAAACCATTTTCAGACAGTTCACAACAGCTGTGCAGGGCTGTGGTCTCTAAGAATAGTTTCCCTTGCTTTCTGTCCAAAGGCAATGTCCTGACTTAGTGTGCAGGGCAGGGATCCCACATAACACTGGCTGAGTAGGTGAGACAGAGACTGGGGTTAGGGAACGTTCAGAGAACTGGAATCTGTGAAGCAGACAACAAGAGAGTTGGTGGGAGGAGTGAGGAGAAAGAGCTCCAGAGACTCCCAGGGTCCTGGAGTTGGCTGCTGAACAAAAATCTGGGCACACACAGCATGATCCTCTGCTGAGTGGGACAAATGATGATGGAACCTGCAAAGAGAACAGTCCTCAGCGCTTCCTTAGTGCATGGAGAGGTTGGAGAACAGAACAACCAGGCTGGAGGGTCTGGACACATGAGGAACCATTGAGACTCAGAACCATCTAAAACTCAGGGAAGCACTAGACTCATAAAATAACCATGTACAAAGAAATAGTATTTTTTCTTTCTTTCTTTTGAGATGGAGTCTCACTCTGTTGCCAGGCTGGAGTGCAGTGGCACAATCTTGGCCCACTGCAACCTCCATGTCCCAGGTTCAAGCAATTCTCTTGCCTCAGCCTCCCAAGTAGCTGGGATTATAGGCATCTACTACCACACCCAGCTAATTTTTGTATTTTTAGTAAAGACGGGGTTTCACCATGTTCACCAGGATGGTCTCGATCTCTTGACTTTGTGATCTGCCTGCCTTGGCCTCCCAAAGTGCTGGGATTACAGGCGTGAGCCCCAGCGCCTGGCCGAAATAGTTTTTTTTTTTTTTTTTTTTGGTTGGGGGGAGATGAGTTCTCTCTCTTTTGCCCAGGCCGGAATGCAGTGGTGCAATCATAGCTCACCGCACCTCGACCTCCTGGGCTCATGTGATCCTTCTGCCTTAGCCTCCATAGTAGTTGAGGCTACAGTTGTGCACAACCACGCCCAACTAATTTTTAAATTTTTATTTTTATTTTGTCGAGACAGGGTCTTGCTGCATTGCCCAGGCTGGTCTCAGACTCCTGGCCTCAAGAGATCCTCTTAGCTCAGTCTCCCAAACTGCTGGTATTACAGGCTTGAGTCACCACACCTGGCAATGAAATCTTTTTATCTTCCTTCGTGACTAGCTAACATGAATATTTTGAAATTTCTATTGTAATAGAAATTTCCCTTTTAACTCAGAATCATATCGATTTGCTTTATTTTCCAAATAGATGGTTTTGGGGAACATACTTTCATTATTGACTTCCAGCCTTTTAGAATTTTTAGGCATCCTTTTGGGGCCATATACCAGGCCAATTTTTTGTAATTATTCCAATTCTGCTGGAAAAAAAAAAAAGAAAATTATCTCTATTTTAGGAATGCAACAGTGTTTTTCTTTATTTATATCTGAGAGAGAGTCTCACTCTGTTGTTCAGGCCAGAGTGCAGTGGTGTGATCACAGTCCACTGTAACCTCGAACTCCTAAACTTAAGCATCCTTCTTCCTCAGTCTCCCGAGTAACTGGCATTATAGGCACTTGCCACCATGCCTGGGCTATTTAAAATTTAAAAAAAAAAAATTGTTTTGTAGAGAGAGGGTCTTGCTTTGTTGCCCAGGCTAACAACATCTTTAGAATAATCCATTGTGTTAATGGAAAGATCAAACTCTGTTAAAATTCTTTTTTTTTTTTTTTTATTATTTTTTTTAAGACAGAGTCTCTCTCTGCCACCAGGCTGGAGTGCAGTGGCGCGATCCCGGCTCACTGCAACCTCTGACTCCCTGGTTCAAGTGATTCTCCTGCCTCAGCCTCCCGAGTAGCTAGGATTATAGGCATATGCCACCATGTCCAGCTAATTTTTGTATTTTTAGTAGAGCTGAGGTTTCACCATGTTGGCCAGGATGGTCTCCATCTCCTGACCTCATGATCCGCCCTCCTTGGCTTCCCAAAGTGCTGGGATTACATGCTTGAGCCACAGTGCCCAGCCAAAACTCTGTAAAATATTTGTAAAAGATTTATTCTAAGCCAATATGAGTCACTATGGCCTGGGGATACATAGTCTCTAGAGGTCCTGAGAAAATGAGCTGAGGTGGTTTGGTTATAGTTTGGTTTTATACACTTCAAGGAGACAGGAATTCCAGATAAAGTCATAAATCAATATGTGGAAGATATACATTGGTTTGAGAAGCTGAGATATCTCAAAGCAGATGCTTACAAGTCATAGGTGGGTTTTAGGGGTTCTTCAGTTGGTAAATGACTGGAAAAATTAAGCTTTGTCTAAAGACTTGAAGTCAGAAGAAAGGGATGCTTAAGACAAAGAGCCCTAGTATCTGTCATGTGATGGTATACCAGAGTCAGGTTGGAAAGTGAGCCATATTATACTGGGTTAATAATAATAAAAAGAAGAAAAAAACCTGTTTAACGAGATCTTATGATGGAACGCTAGCCTTATTATACTGGGGGAAAATAAAAACTGTTTAGAGAGATCTTATGATTTGTAGGGCATGACATAACCCTTGCTTTCCACAGCATTAGGTCCCATCTACAATTTGGTATCTCATTGCCACAGAGTTGGTTTTGTCTGTCTTATGATCTTTATTTTAACATTAATGTCGGTTTGTGGCACCTAAACCCTCCTTCCTGTCATGGCCAAGGGAACTCTGTTTTTCAAGTTTATCTGGGGTCCCCTTGGCCCAAGAGGGTTTGTGTTCAGTTGGTTGGGTGACTTAGAATTTATTTTTAGTTTGCAACTGGATTAAACTTGTTTTTGCTATTTAAATATATATCCTTACTAATTTGGCTCTTGGAAAATTTACCACTATGATTGCAGGTTTCCTGATGTCTCATTATTTTGACAACTTTTGCTTTGTATATAGGGGACAAGGTTGCAATGAATGCAGGTTATGATTGTCATATTCTGTTGGTGGAATATTTATTTTATCATATCATGTTAAATGCTATGACTTCTGCTATTATCAACCCATCAGTTTCCTTTTGTTTAGAATTTGCCTGGAATATCTTATTTAATCCCTTTGCTTCCAAACATTCCATGTACTGATTTATGTTTCATATATATTGTAACAATTTACTGCTGGATTGGTTTTTTTTTTTTTTTCATATTTCTGAGTCTGTGCTTTTAAGGGGCATTTACTCATATCTTTTTTTTTTTTTTTTTTTTTTTAAGTTTCTACTAACCATGGTTTATCTCTGCTTCCTTTTTTCCTGCCCACTCCTAGACTTGTGGGATTACCTATATTCTATTTATTTTCCTCTACTAAGCAGTTGGCTCTTCTTTGGAAGTTATACATTACCTTTCCATTCTCTTAGAATTGACCATTACATTTTAACATGCATAGCAAGAAAATTGAAAAGTTAATCATCATTTCTATTTGTCCTTAAGATAATTATCCCACACCTGTGTTCTGATATTATTTTAGAGTATTATTTTTTATTTAGTTTGTTTTTAACACATCCCAACTCTACCCTCTGAATTAGCCAGCTCCCTTGCCATTTCCCAAATTTCTAGTGGTGTTTCCTGCTCCTTATTGAAAGACCAGGGTGTGTGTGTGTGTGTTTGTTTGTTTGTTTGTTTTGTACCTCTTGAATATGCAGAAAGCTCGGCCCCACCTCAATGCTTCACACAGCTGATGACTCTCCTTTTCTTTTGTGGGTATTACAACTGCAGCTCCCAACCCTGAGGTCAAAATCCATTTTACTGAACAATTTATTTTTTAGTAAAAGGAGAATCCAGATGAAAACACACATTGTAATTGTTTGATATTCTCTTAACCAGCAGTCCCCAACCTTTTTGCAGCAGGAACCAGTTTCATAGAAGGCAATTTTTGCATGGACTGGGGAGGCTGGAGTGGTCTGGGGGATGAATCCAGTGCATTGCATTTATTGTGTGCTTTATTTCTATTATTATCACATTGTTATATATAATAAAATAATTATACAACTCACCATAATGCAGTATCAGTGGAAGCCTAGGCTTGTTTTCCTGCAATTAGACAGTCCCATCTGGAGATGATGGGAGAAAGTGACAGATCACCACCAGGTATTAGATTCTCTTAAGGAGCACACAACCTAGATCCCTTGCATGTGCCATTCCCAATAGGGTTCATGCTCCTATGAGAATCTAATGCCACCGCTGATCTGACAGGAGGCGGAGCTCAGGTGGTAAGGAGCAATGGGAAGTGGCTGTAAACAAAGATGACATTTTCCTTGCTTGCCTACTGCTCACCTCCTGCTGTGTGGCCGGGTTTCTAACAGGCCATGGCCCAGGGGGTGGGGACTCCAGCTTTTAACTGTCTTTTAATACATTAGTTTTGCTCATTCCTTGGCCTAACCCCCTTCCTTTTTTTTTTTTTTTTTTTTTTTTTAACACTTCATCAAGAAACCATTTATTTTTTCTGATTTCTGCTTTGTGATTTTTTCTTACAGCTGTAGTAAATCACATTCAGAGTTCTCTTCTTCCTCTGAATCTTTCCATTCCCTTTGTTTTTTCGAGTTATTTTCAACCCCTTGCCTTTGGTCTGTTTATTTCATTTGATTGCGTGTGTGTGTGTTTAATTTTTCCGTTTTCATTCATACAGGGGATAGCGATGTAGATCTAATCTTTACCAACAAGGAATTCATTAGCTAGGTTTGCAGCAGTTTTATTCTCTGTCTGTTGGGAATTTGTTAACCCAATTCTCTGATCCACAGTTAAGAAGCAGAGTTATATGCTCAGCCTCTAGGTCACTTAACTCCTGGAGTTCACCACACTCTTATCTAACATGGCTCTGCTGCATTGAGGGGAGACCTCGTTGTATTCCCTTCTGTTGGCTCTTAAGCTCTCAACGGACAGATCATAAGGCTACCTGAAATTAAGGAAAGAGGCTTCCTATTTATCTTGTTTTTGATCATTCAGCACATAAAAGACTCAAAATCCCCATCATGTACCACTACCTGGCATCTTGATCTGTTTCTATCTGTGTGTAGGGAATACTTCTCTGGGGTGAAAATAGATGATGTGCAACACCTAATTCTTGGTATATATACATGATGGAATATTATGCAGCCATAAAAAGAAGGAGGTCCTGCCATTTGCAACAACATGAATGAACCTGTGGGATGTTATGCTAAGTGAACTAAGCCACACATAAAAAAGAAAGTATATTTTATGATCTCACTTATGTGTGAAATCTAAAAAGGTCAAACTCATAGAAGCAGATAGCACAATGGTAATTACCAAGGTCTGGGGGATGGGGATATGGAAAGATGTTGATCAAAGGGTACAAACTTTCAGTTTTATGATAAATAGTTCTGGGAATAAAAAAGAAAATAAGATCTTGAAGATCAAGCATCCAGAACTATTTAGCTGAGACTGAGCCAATACGAAATTGGAGAGGGTAAATTTTAGGCTATAATTTCTTTGGATTTAATTTGCAAGGTGATATACCTCTATTTCCTTTAATTGAACGTGCTTCAATGCTGGTTTAAAATAAATTTTGTGTGAAGTGGTCAATGGAAGATTTTCACAAACCTAAGCCACAAATGCTACCTGTCAGACAACTGTGAAAAGACTGATTTTGAGAGTCATCCAGATTGCAGAGATGATAAAATGAGGGGAAAATATGGATTTTTCGAATAAATAAATTAGAGTGAAAAAAAGAATCTGAATAGATGACCTACTTCGGAGACCCTAGAATTAAAAATACATGGTCTTTCACCTACCAAGAACCACTGTATAAAAATAGGCACGAGTTATTTATTTTATTTCACTGACATATCAACAAAAGAAATCATACTCAAGTTGCAAAATGTAGGCTTTAGTTTTAATATGTTAAAAGAAAAATATGCCACAAAAACAGATGAATACTTCTGAAGATCCAATGTACAGCATTAGTGGTGATAGGTATGTTAATTAATTTGATTGTGGTAATCATGATTACACTAAGGATATGTATATAAATGATCATGTTGTTTATTTTTCAATTAAATATTTTTAATAAAAAAAAAATTCCTGCCTCCTAGCTGACTGTCTTATAGAAGTTGGTAACCTACTTCCGTTATAGTGAAAGTGTAGATGGTGACAGGGAGGTAAGGGGCAGTTTTCTGGATGACTCCCAAAACAGTGTCCACTCGGTAGATGTATAGCCACAAGCATTTCCAAGCCTGTGAGACCAAAAGCAAAGAGCTGGAGTGCTCTCTGCTTAATTTCATGTAGCCATATAGGGGCCCGCCCACTTATTTTTCAATCCATGTTTTCTACTCTTATAGAATTAGATGGTAGGCACTCTGCTAGGGACTGAAGCATGAGGCCGTTTTCCTCAAAATATGGTACAGAAGTGTGGGAAAGTGGTCAATGCTTCTGAGGGGAGAAATATTTATAGATTAGTTGGAAAGCATTTAGGGAATCTTCTCTGAAAGAAAAACAGTTATGTGTCCTCCTTGGGGGACTATACATGGTGTGTATCTCTGGAGGTCCACATTTGCTATTCTAAAGTGTTATTGGGGTAGGGGAGGCAGAGAAAGATGGCAAGGTTCCTAGAGTTTTAAGAACTGCTCTTGCCATAAGAACATATTGCCGTTCTCAAATATATCATGTGCTCTCTTCTTCAAGCCTTTGAATGCTCTGGTTTTGCCTGGAGTACCCTAGTTCTTCTCTTTCCTTACCTGGGTAATTTCTACATACTATTCAGCTCTCATATCAGATATTTCCTTCCCAGGAAGACATCCCTGACTCCTCTCGATGACTGGAATGGATGACCTTCCACTTTGCTTCCAAAACATCTTAGTATATTTTTATTATAGCACTTGTTTGCATCCATTGTTATTGCTTGTCTATGCCATGTTGAAAAACTACTAAGTTTTATTAGTCATGGCATTCCTAGGTTCATGTAGGTGGCACAAAGTAAATGTTCAAGAAATTGCAAGTAAATGAATGAATGGACAAATCATAAATGAATGAGTTTTTGGTGGAATGAAGCAGATAGCCAAGGGCTTTTAGTTTACTGTTTGTCATATCCTCTTAATTCTCTTGTGTTAAGAAAAGAGATTTGCAGAGAAATGCAAATCAAAACCACAACGAGATACCATCTCACACCAGTAAGAATGGCAATCATTAAAAAGTCAGGAAACAACAGGTGCTGGAGAGGATGTGGAGAAATAGGAACACTTTTACACTGTTGGTGGGATTGTAAACTAGTTCAACCATTATGGAAAACAGTATGGCAATTCCTCAAGGATCTAGAACTAGAAGTACCATATGACCCAGCCATCCCATTACTGGGTATATACCCAAAGGATTATAAATCATGCTGCTATAAAGACACATGCACATGTATGTTTATTGTGGCACTATTCACAATAGCAAAGACTTAGAATCAACCCAAATGTCCATCAGTGACAGACTGGATTAAGAAAATGTGGCACATATACACCATGGAATACTATGCAGCCATAAAAAAGGATGAGTTTGTGTCCTTTGTAGGGACATGGATGCAGCTGGAAACCATCATTCTCAGCAAACTATCACAAGAACAGAAAACCAAACACCGCATGTTCTCACTCATAGGTGGGAACTGAACAATGAGATCACTTGGACTCGGGAAGGGGAACATCATACACCGGGGCCTATCATGGGGAGGGGGGAGGGGGGAGGGATTGCATTGGGAGTTATACCTGATGTAAATGATGAGTTGATGGGTGCTGACGAGTTGATGGGTGTAGCACGCCAACATGGCACAAGTATACATATGTAACAAACCTGCACGTTATGCACATGTACCCTAGAACTTAAAGTATAATAAATAAAAAAAGAAAAGAAAAGAGATTTGTATTAGCTTGTCATTTTTATCACATATCTGCAGTAATCTCCTGTGTAATTTATTAGAATGACTATAATTTCCTGCAATCTGGTGTCTACACCTAAATATGAGATTTGACAAATAGCCGAAAGGTGCTCACTTAGAAACACCTCTGCACTTGCCATATTGCTAGAGATTTCAAGTTTTTAGTTTTATTCTTGGTGTTAAATACCACTTAATATTAATTAAGTGATATTTTATTAATGTGCAAATGTCCCTATTGAGTTCATAATTCAGCTGCTCTCTTTTTCTTTTAGGACAATAAGGGAAAAGGGGAGGCAATGAACATATATGAAACATTCCACATACCACCGTGCAAGTTGTCAGAATCAAAATGGTGCCACTACCCTTAAGAAAACCCTGGCAAATAGAGCCAGGAAGGCCACGAAAAGAAGGTCCTTATGTTTGTATGACTGATAACAAAATTATTGCAAAAGATTGTAAAAAAACCACAACATTGAACAAAGGCCATCACAATCTTACACAAAAGAATACTCCTGCAAGGACATCTGCCCAGCAACTGCATGTCTAATCTCGGACTGGCATCACCCTTGTTAATGATTTTTGTAGCCAAGGATAATAACTATTTAAACAATTATGTAATTCTCCTTAATGTTTTCTCATAAAAACCTTTGTCTTCCTTTGCCTCCTGGAATATACCCATAGTTTACTATGGCATGCATATTCCCATTACAATACTTTAATCCAAATAAATATCTCCTTCTTTTAGAAAGCTTTTTTCTCTGTTGGTTATTTAGGTGGACACTAGCATGGTAATATCATATGTCATCCTAATCAGTCATTAAGATAAGGATGTTGAGGTTCAGAGAAGCACAAAGTAATCTGGTAAAGGTCACCTGGATTAAAAAGAATTTGTTGCCATTTGAATCCACGTCCCACTACTGTACTACGGGCGTTGTCATTTCATGGCCATTTGTTGATCTCCAGTCTTCCAAAAGCTCAACCTAACTCCATAAATAATGTTTGTTTTTACGATATTTATTGATCTGAACTGAAGTATTCTTTAAGAGTATGGGTGCTTCTGGGAGGATGGGCCTAAGAGGACGAGCAGACAGGAGGTTTGAGAAAGGAAATGAGAACTTGGTCTCTGTTAAGTCCAAAGAAAGCAGAGCCTCAAGAGGCTGGCATAGGAAAGAGCCTGGGCTAGAACACAATATCATCCAGGGGAGCCAAGTCCTCCCTTCATGCCTTGTAGCAGCCCAGTTCTGTTTATACAGGTATAAAAATATAAAAGGAAGAGAGTTTTAAAAAGTGATTTCACTCTCTTTTTACAATCCTAGGTGTCTGATTCTGCGTCAGGCAATGTGGAGCCGGGCAAATCACCCACGTTTCCAAGCCTTTGGTTCCTCACTCACCAAGTGGAAGTGATTGTCTTGCCTGCCATGACTACCTCTGAAGGTGGCAAGGGGAAAAAACACACGGCAGTGAACACAGAAAGGATTTATATAAAGCAGGTATGGCAAGCAGAATAATGGCCCCTCAAAGATTTCCATGTCCTCATCCCTGGAACCTGTGACTATGTTGCCTCACACGTGAAAGGCACTTTGCAGATGTGATTATGTAAAAGATTTGGGGATGGGAAGTTATCCAGGTGGGCCCAAAGCAATCACGGGAATCCTATTAAGGAAAGAAAGAGGCAGGAGGGTCAGAGTTAGAGAGCAGTGTTAGGAGGAAGGGGCCACAAGCCATGGAACACAGGCAGCCTATAGAAGCTGGAAAAGGCAATTAAGAGATTCTGCCCTGGAGCCTGCAGAAGAAATGAAATTTTGCTGACAATTTGATTTTAGGCAGGTAAGACCCGTTTTGTACTTACGACCTGCAGAACCATAATAAATATGTGTTTTAAGCCACGAAGTTTGGGGTAAATTGTTAACAACAGCAATAGGAATTAGAAATAGGCTTAAGTTTGTAGAGATGCAAAAGCAAGTCACTAATAGAAACTTTGATGTTTGCCGTCCCTCTGTGTTTTGGGAGGGCCTGTAGGAACATGCTAATTTGCATGACTGCCTCAAAGCCCACCTCTGCCAGGAGCTAGACAGCTGCTGGTGATTTCCTTTAGCTATTTGTTGGCTGGAAGACACAAAAAGACTCAATTAAGGCAGTTTCACTGAAAGAAAAAGTCATCCGCAGACTTGCCTCTGCTTTAACACATACAGGCCTGTTAGAACTCAGCTCACATAAATTTTCCGTGCTGAGCCAGCATTAGCTGCCAAATGCCCAAGAGCCAATCACAACAAATGATTCTGTGAATCTATGATCTCTGAAATGTGTGGTGTATCTTTTTACTCATAGGAATATATTTGGAATTGTTATTAACAGGAATATGTTTCTAAAGTACGTTTAGCTAGTTCTTTCAGCATCCATCAGAGATCAGTGATAATAACCACTTTTTGTTTGTTTGTTTTAAACAAAGCAGGGGGTAGAAAACTTGCTTTGCTGGTGATTTTAGATTCCTAGAACAGTTTGGCTAGCAGAAGCATGTTGGAAGCTTAGATTCCCAAGCTTACTAAGGCTTTAGACCACACTTGTATCTGAAGCAGAAGTATAAATACAGCATGTGATTCTAGTGGCGAATGAGGGTGAAAAGGATAGAATGAGCTATACCTGGATGGTTCAAAGATTGACCACCAACTGCAGGAGTCATGGATACACAATCTTAAGAGCAAATGCATTGGATATTTGAGACATCATTGTAGTAAACACCTTCTTTCTAGCTGAGTTATGAAAAACTAAATACTGTTGTGAATCACATCCTCATCAGCTACCACCCTGAGGAACCCAAAGAATCAAATGTTAATGAAAGAGAAAAGAACCAGAGAGCAGCTCTCAAACTTAGGGAGGGAAATGAAACCCTCTGTCTGCCTTTTTAAATACATGTGTAATGAATGACTAGTAGGAGTTTGATTTCTGTAGAAATTACTAAAACGCCACCTTTGGCAGTTGCTCATTGACCTTACGCTGTTGAGGAGCTTATCAAATTGAAAATGACGAACTCCTTAGCCAAAGGAGGAAAAACAACTTCAGTTACTTATTCGCTTTATATGACTAAATCATGTACCTAAATATTGTTTCTAGAGCTGCAGATAGCACGACTCGGGGCAACAGTTTTAGGAAAAGAGCAGCTAAGCATTTAATCATCAGTCATAATAAATGCTACATCACTGTCTGAAATTCCCACCAAAACTTGGAACATATTGAACTTTGCATTGAAGAGACAGGAATTCTATCTTACACAAAGCAATCAGTATTTACTCGGGAGACATCATAATATTTCATCAAGTAGAAATTTTATAAAGGGGGGAATTCAATGTACTGAATCAACTAAGAAGAATAAATATAGAAATTAACTCCTGGCACATCCTTTGTTCTAGGCTGTTATACATTGTATTACAATTGCCCCCACTGAATGGCTTCTGAGAGAATTTCTTGCATAATGGCATTTTAGTAATAGCTGTAATGTCAACAAACAAGGCAGATTAATGCTTCCAGTCCTGAGCTGTCTTGCTCTCTGCTTATTAGAATTGTAGTCAGATCTTCATTAGAATGAATGACATCTGATTCCATAAGGCAGACACAACAGAGGCACCTTCTTGCTATGGTGTCACCCTGCAGATGACAATGTAGGCCATTATGAATGACACTCCACAATTCGTTACTTCCTGCCTCAAATTGTAGTTAATCTTTCATCCAAACTGTACACATGTGCAGCTTTAAGTGGCCTATCACAGTGAGTACCCAGTAATGCTGCAAGCACATGGAGACTGACAGAAGGTAAATTGCTTGTCAGGAGGTCTGTATTTCAATTCACAGCATATTCCAAACACGTCGTGGTGAAAGCACGCCACAACAGCTGCTTTCATTGCTAACTATTTTTGATGTAAATGTCAATAAAGCTCCAGGCCCTTTCATATTTTTGGCCAAGAATGTCCATCTTTCCCTATGCAGGCTGGCAGGTGGAGTTCCATTTATCTACTCTTAGGAACATGTCCTATAATAATGATTGTCTCTGGAGACCGTTTAGAGTGATTGAGAGCAGTGATTGGGACAATAGGCTGCTGAATTTCATTGCTGGAGTGGGTTGACAGGTGACTGCTTTTATACCCTCTCATCTGCTGGAGAAGGAAATAAAACACACGCTTCCCTCTAGTCCATAGGCAATCCCCTCCAGGTTGAAGATCTACACCTACAGTTCACTGCATTTATCAGGAAAAAATGAGCGTCATGCTTAATAAACAACCTTAAATTCCCCAGCAGATCTAGTGTTTTTAAAGAGACAGTAGCGGCATTTGTTTTCTGTGGAATTACAGATAGGAGAATTAAGCAAACAAGTTTGAATGGGATGTGTATGCCTTTGAGGACCTTTCTCCTTCTCCTTGCAAATGGCTCTTTTGGGATGCCAGCTGTTCACACTCTATAGCAAACTCTCTCTTTTAACTAATGCTCTGAGGAAGATGACTGAAGCTTGACCTTTAGCAGCTGAAACCAGCAGATATATTAAAAATCAGTTCAAGGATGCCACTTTTGAACACATTTGCACTCAAATATGTCAGTATGTGACAGCAGTGACTAAGTTTTATTTTTTTCCAGCATAGAGTAAAACCTTATACCCACTCTTATGCACATTTATTGAGCATCTACTATAGGCAAAATATTATATTATACACTAGGGTTAGGGCTACCAACTAGAATTAGACAAGCACTCACAAAGAGGCAGTCTTTCAAAGAGAATTATCTGGAGCAAATAAAGTATAAATATAACCTGTATTGTGTTTACATTTTATATTCCTTTCTGTGTTATTAATGTACATAATGTATTATCTTAGTATTACAGATAAAATTTTTAATTAATATTAGGAGTGCCTGCCCTTTTTTTCCTACTGATATAAAAATGTGATTTTAAAGCTTGGATACTATTGATCTCAAGAAAGGAACATGGGCTTTGGAGTTTGATCTGTTTTCAATCCAGTCTCTACCACTTATTACCCTACTAGCCTTAGGAGGGTTAAATAACTTAAATTTGTTTAGCATCAATCTCTTTATATGTTAACTAATAATAGTTAACATGTCTTGAGTATTTACTATGCATCTGTCCTTTGCAATATTTAATATAATCCTTTCAAAAGCCCTTGAAGTTGAGTGTTTTTATCATCTCACAACATAACTTGGCTAGTAAATGGATTCAGGACTGGAACACGTGAAGCCAGTTTCTAGAACCTGTATTTTAAATCACTGCACTAAATTACTTTTAACATGATAATAATACCTCACAGCCTTACTGTGTGTCCAAAACTTAGTTATGCTGAATAAAAGTTTATTTGCTTCTCCTTGAAATTCAATCAGTAACCTAGGAGAAATACCCAGAAAGCTGTTGAAGATTAGAGAGTATAGCACCTGATTCTCACTGATGAGATCTGAGTGCTTTTCACAGGGCTTGAAGGAGGTCTAAGAGAGAGGTATTGTAGGGAGATTGTAAGCCCAGAGGGCTACACAGCACAAAAATGAAGAGAAAGCAGATAATGGGCTATTCAGGGACTAGTGAGCCATCTAGTGTCACTACAAAGGGGATGTCTTGCAGCCTGATGGGACTGGACATTGAGATTTGAAGGCAGATCAACATGGGCTTAAATCTCTTGGCTATTTGCTAGCCATGTGATTTATTTGGTGTGTGCTTTTCTTGGAAAATAAAAAGTATCTCAGAGCATGATGAGGATTAAGTAGAATAGTATGTGAAAAAGCACTTAATGACTTCAACAGTGCTGTACAACTGTAAGGTGACGTATAAGATATTTGTGTAACTTTATCAACTCTGAAGAGATGTAAACTCCTGAAGATCAAAATCAAGTCAGTACTACATTACTTAGTGCCTAGCAGTGTCTTGCACTCGATAAGTATTAAGTAAACACATGCTGAATGAATAAATGTCAGGTTAAATAATGCTATATATTATTCTTTCCACATTATGGAAAAAGATGTGTTCAATTCTAGAAGGCCATGATTTGAGCTGTATTAAATTACATGTGCTATGATTAAATAAATAAGATTCTGATAGATGCCTCTTACTCTATTCATTTACTTTTTACCAAGTATGTCTTACGTAAAGCATTATGTGGTTGAAGTTTCATGAACCCACTCCCTATCAGTGTTTTAGGGATGGAGAGCATCATGAGATAATACCCTTCTTGCCCCAGGAAATAGTCGCAGGGACACACATCTGGCTCCTGGCACTCTTCTCAGGCAGCTGCATGAGCAGCTGTGCAGCTGAGGTCACCCTGAAGAAGAGTTCTGATGTCTAGGGGCTTTCGGGCTTTTTATTTGATAGAAATTATTAGATTTGTTTAAAATACAACAAAATCTAGCTATATACCATTTACGAGTGACACAATTTCACAATGACAAAATGTTTGAAAATTAAATGATAAAGATTTATCAGATAAATTCCAACAAAAAAAATCATCACCATATATACGTTAAGTGGTATTTAGGCAGTGCATTACCTTCCCTAACCACTACCCTAAGGTTACTGTGTATCTTTCATGGCCTTATTTTTATATTTTTGCTACTTATATATGTATGTATTCAAAATTATGTAATATTTTGTGTTTAAAATTTTGCATAGTGTACTGTATCATTCTAATTCTTAATTTTGTCTTCACACTTTTAAGTTTTTTATTTTTTATTTTATCCTTTTATGTAATTTTTATTGACAAATATTGTGTATATTTATGGTGTGCAATATAATGTTTTAATATATGTCTACATTGTGGAATAGCTAAATCAAGCTAATTAACATATGTATTGTCTCACATACTTATCATTTGTGTGGGTGTGGTGAGGACACTTGAAATCTACTCTCGGCAATTTTCAAGTATACATTGTTATTAACTACAGTCACCATGTTGTACAGTAGATCTCTTGACCTTATTCTTCCTGTCTGAAATTTTATATTATTTGGCCAACATCTCCCTAGTCTTACTCATCCTCCCCAAAGCCCCTAATAACAGCTATTCTACTGCCTGCTTCTATGAGTTTGGCATTGTTTAGACTCCGCATGTAAGTGACATCATGCAATATTTCTCTTTCTGTACCTGACTTCTTTCACTTCACATGTCTTCCAGGTCTATTTATGCTGTCCCAAATGACAGGACTTTCTTCTTTTTTTAGGATTGAACAGTACTCCTTTGTGTGTTTATAGCACATTTTCTTTACCCATTCATCTGTTGGTAGACACTTAAGTTGATCCCATATCTTGGCTATTGTAAATAATTCTGTAATGAATACAGGAGTGCAGGTATCTCTCTAACATAATGATTTCATGTCTTTTGGCTCTATGGCCAGTAGAGGGATTGATGAATCATATGGTAGTTATATGTTTAACTTTTTGAAAAATCTTTATACTGTTTTCCACAATGATGTACTAATTCACACCCTCAGTATACAAGAATTCTCATTTATACACGTCTTTGTCAAAACTTAGTGTCTTGTTGAAAATAGCCATCTTAACAGGTGTGAGGTGATAGCTCATTGTGGTTTTAATTTGCATTTCCCTATTAGTGATGTTGAGCATTTTTTCATATACCTAGCGTCTCTTTGTATGTTTTCTTTTGAGAAATGTTTATTCAGTTCCTTTGCCAATTTTTAAATCAGGTGTTTCCTTGCTACTGAATTGTTTGAGTTACTTGTATGTTTTGTATATTAACCCCTCATCAGATTATGATGTGCAAATATTTTCTTTTATTCCATTGGTTGTCTCTTTGTTGATTGTTTCCTTTTCTGTGAAGAAGCTTTTTAGTTTGATACAATCTCATTTATCTATTTTTGCTTTTGTTTTGGGGTTGGGTTGAAAAAAAACAATTAAAGCCCAGACCATTGTCATGAAGTTTTTCCTGTATGTCTTCTAGCAGTTTCACAGTATCAGGTCTTACATTTAAGTCTACAATCCATTTTCAGTTAATTTTTGTATATGGTATAAGATAAATGTCTAATTTCATTATTCTGCAAATGTAGTTGTCCCAATATCTTTATTGAAGACTTTTTTGCCCCATTGTGTATTCTTGGAATCCTTGTCAAAAAATCAACTGTCTGTAAATGCATGAATTTATTTGTGGACTCTCTCTTCCATCAGTCTGTGTGTTTCTTTATACACAATACCATGCTGATTTGATCGGTATAGCTTTGTAGTATATTTTGAAATCAGGTAGTGTGATGTTTCCAACTTTATTTTTGTTGAAGATAGCTTTGGCTCTTTGAGGTCTCTTGTGGTTCCATATAAATTTTTCGGATTGCCTTTTCTATTTCTGTGAAAAATGTCATTGAAATTTTTATAGAGATGGCATTGAATCTGTAGAACACTTTGGGTCACAAGGACATTTTAACAATTTTAATTTTTCCAATCCACAGACACAGGACATATTTCTATTTGTTTCTTCTTCCATTTATTTTATCATTGTTTTACAGTTTTCAGTGTATCGATATTTTACCTCTTTGTTTTTTCTAGCTATTGTGAATAGGATTATATTCTTGGTTTTGGGGGCATAGTGTGTTGTTATTGTATAGAAATGCTGCTAATTTTTGTGTGTTGATTTTATATCCTGCAGTTTTACTGAATTTGCTTATTCTAACAGGTTTTTTTTTTTTTTGGTGAAGTCTTTAATTTTATGTATATAAATTATTTCATCTGTAACAGGCAATTTAGCATCTTTCTTTCCTATTTAAATGACTTTTTCTTTTTTCCTCTTTTTTTTTCTACTTAATTGCTCTGGCAAGAACTTTGTGGCAAAAGTAAGACTCCTTATCTTGTTTGTGATCTTTGAAGAAGAGTTTTCATCTTTTCATTGTTGAGTAGAATGTTGGCTATTGGCTTGTGAGATATAGCCTTTATTGTTTTGAGGTATGTTCCTTTTATATTCAATTTGTTGAGAGTTTTTATTTTGACAGGGTGTTGAATATTGTCAAATGGCTTCTCTACATCCATTGAGATGATCATATAATTTCTGTTCTTCATTCTTTTAATGTGGTATATCACATCTATTGATTTTGTAAGTTGAAATATTCCTGCATTCCAGGGATAAATTTCACTGGATCATGGTGAATGATACTTTTAGTGTGTTGTTGAATTTAGTTTTCTAGGATTTTATTGAATTTTTGTATCTATATTCATCAGGAATATTGATCTGTCCATTTTTTTTTGGTATTGTATTTGTTAGCTTTTGTTCATATAGATATGAGTTACCAGCTGGTATAATTTATCTTTATCGCAATACAACTTTGCTCCAACTACTTCCTAGGTATAACATATTTTTAAATATATTGGGTTTTTAAATGTGTTGTAGCTCAACAATATATATATAATTACATACAAAATTATGTACATATTGTTTTAAGCAATTTATTTTACATTATTTAAAGACATAAAGGAGAATAAATATTCATTATTACTCTTTTATAAACACATAATTATCTTTGCCATTGCTTTTTAAATGTGAATTGGAATTATTTTCTATTTTAACTTGCTCTCGGTCTAAAAAATTTCCTTTAGTATCTCTTACAGTGAGTTTGCTAGCATGAAATATCAGTTTCTGTTTATTTGAAATGTTTTTGTTTTACTTTCTTAACATTAGCTTTGCTGAACATATAATTCTTACTTGACAAAGTTTTTCTCTTCTCTCAGCACTTTGAACATTGTCATCCCACTGCCTTCTGTCTTCCATAGTTTTTGATGCTATGTCAGCTGTTAAACTTACTGAAGCTTCCTTGTACATGAAGAGAGTTTTCCTTTCTGCTTTCAAGATTTGCTATTTTTAGGTCTGAGGATGAGGATGCAGCATATCTCTTTCAGAATAATGCCTGTGCTTTACAAGTGTTGCAGGGTGCCCCTGGTCTTCTCTGTTTGTCTCTCCAGACGTGGTACCTGGGTTATATCAGTGAACTGGAACAATGATGATCAGGGCCTAGTATCCATGACCTGACATAACTAGAGTAGTGTTTTACCCTGCAATTTAAGACTCAGTAGAGGGGAAAACTGAGGTATATGAGCTATACTTATCTGGTTTACAGTTTCAGCAAGAAGGAGCATGAGGAAGAAGAAATCCTGTTGGCCTGCCCCTTCTGGGGAGAAATTACTGTCATAGACTGGGACCTGGGGTGGAAAAAAACCTCATCTTCTTGGCCACTCCAATCACGAGTAAATAATCCATTATTCTGAGCTGTGCAGTTGGGGAAAAGAGGGTAAATCATGCCTTAAGTGGTGAAAACTCTCATGGGCCTAACAAGATTTAGTAGATTTTCTTGAATATGTTTTTCTCCATTTTCTGTAAACCCTTAAGATAATTTCTAGACACTGTAAATTGTGTGTTTGCTTTTACAAATAATCCTTTGAGCAATTTGGTTATTTTGCTGTTTGCTGCAGAGAGGGCTCATAAAGCTCTTCATATTACCATTCTGGAAGTGCTTCTAGATATCTTTATGATAAAATGTAACATACAGACAAATACATTAAAATATATTCATAAATCACAATTTTAGAAGATTTCCATCACCCCAGCAGTTTCCATTATGTCTGATTTTTTGGCATGTTAGTCTTCTCCATCAGTAGCCCTCACAAACCATTGTTTTGCCTACTATCACTGTAGATTAGTTTTGACTGTGATTGAATTTTACATAAGCGAAACTCAATGTATTTTTCACACTGGTCTTATAAAATGAGATAGAATTATACATCCCTTGAACATTTAGTAGAAAACTCATGTGCAACTAATTGGATAAGATGCATTTTTAATAGATTAACTATTGATTCAATTTCTTTAATGGTCACAACATTAATATTTTTTTATTCAAGTCAGATGTTATATATTTCAAGAAGGTTACTAACATCACCCACATTTTCTTGTTTTATTTTCTTAGCTAAAATATTTGGTTTAATGCAGAATGGGAAATATAAGTTATTTTTATTCATTAGTAACTATGCTACCAACTTTTGAATACAATTTCTATACCATTCTCTCTATTCTCTTAATCTGGAGATCCCTCAGTACACATGCTGGATTCTCTTACATGAACTCCACATGTTTTAATTGTTTTTATCTCATTTTTATCCCTGTGCTGCATTATGAGTGACTTTCTTTATCATCTTCTCACTTTAACCATTCCCAGTAAGTTGACTGTTTATTAATTTTTTCAAAAAAATCCATTTTAATTGATTCTCTTCCACATCCACTCATTTTTGTTTTATTTCTATCAATTTTACTCTTTTTTAAAATTATACTTTAAGTTCTGGGGTACATGTGCAAAACATGCAGGTTTGTTACATAGGTATACACGTGCCATGGTGGTTTGCTCCACCAATCAACCCGTCATCTATATTAGGTATTTCACTTAATGCTATCCTTCCCCTATCCCCCCAGCCCCTGACAGGTCCCAGTGTGTGATGTTCCCCTCCCTGTGTCCATGTATTCTCATTGTTCAACTCTCACTTATTAGTGAGAACATACAGTGTTTGGTTTTCTGTTCTTGTGTTAGTTTGCTGAGAATGATGGTTTCTAGCTTCATCCATGTCCCTTCAAAGGACATGAACTCATCCTTTTTTATGGCTGCATAGTGTTCCATGGTGTATATGTGCCACATTTTCTTTATCCAGTCTATCATTGACAGGCATTTGGGTTGGCTCCAAGTCTTTGCTATTGTGAACAGTGCCACTATAAATATACATGTGCATGTGTCTTTAGAGTAGAATGATTTATAATCCTTGGGGTATATACCCAGTAATGGGACTGCTGAGTCAAATGGTATTTGTAGTTCTAGATCCTTGGGGAATCGCCACACTGTCTTCCACAATGGTTGAACTAATTTACACACCCACCAACAGTGTAAAAGCATTCGTATTTCTCCACATCTTCTCCATCATCTGTTGTTTCCAGACTTTTTAATGATTGCCATTATAACTGGCATGAGAGGGTATCTCACTGTGGTTTTGATTTGCATTTCTCTAATGACCCATGAAGATGAGAATTTTTTCGTATGTCTGTTGGCTGCAAAAGTGTCTTCTTTTGAGAAATGTCTGTTCATATCCTTCACCCACTTTTTGATGGGGTTGTTTGGTTTTTTTTGTAAATTCGTTTAAGTTCTTTGTAGATTCTGCATATTAGCACTTTGTCGGATGGATAGATTGTAAAAATTTTCTCCCATTCTGTAGGTTGTCTGTTCACTCTGATGATAGTCTCTTTTGCTGTGTGGAAGCTCTTTAGTTTAGTTAGATCCCATTTGTCTATTTTGGCTTTTATTGTCATTGCTTTTGGTGTTTTAGTCATGAAGTCTTTGTCCATTACTATGTCCTGAATGGTATTGCCTAGGTTCTCTTCTAGGGTTTTTATGGTTTTAGGTCTTATATTTAAGTATCTAATCCATCTTGAGTTAATTTTTGTATAAGGTGTAAGGAAGGGATCCATTTTCAGCTTTCTGCATATGGCTAGCCAGTTTTCCCAACACCATTTATTAAATAGGGAATTCTTTCCCCATTGCTTGTTTTTGTCACGTTTGTGAAAGATCAGATGGCTGTAGATGTGTGTTGTTATTTCTGAGGCCTCTGTTCTGTTCCATTGGTTTATATATCTCTTTTGGTACCAGTACCATGCTGTTTTGATTACTGTAGCCTTAGAGTAGAGTTTGAAGTCAGGTAGCATGGTGCCTCCAGCTTTGTTCTTTTTGCTTAGGATTGTCTTGGCTATGTGGGCTCTTTTTTGGTTCCATATGAAATTAAAAGTATTTTTTTCAATTCTATGAAGAAAGTCAATGGTAGCTTGATGGGGATAGCATTGAATCTATAAATTACTTTGGGGAGTGTGGCCATTTTCACAGTATTGATTCTTCTTATCCGTGAGCATGGAATGTTTTTCCATTTGTTTGTGTCCTGTCTTATTTCCTTGAGCAGTGGTTTGTATTTCTCCTTGAAGAGGTCCTTCACATGCCTTGTAAGTTGTATTCCTAGGTATTTTATTCTCTTTGTAGCAATTGTGAATGGGACTTCACTCATGATTTGTCTGTTATTGTTGTATAGGAATGCTTGTGATTTTTTCACATTGATTTTTTGTATCCTGAGACTTTCCTGAAGTTGCTTATCAGCTTTAGAAGGTTTTGGGCTGAGATGATGGGGTTTTCTAAATATATAATCATGTCATCTGCAAACAGAGACAATTTGAATTCCTCTTTACCCACTTGAATACCCTTTATTTCTTTCTTTTACCTGATTGTCCTGGGCAGAACTTCCAATACTATGTTGAATAGGAGTGGTGAGAGAGGGCATCCTCATCTTGTGCCAGTTTTCAAAGGGAATGCTTCCAGTTTTTGCCCATTCAGTATGATATTGCCTGTGGGTTTGCTTATTATTTTGAGATATATTCCATCAATACCTACTTTATTGAGAGTTTTTAGCATGAAAGACTTTAATTTTGTCGAATGCCTTTCCTCCATCTATTGAGATAATCATATTTTTTTTTTTTTTTTTTTTGCCATTGGTTCTGTTTATGTGATGGATTACATTTATTGATTTACATATGTGGAACTAGCCTTGCATCCCAGGATGAAGCTGACTTAATCATGGTGGATAAACTTTTTGATGTGCTGCTGGATTCAGTTTGCCAGTATTTTATTGAGGATTTTCACATCAATGTTCATCAGGATATTGGCCTAACATTTTCCTTTTTTGTTGTATCTCTGCCTGGTTTTGATATCCAGATGATGTTGGCCTCATAACAAGTTAGGGAGGATTCCCTCTTTTCCAATTGTTTGGAATAGTTTCAGAAGGAATGATAGTAGTTCCTCTTTGTACCTCTGGTAGAATTCGGCTGTGAATCTGCCTGGTCCTGGGCTTTTTGTGTTGTTGTTGTTTTTGGTAGCCTATTAATTACTGCCTCAATTTCAGAACTTGTTATTGGTCTATTCAGGGATTCTACTTCTTCCTGGTTTAGCCTTGGGTGGGTGTATGTGTTCAGGAATTTATCCATTTCTTCTAGATATTCTACTTTATTTACATAGAGGTGTTTATAGTATTCTCTGATGGTAGTTCATATTTCTGTGGGATTGGTGGTGATATCCCCTTTATCATTTTTTGTTGTGTCTATTTGATTCTTCTCTCTTTTATTCTTTATTAGTATGGTTAGTGGTCTATCTATTTTGTTGATCTTTTCAAATAACCAGCTCCTGGATTCATTGATATTTTTGAAGGATTTTCATGTCTCTATCTCCTTAATTTCTACTCTGATCTTAGTTATTTCTTGTCTTGTACTAGCTTTTGAATTTGTTTGCCCTTGTTTCTCTAGTTCTTTTAATTGTGATGTTAGAGTGTTGATTTTAGACCTTTATTCCTCTCTCTTAAGGGTATTTCATGCTATAAATTTCCTTCTACACACTGCTTTATATGTGTCTCAGAGAATCTGGTACATTGTGTCTTTGCTCTCATTAGTTTCAAAGAATAGCTTTAGTTCTGCCTTCATTTCGTTATTTACCCAGTAGTCACTCAGGAGCAGGTTGTTCAGTTTCCATGTAATTGTGTAGTTTTGAGTGAGTTTCTTAATCCTGAGTTCCAACTTGATTGCATCATGGTCTGAGAGACTGTTTGTTATGATTTCCGTTTTTTTTTTTTTTTTTTTTTTTTTTTTTTTTTGCATTTGCTGAGGAGTGATTTACTTCCAATTACGTGGTCAATTTTAGAATAAGTGTGATGTGGTACTGAGAAGAGTGTATATTCTGTTGATTTGGGATGGAGACTTCTGTAGATGTTTATTAGGTCCGCTTGGTCCAGAGTTGAGTTCAAGTCCTGGATATCCTTGTTAATTTTATGTCTCATTGATCTAATATTGGCAGTGGGGTGTTAAAGCCTCCCACTATTATTGTGTGGGAGTCTAAGTCTCTTTGTTGGTCACTAAGAACTTGATTTATGAATCTGGGTGCTCCTGTATTGGGTGCATATATATTTAGGATAGTTAGCTCTTCTTGTTGAATTGATCCCTTTACCATTATGTAATGTCCTTCTTTGTCTCTTTTGATCTGTGTTGGTTTAAAGTCTGTTTTATAAGAGACTAGAATTTCAACCTTTGCTTTTTTTTTTTTCTTTCCATTTGCTTGGTAAATATTCCTCCATCCCTTTATTTTGAGCCTACATATGTCTCTGCACATGAGATGGGTCTCCTGAATACAGCACACCAACGGGTCTTGACTCTTTATCCAATTTGCCAGTCTTTGTCTTTTAATTGAGACATTTACCCCATTTACACTTAAGATTAATATTGTTATGTGTGAATTTGATCCTGTCATTATGATGCTAGCTGGTTATTTTGCCCATTAATTGATGCAGTATCTTCATAATATCCATGGTCTTTACAAATCGGTATGTTTTAGCAGTTGGTGGTACCAGTTGTTCCCTTCCATGTTTAGTGCTTCCTTCAGGAGCGCTTGAAACGCAGGCCTGGTGGTGACAAAATCTCTCAGCGTTTGCTTCTCTGTAAAGGATTTTATTTCTTCTTCATTATGAAGCTTAGTTTTGTTGGATATCAAATTCTGGGTTGAAGATTCTTTTCTTTAAGAATGTTAAATATTGGCCCCCACTCTCTTCTGACTTGTAGGTTTTCTGCTGAGAGATCCGCTGTTAGTGTGATGGGCTTCCCTTTGTGGGTAACCTGACCTTTCTCTCTGGCTTCCCTTAATATTTTTTCCCTCATTTCAACTTTGGTGAATCTGATGACTATGTGTCTTGGGGTTGTTCTTCTCAAGCAATATCTTTGTGGTGTTCTCTGTATTTCCTGAATTTGAATGTTGGCCTGCCTTCACAGGTTGGGGAAGTTCTCCTGGATAATATCCTGAAGAGTGTTTTCCAACTTGTTTCATTCTCCCAGTCACTTTCAGGTACACCAATCAAACATAGATTTGGTCTTTTCACATAGTTTCATATTTCTTGGAGGTTTTGTTCATTTCTTTTCACTCTTTTTTCTCTAATCTGGTCGTCTCACTTTATTTCATTGAGTTGATCTTCAATCTCTGATATTCTTTCTTCTACTTGATCGATTCTGCTATTGATGCTTGTGTATGCTTCACCAAGTTACCATGCTGTGTTTTTCAGCTTCATCAGGTCATTTATATTCTTCTCTAAACTGATTATTCTTCTTAGCAATTCGTATAATCTTTTTTCAAGGTTCTTAGCTTCCTTGCATTGGGTTAGAACATGCTCCTTTAGCTTGGAGGAGTTTATTACCCATCTTCTGAAGCCTACTTCTGTTCAGTCTGTCAATGTCATTCTCCATTCAGTTTTGTTCCCTTCTGGTGAGGAGTTGTGATCCTTTGGAGGAGAAGAGGAATTCTGGTTTTTTGGAATTTTCAGTCTTTTGTGCTGGTTTCTTGCCATCTTCATGCATTTATCTACCTTTGGTCTTTGTCGGTGACCTTTGGATGAGGTCTCTGAGTGGAGGTCCTTTTTGTTGATGTTGATGCTATTCCTTTCTGTTTGTTAGTTTTCCTTCTAACAGTCAGGCCCCTCTGCTGCAGGTCTGCTGGAGTTTGCTAGAGGTCCACTCCAGACCCTGTTTGCCTGTGTATCACCAGGAGAGGCTGCAGAACAGCAAAGATTACTGCCTCTTCCTTCCTCTGGAAGTTTTGTCTCAGAGGGGCACCCACCAGATGCCAGCGAGAGCTCTCCTGTATGTTTTGTAACATTCCCATTGCCCCAAAAGGTTTCCTCATGCCTAATTGCCTTACTTTTTGCTTTATTGCCCTTCTAAGCAACTGTTGATCTGACTTCTGACTCTTCAGATGTTAGTTTTCCCAGAAATTTTATATTAATAAAATAATTAAAAATATAATCTTTGTGGTCTGGTTTTTCTCTTAGCATAATATTTTTGAGGTTAATCAATATTTTTTCATGTATCAAATGTCTTCCCTTTTGTTATGAATTCCATTATAATGGTTATATTGCATTATGTTTATATCTTCACTAGTTGATAGATGTTTGCATTATTTCTAGCTTTTTACTATTATGAATAATGCTGTCATGATCATTCTTGTATGTGTCTTTGTGTGAGCATATGCTTAGAATAGAGTTCCAGCAATTTAGGTTGCTTTTCTGTAGAAAGTGCATGGTATGTTTAAGAAATTTTTAAATTGTTTTTCTAAGTGACTATAGCATACATCAATGTATAAGGATTCCTCTTTTGCTACATTTCTACCAGCATGTTATTGTGTGTCTTTTTGATTACAGCCTTTTTAATGGGCATTAAATGGTAGCTCATTCCCTAATGATTAATGATGTTGAATAGTTTCATGTGATTGCATGGTTTCTGTGTATCTTCTATAGTGAAGTATCTATTAAACTCTTTTTGCCCATTTTAAAAATTGAATTGTTTGTCTTATTAATAAGTATAACATCATCTTGACTGAGAGGCTCCTGTTATTTTTCTAATAACTTATTGTTCCCAGCTAGATCGTGCATGCTATTTCCTTCAAGCTAAATTGATTCCCTATTTCCTCCTCTTGGGGTATTATTCTTTTCCAAAGATAAATTCATTTACTAAAACTTCTGGATTACCTAAGTAGTGAATCTGAGTGTATTCATCAAATATGGCATGCTGGTTTTGCCCATAAATTTTTTTATTGGAAGATCCTTGCTTTTTATTAATTTTTGAAATTACAAAATTGGATAGTCGTATATAGTTTTAGAGAGAAATCTGAGCCAATTTGAAATAATGAGACATGTAGCTAACTTTGCACCACAGAAATCTTCCCAAAGTGAATTGTAGCTAATGCTAATGTCAAATGGAAAATGATAGTGTTTGGCAACTTCAAATTTGAACCAAATTATTTAGGTTTCTATTTGGTTTTGAGATCTCTCTACCTGGCTTCCCAAAGCCCAGTCTACTGTTAGGCCTGCCCCTCACCCCTCTACTTTTCCTTTTTTCTTTTTTCCTTTTACATTAAAATGACTTGTAGTATATCCACAGAATTGTTTGTGCTTTATCACAATCAGTGTTGAAACATTTTATTACCCCCAAAAGAGGCTCAATTTCACCTAGTCATCATTTGAAGCTCCTTCAGTCCTCCCCAGCTCCAGCCACAGACAACCACTGATGTATTTTATGTTTCCACAGATTTTTCAGTTCTGGACACCTAATATACATGGAATCATACAATATGTGGTCCCCTTGTGGCTGGTTATTTTACCTAGCATAATGTTTTCAAGGTCCATCCACATTATAGCATACATCAGTACTTTATTTCTTTTTGCTGCCAAATAATATTTTATTTTGTGAATAGATCACATTTTATTTATTCATCCATCAGTTGATGAACATTTCAGTTCTTTCCACTTTTTAACTATTACAAATCATGTGGCTATGGGCATTCATGTACCAGCTTTAGTGTGAATATGTTTGCTTTTCTCTTGGGTATGTACTCCTGGGTCCTATGATAACTCTGTATTGGATCATTTGAAGAACTGACAGACTGTTTTCCAAAGTGGCTGCACTATTTTACATTTATAACAGCAATGTAGGAAAGTTTCAATATCTACAAGTTCCTTACCTTACAAGATTTGCAAAAATGTTTTTCAATCCTATGAGTTATCTTTTCACTTTCTCAATGGTGTGCTTTTTGGAGGCTAAAAGTTATTAATTTTGATGTTCACTTTACGTACGTTCTCTTTCATTGCTTGAACTTTTTGTGTCATATCTAAAAAATTAACTGCCTAATCTAAGATCTCAAAAATATATGCCCATGTTTGCTTCTGAAAATTTCATAGTTTTAACTCTTACATTCTGTTTTTTTGTTAATTTTGAGTTCATTATTTTGCATGTGGATATCCACTTGTCCCCTCACTATTTGTTGAAAGATTATTCTTTTCCCTCCACATAATTGCCCTAGAATTCTTTTTGAAAATCAACTGACTGTGAATGTAAAATATTTATGAACTTGATTCTATTCCATTGATCTGTATGTCTTATCCTTTGCCAGTACTGCACTGTCTTCCTTGCTGCAGCTTTGTGGTAGATATGAATCCTCCCATTTTATTATTTTTCAAGAACTGTTTTGCCTGTTCTGGGTACTTAGCATTTGCATGTGAAGCTTAGTTCAGTTTATCAATTTCTGCAAATAAGTCAGTTGGAATTTTAGTTTTTGCATTGAATCTGTAGATCAATTTTAGTGAGAATTGTGTTGAATCTGTAGTATTTCCATTTAACAATATTATACCTTCCAATATATGAGCTCAGGGATATCTTTCATCTCTTTAGGTCTCCTTTAATTTCTTTCAACAATGTTTTCTAGTTTTCAGAGTATACATTTTATATAACTTATTAAACTTATTCCAAAGTATTTTGTTCTTTTTATGCTATCACAAATGCTATCATAAGTAGAATCATGTCCTAAATTTTATTTTTAGTTTGCTTATTGTACGGCATAGAAATATAACTCATTTTTTATATTGATCTTGTATCCTGCATACTTGTCAAGCTTGATTATTAGCTCATACTTTTTAGTGTATTTTTTAGGTTTTTCTATATACAAATCACTTTATCTTCAAATAGAGATAGATTTATTTCTTCCTTTCCTATCTTAATGCTTTTTATTTATTTTTCTTGCCTGTTGTACTGCCTAGAATCTCTAGTACAATTTTGAAAAGGAGTCATACAAGTATATATCCTTTCCTTATTCCTGACCTTAGAAGAAAAGCATTTGGTGCTTCACTGTTAAGTGTGATGTTGGTTCTTTAGTAGCTGTTCTTTATTAAATTGAGGACTTCCCTTCTATTCCTAGTTTCCTCCATGATTTTATCATGGAGGAATGTTGAATTTTTTATTTTAGCTTTTTTTGAGATGAAAATAACGTAACATAAAATTAACTTTTCTAAAGTGAAAAATCCAGTAGCATTGAGTACATTTACAATTTTGTGCAACTGCCACTGCTATCCAATTGCAAAACCTCTTCAACGCCCTAAAAGGAAATATGTAGCCACTTAGCAGTTGATCCCATTCCTCCTATCCCCTCCAACTATCGGTCTTTCTGTCTCTATGGATTCCCCTCTTCTAGATATTTCATATAAATGGAATCATATAACATGGGACCTTTTTGTATCTGGCTTCTTTCATTTAACAAAGTTTTTATTACTGATACATAATAGTTGTATATATTTATGGAGTACATGTGATATTTTGACATATGAATACAATGTATAATGATCAACTCAGAGAAGTTAAGATATCCATCATCTCAAACACCATTTCTTTGTTGGGCACTTTCCAAATCTTCTCTGTCAGCTATTTTGAAATATATAATGTGTTATTGTTAACTACAGTCACCCTACTATGCTACTGAACATTAAAACTTATTCCTTCAATGTGACTGTATTTTTGTACTAGTTAACTAACCCCCTCCCACCCTTCCCAGCCTCTGGTAACCACCATTCTACTCTACCTCCATGAAATCAATTGTTTCAGCTACCACCAATGCATGAGAACGTGCTACATTTGGCTTTCTTTGCATGGCTTGCTTCATTTAACATAATGTCCTCTGGTTCTGTCCATGCTGCTGCAAATGACAGAGTTGCATTCTTTTTATGGCTAAATAATATTCCATTGTGTACGCATACTACATTTTATTTATTCATCTGTTGATGGATGCTTAGGTTGTTTCCATATCTCAGCTATTGTGACTAATGCCGCAATAATCTTCTCCTGTGCCCATTGAGATGACCATGTGGCTTTTATCCTTTATTCTACTGATTTAGTATATTATATTATTATAGTGATATGCTGGCTGAAAGCTTCTGACTTTGAAGAGTTGGTCAAGAAATAAATGATTTAATCTCATTTTTTACTCATGGAAAAGATACATAATTTTGTAATTCCTTTTTCCAGCTGAACACAATTTTTTTCTACTTCTTTTAAGAAATTTATTTTAACAGAACAATGTCTTAGTGTTGTCATCACTCTTATTTATGGGACTACAAATAGTGATATAACTAAAGAGTAAAGAATTATACAAGGTATGAACAGATGATTAAACACTTTAAATTTGTAAAATATTGTGGACTATAATTAATCTGTTAGATATGCCAGGCACTGTTCTGATCACAAACAAATACAATATGGTCTTGACTTTAGAGGTTCAGAGTCAAGAGAAAGAGAAAGGCATATAAAAAAAGAGAAAAAAATAGGTATGAATGTAAATCATACTTTAAAATGAATACTAAGCAAAATTTACTTTAAAAATCATACTTTAAAATAAATAGGCACTGATTTTGCTTATGTGTAGTGGAGAAAGATAGTATAAATTCATATTAAGACCACTGAGCCTCACTTGATTGATAAAAGCAAATTATTTTACTTCCTTGAGTATAGGTGCAGCTCGACTGAATAGATCGGGATGGGGATGAATCGGAGACTTTAATCTCCTTTCCCAGTCTCTGAATTACCATCTATTGTTTTACCTCACATCCTGACTTTCAAATGTCAGAAGGACGCCTTTGGTTAGAGAGTAAAAATGGCTGATTTCTTGGCTGCTTTCTCTATTCCTAGCCCAAAGGAACTGAGAAAAGATCCCTTATAAGAATGCAGAGTAGGGGACAATGGTGAAATAGTAGATTATTGAGAACTGCTTCTCAGTTCACTTTGTAGCCCAATTCACCTTCCATGGTTAATAGACAGGGTATTCACTCCTCCTCTCAACTTCTTTGCTCTTTTGGCCTTGTCTTTAGTTTTTTAAGGCAAGGACCATGTCTTTAACATTTATAGTCTTTTTAGCACCTACTATAGCAGCTTTTATATAGTAGGTTCCTGGGAATTGGTTGAATAATTATAGACTTGGTCTGAAAGTTTTACCACCTGGTCTTCACTTGACAGTGACTCCATATATCCCTTGGAGAGGAAGTGTCACATACTGCTTTAGAAATTGGACTCTGGAGTCATATTCTCTGATTCATGTCACATCTATGCCACTTTTTAGCATGGGTTCTTAGCAACTTAGTTAAATTCTTAATACTTAAGTTTCTATATCACTACAATGGGGATAATAATAGTACCTGCCGTATAGATTTATTGTGTGGATTAAATATGTGAAAGTACTTGTAACAGTGCCAATCATACAGCACTCAGTAAATGTTAACTATCATCACTACTATTAATACTCAGCACTATAGCTTTCTCATTTCTAAGGCAGAGAAAATGATGCCAGACTAACCCCAGAAGTCATCATGAAAAAGATCCAGTGGACCAAATGGACAAGGAAAACCTAGAAACAAGCCAGTCCATCTTGAACTCAAATAATTGGACTGTAGTAGAACCAGAATACCTGGAGTTCCTAATTATCATTCCTACTACTACACAAAGTGGAAACTACTCTTGGATAGGATCTGATAGTGAGTAAATTCATTCTGCGGGTTTATTCTGCTCAGTTCTGTGAGATGCATTACCTCTCTGGTATAACTGGATATTATCTAATGTCATGTATTTGTCCAAATAACCCTTTGTGCCATGTAAAATATCTGTTATCTATACAAAAAATACAGATTAAGTATACAACCCAACCAAACCCTCTTTAGCTAATGATGTATGTTGTTCAACAAGGCACCCAGAACTGGTTAATGCCACAAACATTGTGTCTGTTGACAGTTGGGTTGAAAGACTAGGATACACCCCACTCCCCCAAGTGATAACACAACTGTCATTCAGAATCTGTGTCTTGCTTTGTTTCAAAACCCTGGAGCATATGGCATTTGTATCTCAGACCTTAGGGAATTCCTTTTATAAGCTTAGATATACAGCTCCTTCCTTCATTATGAAATCGTCTAATTTCCTTTTTTTGTAACAGTGGAAGAATTGATTTTATTTATTTTTTAAATTGGCAGATAAAATTGTATGTATTCACCATGTCCATGATGTTTTGAAGTATATATACATTGTAGAATGACTAAATTCAGCTAATTAACATATTGATTATTTCACATAGTTACTTCTGTGGTGAGAACACTTTACATTCATTCTCTTAGCTTTTATCAAGAATACAGTATATTGTTAACGATAGTCACCATGTTGTACAATAGATCTCTGGAACTTATTTCTCCTGTCTAATTAAAATTTTATATATTTTTGACCAACATCTATTTCTCTTTTTATTAGAAAAAATATAAAAGGAGAAACAGCAATTATATTCTCTGTGAAGCAATGAAAATTATAAACAATTCAAAATAAACATAAAGGGATTTTAGCAGTGATCAGCTAGAAAACAGATTTCATTTTAGGAAAATCATATACAGGCCCAGGTTCCTTGAATATGTGTCATTTAGTCACCATGAGTAACTTACTTGATCTCTTTTTTTTTAGAATAGCTATAATGGAAGTCATATGATGATAATCAAGGCAGTGAACCTGTCCATTCTTTCTGACCAAAAAAAAAAAAAAAGAAAGAAATTGGCACAGTTGTAACCTAAATGTTTGCCTTTTACATCATCTAAAATTAATAGTGATTTTATAATAGCTGGTGACTATTCACTGATTATTTACTATGTATCACAAACTGCAGAAGGTGCTTTATATACCTCTTTCCACTGAATTCTCATATCTACTTTATAAAGCAAGTAAATGTTTCCCCATGTACAGAAGAAGAAAATGAGAATTATAAAGGCATATATGATTCACTGAAGGATCTCAATTCTTAAATCTAAGAGCAAGGATTTATCTTGGTTGTGTCTCTAAACCCCATTTCAATTATCTTGTACATTTCAACCTCTGTTTAGTTTATTTACCATTCATTTATATTAGGAAATGTACAAAGCTCTCATAAATTAGACTCAGCTTATTCTCTTTCTATTTTCTCTCATTTTTACCTTAACTGTTGTACTACTACATTTTTGCATTGCTATAAAGAACTGCATGACACTGGGTAGTTCTCATGTAGTTTATGAAGAATGTGTAGTTTATGGGTAATTTATGAAGAAAAGGGGCTTAATTGACTTACAGTTATACAGGCTTAACAGGAAACATAGCTTGCAGGCCTCAGGAAACTTACAATCATGGCAGAAAGCAAGGGGGAAGCAAGGACTTTCTTCACATGGCAGGAGAGAGAGAGAAAGAGAGAGCAAGAGAGCATGAGAGTGAAGGGGGAAGTGCCACACACTTTTAAACCATCAGATCTCATGAGAAATCAATCACTGTCACAAGAACAGAAAGGGGGAAATCAGCTCCCATGATCCAATCACCTCTCAAAATGTCTCTCCCCCAACACTGGGGATTACAATTCAGCATGAGATTTGGGTGGGGACACAGATACAAACCATATCATTCTGCCCCTGGTTCCTCCCAAATCTCATGTCCTTTTCACATTTCAAAACCAGTCATGCCTTCCACCAGCCCCCCAAAGTCTTAACTCATTTCAGCATTAGCTCAAAACTCCATAGTCCAAAGTCTTACCCGAGACAAAGTAAGTCTCTTCCACAGATGTGCCTGTAAAATCAAAAACAAGTTAGTTACTTCCAAGATACAGTGGGGATATAGGCATTGAGTAAATGCTCACATTCCAAATGGAAGAAATTGGCCCGAACAAAGGAGCTATAGGCCCCATGCAAGTTCAAAACCCACCAGGGCAGTCATTAAATCTTAAAGCTCCAAAATAATCTCATTTGACTCCATGTCTCGCATCCAGGGACAACTATGTTGATACAGTAATTGTCTCCAAAGGTCTTGGGCAGTTCCACCCCTGTGGCTCCGCAGGGTATAGCCACAGCTGCTTTCATGGGCTAGTGTTGAGTGTCTATGACTTTTCAAGGTGCACAGTGCAAGCTGTTGGTGGATCTACTATTCTTGGATCTGGAGGATGGTGGACCTCTTGTCACAACTCCACTAGGCAGTTCTCCAGTGAGGACTCTGTGTGGGAGCTCCAACACCACATGTCCCCTCTGCACTGCTCTAGTAGAGGTTCTCCATGAGGGCTCTGCCCCTGAAGCAGACTTCTCCCTGGACATCCAGGCTTTTCCAAATATCCTCTGAAATCTAGGCAGGGGTTCCTAAATCTCAACTCTTGCCTTCTGCACACCCACAGACCCAACAGTATGTGCTAGTCACCAAGGATTGGGGCCTGCACCCTCTGAAATCATGACCTAAGCTGTACCTTTGCCATTTTTAACCACAGCTGGACCTGGAGTGGCTGGGATGCAGGGTGCCATGTTCAAGGCTGCACAGAGCAGTGCAGCTCTAGGCCTGGCCCACAAAGGCATTTTTTCCTCCTAGGCCTCTAAGTCTATGATGGGAGAGGCTGCTGCGAAAGTCTCTGACATGCCCGGGAGATATTTTCCCCAATTGTCTTGGCTATTAACATTCAGTTTCTCTTTATTTATGCAAATTTCTGCAGCCAGATTAAATTTCTCTCCAGAAAATGGGTTTTTCTTTTCCATCCCATGGTCAGGCTGCAAATTTTCCAAACTTTCATGCTCTGCTTCCCTTTTAAATATAAGTTCCAATTTCAGACCATCTTTTTGTGAACACATATGACTATGCACTGTTAGGAGTATCCAAGCCACATCCTGAATGCTTTGCTGCTTAGAAATTTCATTCACCAGATACCCTAAGTCATCTCTCTCAAATTCAAAGTTCCACAGATCCCTGAAGCAGGTGCAGAATGCCACCAGTCTCTTTGCTGAAGCATAGCAAGAGTGACCTTTGCTCCAGTTCCCAGTAAGTTCCTCATCTCCATCTGAGACCACCTCAGCCTGGATTTCACTGTCCAGATCACTATCAGATTTTGGTCAAAACTACTCAACAAGTTTTTAGGAAGGTCCAAACGTAACCATATCTTCCTGTCTTCTTCTGAGCCCTCCACACTGTTCCAACCTCTGCCCGTTACCCAGTTCCAAAGTTGAATTTGATACAGATGTAATTAATATTTGAAGACTATTTTTGAAATATCTTGAAGTTTTTTTTTTTTTTTTTTTTTTTTTTTTTTTTTTTTTTTTTTTTTGAGACGGAGTCTCGCTGTATCGCCCAGGCTGGAGTGCAGTGGCCGGATCTCAGCTCACTGCAAGCTCCGCCTCCCGGGTTTTTACGCCATTCTCCTGCCTCAGCCTCCCGAGTAGCTGGGACTACAGGCGCCCGCCACCTCGCCCGGCTAGTTTTTTGTATTTTTTAGTAGAGACGGGGTTTCACCGTGTTAGCCAGGATGGTCTCGAACTCCTGACCTTGTGATCCGCCCGTCTCGGCCTCCCAAAGTGCTGGGATTACAGGCTTGAGCCACCGCGCCCGGCCGAAGTTATTTTTTTTAACATTTAAAATATATTACCTTCAAACTTTGAATACAATCTGAAATTATTACTACACAATTTATTATTGGTAGCATTAAGTTTATGTATTGGATTATGCAGTTTTTTTTTTCCTAGAAGAAAATCATACATTCTGAAGTCTGTTATCTAAGACACTGAAAATAACACAACTATCTAGACAGTATGGCTAAACTTTGCCATTTTTCATAACTCTTACATTTAGAAGCTTGACTAATTCATTGAAGAAAAGAACATTTCATGCTTCCATACTGTCTTTTCCATTGTATGCAGCATTATTTAAGAAGGAAAGAATAATGAGGGAAGATAAGATGGTAACATAACTAATTATTTAGATTATCTTTCCAAATTTTCACATTTTACACTAAAATTTGTTGAAAAAGGCATCAAGGGAACTTAGGCTTAAAAATTCATCACAACTCTCCAAAGTTATTAGAATAATAAACTTACAGATTTTGACCTTTGTATTGTATATATGCAAACCAGATGAACCAAAACATTTTTTCCCTTTGGCAGTAAAAATGATTTGATAGCAAAATACAATGTGAAATATCAAAGAAAGCCTTATCATATATTTTTGATCATTTAAAAATCAGTGTTATTATTGATTAATTTGTAAATTAATCTAGAATACTAAATACAAATAAATTTCTGAATTTTTACAGAAATTTTACAGAAAATGTACAATGAAAATAAAAAATTTTAGTACAAGACAACAAGAATTAATCTGAGAGATATTTGAAGACACTCATTCTCCAGAACATTTCCTGGGGATTATGTAAATCTGCTTCACACTTTACTTTCTAAATGTCTGAATTTATAGACTATTCCTTGGAATTTCCAGGTACAGTGAAGGGTTTTTTTTCTATTAATATATACCATGTGTGTAAATATAAACATATATACCTACCATTTATCTAGTGTCATATTATTGCTATATAACAAGCAACCCTAAAGCTTACTGCTATGCCCCAAAACATGTTTATTTAGCTCGTAAATCTGTGATAATTCAGCTGAGCTGAGCTGGGCTCAGCTGCTCTAGGGTAGTCTCAACTGATTTAGGCTAAGGTAGCTCATCTCACTGCAATCAGGTAAGGGTTGGTTATGTGGCTCTCTGGGATCCCTTATATGTAAGGGTTGGCTGACTGCAGGCTAATCTAGGATAGGCTTTACTGGTTCCACTGAAGTAAGCTGGCTTTGCTTCATGTGCCTTCCATCCTCCAGCAGGATAGCCAAGCATATTCCATTACAATGGCCGAGGGGCATAAAAAAGAGCAAACTCTGTTGGTAAAGCACTTTTCCAGGCCTCTGCTTTCATTACAGTTGTAAACATTTCATTGGTCAAAGTAAGCCACAGCTAGAGTCTACATTCAGGATGGAGAGACACTATAAAGGTATATGTGATAGATGAAATGGAAACAAGTTAAGGAGGGAGGAGGTGAATTGGAACCAAATTTGCAGCCAACTAGTATGTATGTGTAGTCATTCATAATAAAAAAAAATATAAAACAATTAACCACCTTATTAGCAAATATACATAAAACAATAAAAACACAAAGCAAAAATTAAGAAACCAAAAACTAAGATTTAGAAGTTTACTCTTATTTAATCTACTTCAAACCAGATATTTTGTTTTAAATTGAAAAACTATAAATGGTTATGTTTATAGTCTCTCAATAATGTCAGAATGATTATGGTCAAATGCTCTTTTGGCTTATAGTTTCTTCTCTCTAGGAAAAAAAATCATCTGTAGAAGCAAAAGAAAATGTCTTTTGAAGGAAGAAATTTCTTCTGTATTTTTACTTCCCAAATAGTGCTACATGAACAAGCATACCTACACCCTTAAGATCCTTACTTTATTCCTATAAAGTAGAAGTTTTAAAACAAGGAAAGACCATTTAATGAACTTTAAGGGAAATACTATAGTATGTTCTTGAAGTTCTAAAAGGTACATTTATTTTTCTCCTAAATTAAAAAATGATTTTAAGAACATCACTTAAATTATAAATAAAACACTTATATTAAAAAGTACTTTGAGTTTTAACCCACAGAATAAAATAATTGAGTCTATACAGATATTAATAAATAATTTAGTGAAAAAATAAATGGTAAAGTCACAGCCCTTTCAGACAGATTTCAGTTATGAAATGCAGAAAAATAGGAAAATAAAAGAATTACTATGAAGAAACACAAGAATTGTTAGACAAGATCATCAATGGATACAAAATTAGTGGTAAATTTTGAGGAGAAAATAGATTTGCATAGCCTCAAAGTATCTCCCTTATGACATTTATTAATTACAAAGAGATAGTAACTTTACAATAGAGAAGCTCCAGCAGACAGCAGTTTAACCAAATAACCAAGTTAAACATCACCAGAAATAAGGAATATCAGCACTATGAGCCTCTTGATATGATGCATACGATTCACTGAGAAGAACACAACATCATCTTTCATAGTATTTCCAGAAACATAAAACTATAACCCAATTATGAGAAAATACCAGATTAAACCTAAATTGAGTGACATTCTATAAAATAATTGATCAGTACTCTTCAATGGCCTCACAGACCTAAAAGAAAAGCAGGCTGAGAAAACATTCAGATTGGAAGACCCTAAAGACCAATGGCAAGTAAACATAAAGTGGGAAATTAATTAAGATCTTGGAACAGAAAATATTAGTGGGGAAAATAGTAAAATAGAAATAAGTTTATAGTTTAGTTAATATTGTACCAATTTTAATTCTGATCTTGATAACTGTACCATGAATCTTGATAATTATACTATGGTTATGTAAAATACTATGGGGAAAGGGGGTGAAGGATACTACACAACTCATTGGTATTTATAACACTTATGTATGTTTAAAATTAGTTCAATACAATAAGTTTTACAAAATTATTTTTCCCACTAAAAATAGCAATATATCTACAAAATGCTAAACTAGGAATTACAGGCCCTCATTTCCTCAAGGAAACATCAAATAAACAACAGACTGGCTAGTATACCTTAATGAGAACTCTAGAAATAAGTCAAGGATCTGTAGCAACTAAGCAAACACTCGATTAAAAAAAGTAACACTAAACAGGATAGGAAATTCTGGGGTTTTTTGGTGATCCTTGCCCCCACCATCCCCAGTATAGCACTGCATACTTGTGAGAAAGCTGCTGATGTCCCTGTTCTTCCATTGAGACAGAGAGAAAAGAGTGTTACTTGTTTGCAACCCCCTGGCCCAGCTAGAGGAGGTATGAGGGTCTGGTTTCTTTCTTGCCTAACTCAGAGCTCAGACTGAAACAGAGAGATAGTTTGGATATCATGTTGAAGGCCACTGAAAGTGGTAGACACTATGGTGTACCACAGGTGTAGAGGGATTGTAGAACCACAGGTATCTTGGAGCAAGACACTATGAGTACAGGAATAAAGCAAAACATCTAAAGTCATTTGAAGCAGCAGAAGTGAAAGATTAGGGATATTAAAACATTTAAAATTAGCTGTGTATATAATATAATTGGAAGGAGAAAGCATCCCTAGGAAGACTTGAGAAGACCTTAGCTTTCATGCTTATCTAATTAGAGAAGCTCTTCCCTGCATGAAGCCAGTCTACAAAAATGAGGAAGGCAACTACTTTTTCATATGCCTCATTTTAAACAACAGATCACAGGGCATACAAAGAAACAGAACAATTTGCTGTGTTCAGAGGACCAAAATATATCTCAAGAAATTGACTCTAAGGAAACACAGCTTCAGACTTACTAGATGAAAATTTTAAAACAACAATCTTAAATGTGCTCCAGAAATTACAGAAAAACAGAACTAAAGGAAATTAGACAAATGACATATGAACAAAATGAGAATATCAATAAGGAAATAAAAATTATAAAAGTAAAAAGAACAGAAATCCTAGAGCTAAAAGATACAATAATTGAGTTAAAAAATTCACTAGAGGAGTTCAATAGGAGACTAGAACAGGCAAAAAGAGGCAACAGGAGACTAGAACAGGCAAAAGGAGAGAATCAGCAAAACGAAGACAGGATATTTGAAATTATTGTATCTGAGGAGAAAAAAGAAAAAAATATAACGAAAAAGAATAAGCAGAGCCTAAAAGACTTACAGAAGAACATGAAGTGAATCAATATGCAAATTATAAAATTTTCAGGAGGAAAGAGAGAAATTGGTGAAGAACATAGTTGAAGAAACAACGGCTGAAAACTCTGCCACATTTGAGAAAGCACACGGACATACAAAAAACAAGATGCTCAGTAAACTTCAAGTAGGATAAACCCAAAGGCACTGTATTAGTCTGTTCTGACGATGCTATAAAGAAATACCTGAGACTAGATAATTTATTTTAAAAAGAGGTTTAATTGGCTCAAGTTTCTGCAGGCTGTGCAGGTTTCTGCTTCTAGGGAGGCCTCAGGAAACTTAGAATCATGGTGGAAGGTGAAGCAGGCACGTCTTACTTGTCAGGAGCAGAAAGAACACGGAGCCAGGGCAGGTGGCAGACACTTTTAAACAACCAGATCTTGAGAACTGTATCATGAGAACAGCACCAAAGGGATGGAGCTAAATCATTCATGAAGGATCTATCCCCATGATCCAATCACCTCACACCAGGCCCTACTTCCAACATTGGGGATTAAAATTAAACATGAAATTTTGGTGGGGACACAGATCCAAACCACATTATTCCACCTGGCACCTCCCAAATCTCATGTCCCTCTCACGTTGCAAAATACAATTATGCCTTCCCAACAGTCCCCCCAAAGTCTTAACTCACTCCAGCATTAACTCAAAAGTCCAAAGTCTCATCTGAGGCAAGGCTAGTCCCTTCCACCTATGAGCCTGTAAAATAAAAAAGGAGTTAATTACTTCTAAGATACAAGGGAGATATAGGCATTGGGTAAATACTACTTACTGTTCCAAAGGGAGAAACTGGCCAAAAGAAAGGGGCTACAGACCCCGTGAAAGTCTGAAACCCAGAAGGGTAGTCATTAAACCTTAAAGCTACCAAATAATCTCCTTTGATTCCATGTCCACACCCAGGACACACTGGTGTGAGGGGTGGACTCCCAAGGCATTGGGCAGCTCCACCCCTGTGACTTTTCAGGGTTCAGCCCCCATGGCTGCTCTCATAGGCTGATGTTGAGTGCTTGTGACTTTTCCTCGTGCACAGTGCAAGCTGTTGGTGGCTTGCTCTGCCATTCCAGGTTCTGGAGGACAGTAGCCCTCTTCTCACAGTTCCACTAGGCAGTTCCCCAGTGGGGACTCTGTGTGGGGGCTCCAATTCCACATTTCCCTCCCCACTGCCCTAGTAGAGTTTCTCCATGAGGGCTCTAACCATGTATTAGCCTTCTTCCTGGACATCCAGGCTTTCCCATACACCCTCTGAAACCTAGGCAGAGGCTCCCAAGTCTCAGCTCTTGCACTCTGCATACCTGCTGGCTTAACACCACATGGAAGCCACCAAGGTTTACAATTGCACACTCTGAAGCAGTGGCCTGAGGTGCACCTGGACCCCTTTGAGTGAAGGGTAGAGCTGGAGTAGCTGAAATATAGGGAGCAGTGCCCTGAGGCTATACACGGTAGAGGGGCCCTGAGACAGGCCTATGAAGCAATTCCTCCCTCCCTCTGGGCCTGTGATGGGAGAGGCTGCTGTGAAAGTTTCTAAAATGCCTTCAAGGCATTTTTCCCCACTGTCTTATATGTTAGCACTTGGCTTCTTTTTGTCTAATGCTTTCTGCAGCCTGCTTGACTCCCCTCTGCTGAAAATTGACTTTTCTTTTCTACCACATAGCTGGGCTTCAAGTTTTCCAAACGTTTATGTTCTACTTATCTTTTAAATTTAAGTTTTAGTTGCAGATCATTTCTTTGCTCATGCTTATGAGCACAGGACATTAGAAGCAGCCAATCTACATCTCAAATGCTTTGCTGCTTAGAAATTTCTTTCACCAGATACCCTAAATCATCACTCTCAAGTTGAATCCCACAGATCCCTAGGACAGGGGCACAATGCAGCAAACATCTTTGCTAATGCATAACAAAAGTGGCCTTTTATCCAGTTCCCAATAAGTTCCTCATTTCCATTTGAGACCTCCTCAGCCTGGACTTCATTTTTCATATCACTATCAGCATTTTGGTCACAACAATTTAAACAAGTCTCTAGGAAGTTCCAAATTTTCCCTCATCTTTTTCTTCTTCTGAGCCTTCCACATTCTTCCAACCTCTGCTGATTACCCAGTTCCAAAGTTGCTTCCACTTTTTCAGGTATCTTTATAGCAATGCCTCAATCCTTGGTACCAATTTTCTGTATTAGCCTGTTCTTGCACTGTTATAAAGAAATACCTGACTCTAGGTAATTCTTAAAGAAAAAAAGTTTAATTGGCTTATGGTTCTGCAGGCTGTACAGAAAGTATAGCAGCAGCTGCTTCTGTGGAGGTCTCAGGAAATTCACAATCATGGTGGCAGGGGAAATGGGCCCATCTTACATGGCCAAAGCAGAAGGAAGAGAGAGAAGGTGGAGGTACCACACACTTATAAACAATCAGATCTTGTAAGAACTCTATCATGACAACAGCACCAAAGGGATGGTGCTAAACCATTTATGAGAACTCCACACCCATGATCCACTCACCTCCAACCAGGCCACACCTCTAACATTGGGGATTACAATTCAACATGAGATTTGGGTGGGGACACAGATCCAAACCATATCAGGCACCCACACTGAAACACATTATAATCAAATGATTAAAAATCAAAGACAGAGAATATTAAAAGCAGTAATAGACAAGTTATTCAACATGTACAATAGATCCTCAGTAAGACTATGTGTGGATTTCTCGGCAGGAATCTTGCAGGCTAGAATGTAGTGAGACGATATAAAGAGGAGAAAAAAAATGGCCAACCATAAATTCTATATAAGGCAAAACTATCATTTTAAAAGTGAGGATGATTATCACATTTTCAGATAAAACCTGAGGGAGTTCATTACCACTAGACCTGACCTGTGAGAAACTCTAGAGTTCTTCAAGTTGAAATGAAAGGATGTTAGACAGTAACTGAAGTCCACATAAAGATATAGTTATCCAGTAAAGGTGAGTACATGAACAAATATAAAAATGTATATATTGTAATTTTCATTCATAATGTTACCTTTTGTTTTATAGGATTTAAAAGACAAAAATAATTATAAATCTATGTTAATGAATATGCAATATATAAAGATGTAACATGTAACATCAATAACAAAAGTAGGAGGGAGATGTAGAGAAATAGAGTTTTTGTATGGTATTTGTTTAAAATAGATTTTTGTAAGTTTAGGATATTATATATAACACTCATGGTAGCCACAAATAAAATATCTGTAAAATATAAACAAAAGGAAATGAGAAAAGAACATGTCACTAGAAAAATATGACTAAACACAAAGGAAAACATTAAGGGAGCAAATGAGGGATACAAAAGCTATAAAACAAAAAGCTAGAAACTGTCTCACTAAGATCAGAAACAAAGCCAGGAAGTCTCCTCTCACTATTTCTGTCAAGTTATACTGGAAGCTCTATACTGAAAGCCATAGCCAATACAATAAAACAAGAAAAGGAAATAAAGTATATGTAATTAAAAAGTAAAAACTAAAACTGTCTTTGTTGTAGATTAAACGACTATGTAGAAAATCTGAAAAAATCAAGAACAAAAATCTGGAATTCATAAATAACTATAACAATGCTATCAAATATAAGACCAACATAAAAAAGTCAACCTCTTTCCTATATATGAGTGATGAATGCTGGAATTTGAAGTTAAAAACATAATACCCTTTACATTAGCATCCTTCTGAAATAAAATAAGTATAAATCTCACAAAATACATGTAAGATTTAGATGAAGAAAATTATATAACCCTGATTAAATCAAAGAAAAATATAAATGGAGAGAGATTTCATGTTAATGAATAGGGAAGACTCAATATTGTCAAAAGAAGAACTGTCTTCCCAACTTGATTTACAGATTCAATTTAATCTCAGAAAGTTACTTTGTGGATATTATCAAACTGATCCTAAAGTATATATAGAGAAGCAAAAGTATCAGTATAGCCCGCACAATATTGAAGGAGAACAAAATTGGAAGACAGACACTACCTAACTTCAAGACTTATGAAGCTAGCTAATTAAGACAGTGTGGTATTAGTGAAACAATAGATAAATAAATGGAACAGAGTGGAAAACCAGGAGATGGTCTCACACAAATAGACTCACAACTGATCTTTGACAAACAAGCAAAAACAATACAAGTTTTTTTTAAATAGTCTTTTCAATGACAAGGGAACAAATGGTTATCCAGATACAAAATAGTGACTCTAGACAAAGACCTTACACACTTCAAAAAAAATAAACTGTTATAAAAATAAAGCCTATTAAAAATTAATTATACCCCCTGAAGAGGAAGACACAAAGCTTCCAATTATTACTAAAAACTTTTAATATACAAAATCCAACTCAAGCCAAAATAATGAGAGACATAAGACAAAATCATGAGGGGAAATAAAACCCACAAGAAAGAAAATCCCAGAGATAATGGAAAATTGCATAAGCAAATAAGCAGAAAATAGGAAGTTATATAAAAATAATTAGGCTGGGCGTGGTGGCTCATGCTTGTAATCCCAGCACTTTGGGAGGCCAAAGCAGGCGGATCACCTGAGGTCAGAAGTTCGATACCAGCCTGACCAACATGAGGAAATCCCACCTCTACTAAAAATATAAAAATTAGCCGGTCGTCGTGGCAGGCACCTGTAATCCCAGCTACTCGGGAGGCTGAGGCAGGAGAATCACTTGAATCTGGGAGGCAAAGGTTGCAGTGAGCCGTGATCAAGCCACTGCACTCCAACCTGGGTGACAGAGCAAGATTCCGTCTGAAAAAAAAGAAAAAAAAGGAATTCTAGGACTGAAATACAATAATGAAAGTTAAGAATGTAGTGATTAACAGCAGATATGACAGTTGAAGAATCAAAACATAAGTGACATATAAAACAGTGGAAAAGATCTAACATTTATATAATTATGAGCTTGAAGGAGAAAGGTAAGAGTCAGAACTAATACTGAAAAAGAAAATAGTTGAAAAATTTTCAAAATTGATGAATGACTCCAACCCACACTAAACACTGACTTTAAAACAAAAACAATAATGAAAGTCATAGGCTGACAAAAAGGTATAAGACATTGAGGGAAAAAAAAAAAGTAAAATTAGTAGGTCCTTCTCTTTAAGTTACATAATTTAACTATAAATTGATTACAATCCCCAATCAAAAGACACCAATTGGCAGAATGGATTATAAACAGGATCCAACTAGATGATGTCTATAAAAGACTCAGTTTAGATCTAAGGACACAAGCAGATTTAAAGCAAAAAGATTAAAAAATATTTCGTGGAATGAGAGCATAAGTGGCTATATCAGAAAAATAGACTTCATGTAGAAACTGTTAGAAGGAAAAACAGGACGTAAGAGAATGAAAAAAGGGTCAATTCACCAAGAAGATACCACAGTTATAAACACACATGCACCAAAATCAGAGCTCTTAAATATATAAGGCAAACACTAACAGAATTGGAAGGGGAAATAGATAGTTCCACAGTGATCATAGAAGAGTTCAGTACCCTACTTTTGATAATGAATATTATAACCAGAATAATCAATATAAAAATAGAGGACAACTGTATAGATTAATTGGAACTAACAGATATATAAGGAACACTCCACACAGCAGCAGCAAAATACACCTTTTTCTCAAGTGCACATGGAAGATTCTCCAGAGAGACCATATGTTAGGTGATGAACAAATCCAAATAAAGTTTTAAAGACTGAAATCATACAAAGTGTTATTCTGATCACAATGCAATCAAAATAAAAATCAATAGCAGAAGGAAAACTGAAAAACCCGCAAACAAGTGAAAATTAAACAATGCACTTTTAAACAACCAATGGGTCAAAAAATGTCATGAGAAATTTAAAAATATCTTAAGACAAATGAAAATGTAAATACAATATACCAATAATTATGGAATTTAGAGAAAGCAGTGCTAATAGGGAAATTTATAGATGCAATACTTACATTTAATAAGAATAAAGATCTCAAATTGCAATGTAAATTTACATTTTAAGGAACTAGAAAAAGAAGAGTAAACTTAAACCCAAAGGTAGCAGGAGGAAGAAAATAATAAAGATTAGAATACAGGCCAATAGAGAATAGAAAAATAGTACATAAAATCAATGAAATCAGACTTAGTTCTTCAGAAACATAAACAAAATTGGCAAACTTTTAGCTAGATCAACTAAGAAAACAAGAGTCAAATAAGATCAGAAATGGAAAAGGACACATTACTACTGGTTTTATAAAGGGAAACAAGGATTATGAGAGACTACTGTGAACAATTGTTGACCAAGAAATTGGGAAACCTAGATGAAATGGACAAATTCCATGAAACATATAACCTATCAAGACTGAATCATGAATAAAGAAAAAGTCTGAACAGACCTCAAACTAGTAAGGAGATTGAATCGGTAATCAAAAACCTCCTAACAAATAAAAGCCAGGACCAGATGACTTCACTATAAATGTTAGCAATCATTTAATGAAGAATTTACACAAGTCCTCCTCACTCCTTAAAGTCTTTCAAGAAATTGAAGATGAGGAAATATTTTCCAATTTATTCTATGAGGCCGATATTACCCTGATACGAAAGCCAGACAAAGACCCTGCAAGAAAATAAAACTACAGACCAATAACACCTATAAATATTGATGAAATAACCTCAAATAATACTCACAGAATTCAGCATCACATTAAAAGTATCACATACCATTAATAACTGTTACCTATTCATGGTATGCAACGATGTTTTAACAAATAAAAATCAGTGTAATAAATTACATTAGGAGAATGAAGGCAAATAAAACCCCACATGATCATCTCAATTGATACACTGAGAAATGTAGAAAATACATCTGACAAAATTTAACTCTCTTTCATGATAAAAACACTCAAAAAACACTAGAAACAGGAGGAAACTACCTCAACATAATAAAGGTTCTATATGAAAAGCACACAGCTAATATCATACTCAATAGTGAAAGACTAAAAGTTTTTCCTCTGATGTCAGAAGCAAGACCAGGATACCTGCTTCTGATACTTCTATTCAATATAACACTGAAAGTCCTAGCCTGAGCAATTGGGTAAGGATAAGAAAAAGCATCCTTAAATTATCTCTGTTCACAGATGACATGATCTTATATGTAGAAAACCCTAAAAATTCCACAAAAGAACCCCAAACTGTTAAAACTAATACATTCAGCAAAGCTGCAGGATAAAAAGCAGCACACAAAATTAGTTATGATTCCATGCACTAATAATGAACAATCAGAAAAGAAAATTAAGACAATAATTCCAATTATGCTACCATTAGAAAGAATAAAATATCTAAGAATAACCTTAACCAAGAAGGCAAAATACTTTACACTGAAAACTACAAAACTCTTCTGAAAGAAATTAAAGATGACGCAAATAATTGAAATACAACTATGTTCATGTATTAGAAACTTAATATTGTTAAGATTTCAATACTACACAAAGTAATATAGATTCAATGTGATCTTTATGAAAATTCTAATGATATTTTTTTCAGAAATAGAAAAATCTATTCTGAAATTCATAGGGAAATACAAGGAACCCTGAACACCAAAACAATCTTGAAAAAAAAATTTTGTTTCACATTTTCTGATTTACAAACTTAGTACAAAGTTACAGTAATCAAAACAGTGTGGTACTGGCATAAAGACAGACATATAGACCAGTGAATTCTAATAGAGAGCCCAAAAATGAAACCTCTAACATACGGTTAAGTTGTTTTTCACAAGACTGACAAGGGTGTTCAATGGAGAAAGGAGTCTCTTTGACAAATGATATTGGAAAAACTGAATATCTGTATTTTAAAAAATGAAGTTGAATCGTTAATTTATGCCATGTACAAAATGGATCAAGAACCTGAACATAAAATCTAAAACTATAAAACTCCATGAGAACACGTAGGGAAAAAACTTTGACATTGGATTTGGCAATAATATCTTGGATATGACACCCAAGGCAAACGTGATATAAGAAGAGAATAGACTAAATAAAAATTTAATCAAAATACACAATCAACAGAATAAAAAACAACCCATATAATGGAAGGAAATATTTGAAAATAATATATAGGATGAAGGGTTAATATCCACAATACATTTCAAAAACTCCTGTAACTTGGCTGGGCATGGTGGCTCACACCTGTAATCTCAGCATTTTGGGAGGCCAAGATGGAAGGATCACCTGAGGTCAGGAGTTTGAGACCAGCCTGACCAATATGGAGAAACCCGGTCTCTAGCAAAAATACAAAATTAGCTGGACATAATGGCACATGCCTGTAATCCCAGCTACTCAGAAGGCTGAGGCAGGAGAATCGCTTGAACCTGGGAGGCGGAGGTTGCAGTGAGCCAAGATCGCACCATTGCACTCCAGCCTGGCCAACAAGAGGAAAACTCCGTCTCAAAAACAAATGATATTGGAAAAACTGAATATCTGTATTTTAAAAAATGAAGTTGAATCCTTAAAAGAAAATAAAGAAAAAAGAAAAATCTCCCGCAACTCAACAACAATAAAAACAGCATAACAGCATGACTGAAAATAGGGCAAAGGACTTGGGTAAACAGACATTTCTCCAAAAAAGATATACGAGTAGCCAATTATTACCTGAAAAGTTGCTCAGCATCACTAAACATTAGGAAAATGCTTATCAAAACAACAAGATTTCACCTCCAAACCCATTAGGATGGCTCCTACGCAATACCTAGAAAATAACAAGTGTTGGTAATGATGCATAGAAATCGAAACCCTTGAGTACTGTTGGTGAGAATGTAAAATAGTGCAACCAGTATGAAAAATAGTATGGCAATTTGTTTTTACGGAAAAATTAAGTATATAATTACCATATGATCTGGCAATTTCACTTCTGGTTATATACCAGAATTGAAAGCAGGGTCTGAAAGTGATATTTGCACCCCTATTCATAGCAACTTTATTCACAGTAGTCAAAGCTGTAATCCACTTAAGTGTCCATCAACAGATGAATGGATAAACACGATATATACATACAATGAAATACTATCCTGCCTTTAAAATGAAAGAAATTGTGACACCTGCAATAACATGGATGAACCTTGAAGACAGTTTGCTAAGTAAAATAAGCCAGTCCTATTAGGTGTGATTCCATCTACATGAGTAGTCAAATTCATAGAGACAGAAAGTGGAATGGTGGTTGCCAGGAATGGGGGACAGGAAAGAATGTAGTTACTGTTTAATGGATAGAGAGCTTCAGTTCTACAAAACAAAAATAATTCCAGAGACGGATGGTGATGATAGTTGTACAACAATGTAAATGTACTTAATGACACTAAATTGTGTATTTAGAAATCATTAAGATGATACATTTTAAATTATGTGTGTTTTACCACAATTAAATTTTTTAAAGGCTATATCTTTGAAAATGCCAATAAAATTGATGAAACTTTAGTCACAGTAACCAAGAAAAAAGATAAATTATAAATATTAAAAATAAAAGGGGTTATTACTAATCCCATGGATATTAAAGGGACAGTAAAAGAATATAATAAACAATTGTATACCAACAAATGTGATAATTTATATTAGATAAACATATTTTTAAAGACCACATGGTACCAAAATTCAAAAAAAGAGTAGATAATCTGAATAGGACTATATCTATTAAAAATATTAAATCAAGAACTAATGCTCATTCCAAAAAATCAACAGTCCCCACTTTTTTTTTGCTAGAGAATCCTACTTAATATTTAACAAATAAATTAGACCTATTCTCTGTAATCTTATCCAGAAAATAGATGCAGAGAGAACATTTCCCAATCCATTCTATGAGGCTAGCATTACCCTAAGATCAAAATTAAAGACATTAAAAGAAAACTGCAGACAAATATCTCTTATGAACATAGATGTTCACTGAATCATTTCATAGAGAACACCCGCCTAATCTAAAATAGACTGAGTGAGAAATAAATTGTTGCTAGGTTCAGATATTAATATTTAGTTTTTGAGTGTTACTGCAGCATATCCTATGCCATCTTGACTAATACAATGGTTAAAATCATGATGTCTAATTTAGAGAACTTTAAGTAAGAAAGTTGGTTTGACGTTTCCCTTGTTATTTATTTCCTTCCACTCTCCCAAGCCAATTCTGTCAGCTGTTTCCTTTGCTTCAGTAAAGTAGTATAACAACAACAAGCAGAACTAAAAGATTCTATCCCTGAAAAATTCTTCAGGATTTTGGAAATGATCTAAATAGCAATGCTTCCCTGTCATCCAGAGTTAAAAATTCTCTAGGCTGAGGATGGAGAAAGGGCGAATGATAGAAGTAATGAAAGGAGCTAGATAGGGTCTGGATCAGGGCCACACACGTGAAGAGGCTTTGTGGAGAGCAACTGCATGAATAACAACCCTAAGGAGCCCAGCCAATGCCAGCTCTCTTTCTGTGGGCTACCAGTACCTCCCAGCTTGAGTAAATATTTTCAATCAATAGTATCCAAAAGCTCAAAGTCCACAGACCAACAAGTTTCTATTTAACCAAATACTTAAATAGCCTGAGTCCAGGGGTTATGATAACTGTCCTTCCTTGTGACTTTTGAAAATTTCCCTTTGGCATTAGTTAGCAGGTGTGATGCTGGCCTGTGCCCTGATGCTTTGCTATGAACTACTTTAGCTCCACAAATTTTAGCTCCATATTAGACTTTAGCTATTTAGTTCAAAATATTTCTAGTTTTCCATATGTGTTTGAATTATTTTGATATACAGTGTTCAATTTTAAAATATTGGGGACTATTCTGGATATCTGATTGCTATTGATTTCTAATTTAATTATATTATGTCAGAAATTATCATATGTATAATTTAATCTTTTAATAGTGAAACCTGCTTTATGGCCTAATACAGGGCCTATTTTGTTGAACGTTACATGTACTTTTGGTAACAAATGTGTATTTGCTACTATTGTGTAGAGTATTCTCTAAATGTCAATTGTTTCAAGGCAATTATTAAGGCTGTTCAGGTCTTCCATGTCCTTTATGAATTTTTGTTGTCTACTTGTTCTATTAATTACTGTGAGAAGAATACTAAAATTTCCAACTGTTACTGTTGACTTTTCATTTTTCCAATTAGTTTTTTCCATTTTTGCTTTATGTATTTTGAAGCTCTGGTGTTAGTGGCATATACATTTTAGATTGTTTAACTTTTAGATAAATCGTTCTCTGGTATTATTGTAACGCTTTCCTCCTTATCTCTGGCAATTTTCTTCATCTTAAAGTCTACTTTATTTGATATTATTATAGCCATGCTACTATGTTCTAGGTTTGCATGATATGTTTTCTTTTGCTCTTTTATATTACATGTTTTTGTATTTAAAGTATGCTTCTTTTAAATAACATTAGGGTTAGTATTACTCTTTGATACTACCATCTTTATCTTTTAATTGAACTGCTTAATTCATTTGCAGTAATCCATTTACATGTAATTGTCCTATTTATTCTTTGTTCTTATTCTCTTTTTGTTGAATGGTAATTTATTACTATTCCTGGTTGTCTTCTGTAGTGACTTCTAAGCTATATTTCTTTGCCTGTTTGGATGGTCACACTAGACATTAAATTATCATAATCTACCTTCAAATAATTGTTTTAATCTTTCTGCATTTATGAATTTTATAAAACACAAAACAATATAAGATAATATTAGTATACTTTATCTTCCATTGTGATACTGACACAATTTTAATATAAGTATGTTACATATGTTAATATATAAATATTTCATATTATGATCTGTATAATGCATGTATACATATATGCTATAGAGTTATATAGTCTCTCTTCTCTGAGTCTACTATAAAATAAATACATATTATAGTTTATTTTTATAAAAGTATGAATTAGTCTGTTTTTATGCTGCTAATAAAGACATACCCGAGATTGGGAAGAAAAAGAGGTTTAATTGGACTTACAGTTTCACATAGCTAGGGATGCCTCAGATTCATGGCATGACATCAGATTCTTACATGGTGGTGGCAAGAGAAAATGGAGAAAAAGCAAAAGCGGAAACCCCTGATAAATGCATCAGATTTCGTGAGACTTATTTACTATTACCAGAATAGCACCAGAAAGACTGGTCCCCGTGATTCAATTACCTCCCCCTGGGTCCCTTCCACAACACGTGAGAATTCTGGGGGATACAATTCAAGTTGAGATTTAGATGGGGACACAGTCAAAACATATAATTCCACCCCTGGCCCCTCCAAATCGCATGTCCTCACATTTCAAAAGCAATCATGCCTTTCCAACAGTTCCTGAAAGTTTTAACTCATTTCAACATTAACCCAAAAGTCCACAGTCCAGAGTTTCATCTGAGACAAGGAAAGTCCCTTCAGTCTATGAGCTGTAAAATCAAAAGTAAGTTAGTTACTTCCTAGATACAATGGGGGTACAGGTATTGGGTAAATACAGCCATTCCAAATGAGAAATTGGTCAAAACAAAAGGGTTACAAGGCCCATGCACGTCTGACATCAAGTGAGACAGTCAAATTTTAAAGTTCCAAAATGATCTCTCTTGACTCTAGGTTTCACATCCAGGTCATACTAATGTAAGGGTGGATTCCCATGGTCTTGGGCAGCTCTGTCCCTGTAGCTTTGCAGGGTACAGCCTCCTTCCCAGCTGCTTTCATGGGCTGGTGTTGAATGTTTGTGGCTTTTTTAGGCACACAGCTGTCAGTGGATCTACTGTCTGGGTTCTGGAGGATGGTGACCCTCTTATCACAGCTCCACTAGGCAGTGTCCCAGTAGGAACTCTGTGTGGGGACTCTGACCCCACACTTTCCTTCCTCACTATCCTAGCAGAGGTTCTCCATGAGGGCCCTGCCCCTGCAGCAAACTTTTGCCTGCACATCCAGGCATTTCCATACATCTTCTGAAATCTAGGTGGAGGTTCCCAAACCCCAATTCTTGACTTCTGTACACCCACAGGCTCAACACCACATGGAAGCTGCCAAGCCTTGGCAGCTTCTACCCTCTGAAGCCACAGCCTGAGCTGTACATTGACTCCTTTCAGCCATGGCTGAAGCAGCTGGGACATAGGGCACCAAGTCCCTAAGGCTGCACCCAGCACAGGGACCCTGGACCCAGCCCCATTTTTCCCTCCTGGGCCTTGGGGCCTGTGATGGGAGAGGCTGCCATGAAGGTCTCTGACATGGCCTGGAGACATTTTCCCCACAGAAAGATCAATATTAAGCTCCTTGCTACTTATGCAAATTTCTGCAGCTGGCTTGAGTTTCTCCCCAGAAAATGGGGTTTTCTTTCCTATTGCATAGTCAGGCTGCAAATTTTCCAAACTTTTATGCCCTGCTTCCCTAATAAAACTAAATGCCTTTAACAGTACCCAAGTCAGCTCTTCATTGCTTTCCTGCTTAGAAATTTCTTCCACCAGATACCCTAAATCATCTCTCTCAAATTCAAAGTTCCTCAAATCTCTACTTCCACAATTATTGCTAGTCTCAGCTAAAACATAACAAGAGTCACCTTTGCTCCAGTTCCCAACAAATCCTTCATCTCCATCTGAGACCACCTCAGCCTGGACCTTATTGTCAGTATTGTTATCAGCATTTTAGGCAAAGCCATTCAACAAGTCCCTAGGAAGTTCCAAGCTTTCCCACATTTTCTTGCCTTCTTCTGAGCCCTCCAAACTTTTCCAACCTCTGCCTGTCACCCAGTTCCAAAGTCCAAAGCTGCTTCCACATTTTTTGGTACTTTTTCAGCAGCACCCCACTCCACTGGTACCAATTTACTGTATTAGTCCATGTTCACGCTGCTAATAGACATAACTAACACTGGGAAGAAAAACGGGTCTTAGAGTTCCACATGGCTGGGGAGGCCTCATAATCATGGCAGGAGGCAAAAGGCACTTCTTACATGGTGGTGGCAAGAGAAAATGAGAAAGCAAAAGTGGAAACCCCTGATAAACCCTTCAAATCTCGAGAGACTTATTCACTATCCCGAGACTAGCACAGGAAAGACTGGGCTCCCATGATTCAATTACCTCCCCCTGGGTCTCTCCCACAACATGTGGGAATTCTGAGAGATACAATTCAAATTAAGATTTGGGTGGGGACACAGCCAAAACATGTCCAAGTAGATACAAGATTATGAGAACAAAGATATAAAATATACTGCTTTAAATAGTTAATAATCTTTTAAAGCAGTTAAAAATATATGTAACAATTTTATGGATCCAGATATTACCTTATCTAGAACTATTTATTTCTTCCTGTAAATCCAGGGTTCTATCTCATATCATTTTCCTTCATGCTGGATAACCTCTTTTAGCATCTATTGCAGTGCAGTAGAGTTTGATCCCTTTATAGGGGGTCCATGCAATATGATACAGTACAATACAGTAGATGTTTTTGTAGCTACCAAAATAAGACAATTTATTTATATATATCAGTAGGATGTTTTATATTAAAAAATTGACTTTTGCATATTTGTTAACGTATTAGCTATCTCATTGAATTATCATGTCGTTTTTATTAAAAATACTCTTTTTTTTTTATTGTATCTTAGTTTATTTGCAGTTTTATGTTTAATTTTTAATATCTCATAATATCAAACAGGATTCATACAAATAGATTAAAATATTTTAAGATATATTTTTTTTAAATTTATTATTATTAAACTTCAAGTTGTAGGGTACATGTGCACAACGTGCAGGTTTGCTACATATGTATACTTGTGCCATGTTGGTGTGCTGCACCCATCAACTCGTCATTTACATCAGGTATAACTCCCAATGCAATCCCTCCCCCCTCCCCCCTCCCCATGATAGGCCCCGGTGTGTGATGTTCCCCTTCCCGAGTCCAAGTGATCTCATTGTTCAGTTCCCACCTACGAGTGAGAACATGCGGTGTTTGGTTTTCTGTTCTTGTGATAGTTTGCTAAGAATGATGGTTTCCAGCTGCATCCATGTCCCTACAAAGGACACAAACTCATCCTTTTTTATGGCTGCATAGTATTCCATGGTGTATATGTGCCACATTTTCTTAATCCAATCTGTCACTGATGGACATTTGGGTTGATTCCAAGTCTTTGCTATTGTGAATAGTGCTGCAATAAACATACGTGTGCATGTGTCCTTATAGCAGCATAATTTATAATCCTTTGGGTATATACCCAGTAATGGGATGGCTGGGTCATATGGTACATCTAGTTCTAGATCCTTGAGGAATCGCCATACTGTTTTCCATAATGGTTGAACTAGTTTACAATCCCACCAACAGTGTAAAAGTGTTCCTATTTCTCCACATCCTCTCCAGCACCTGTTGTTTCCTGACTTTTGAATGATCGCCATTCTAACTGGTGTGAGATGGTATCTCATTGTGGTTTTGATTTGCATTTCTCTGATGGCCAGTGATGATGAGCATTTTTTCATGTGTCTGTTGGCTGTATGAATGTCTTCTTTTGAGAAATGTCTGTTCATATCCTTTGCCCACTTTTGGATGGGGTTGTTTGTTTTTTTCTTGTAAATTTGTTTGAGTTCTTTGTAGGTTCTGGATATTAGCCCTTTGTCAGATGAGTAGATTGCAAAAATTTTCTCCCATTCTGTAGGTTGCCTGCTCACTCTGATGGTAGTTTCTTTTGCTGTGCAGAAGCTCTTTAGTTTGATGAGATCCCATTTGTCAATTTTGGCTTTTGCTGCCGTTGCTTTTGGTGTTTTAGACATGAAGTCTTTGCCCATGCCTATGTCCTGAATGGTACTACCTAGGTTTTCCTCTAGGATTTTTATGGTATTAGGTCTAACATTTAAGTCTCTAATCCATCTTGAATTAATTTTCGTATAAGGAGTAAGGAAAGGATCCAGTTTCAGCTTTCTACTTATGGCTAGCCAGTTTTCCCAGCACCATTTATTAAATAGGGAATCCTTTCCCCATTTCTTGTTTCTCTCAGGTTTGTCAAAGATCAGATGGCTGTAGATGTGTGGTATTATTTCTGAGGACTCTGTTCTGTTCCATTGGTCTATATCTCTGTTTTGGTACCAGTACCATGCTGTTTTGGTTACTGTAGCCTTGTAGTATAGTTTGAAGTCAGGTAGCGTGATGCCTCCAGCTTTGTTCTTTTGACTTAGGATTGTCTTGGAGATGCGGGCTCTTTTTTGGTTCCATATGAACTTTAAAGCAGTTTTTTCCAATTCTGTGAAGAAGCTCATTGGTAGCTTGATGGGGATGGCATTGAATCTATAAATTACCTTGGGCAGTATGGCCATTTTCACGATATTGATTCTTCCTATCCATGAGCATGGTATGTTCTTCCATTTGTTTGTGTCCTCTTTGATTTCACTGAGCAGTGGTTTGTAGTTCTCCTTGAAGAGGTCCTTTACATCCCTTGTAAGTTGGATTCCTAGGTATTTTATTCTCTTTGAAGCAATTGTGAATGGAAGTTCATTCCTGATTTGGCTCTCTGTTTGTCTGTTACTGGTGTATAAGAATGCTTGTGATTTTTGCACATTAATTTTGTATCCTGAGACTTTGCTGAAGTTGCTGATCAGCTTAAGGAGATTTTGGGCTGAGACAATGGGGTTTTCTAAATATACAATCATGTCGTCTGCAAACAGGGACAGTTTGACTTCTTCTTTTCCTAACTGAATCCCCTTGATTTCTTTCTCTTGCCTGATTGCCCTCGCCAGAACTTCCAACACTATGTTGAATAGGAGTGGTGAGAGAGGGCATCCCTGTCTTGTGCCAGTTTTCAAAGGGAATTTTTCCAGTTTTTGCCCATTCAGTATGATATTGGCTGTGGGTTTGTCATAAATAGCTCTTATCCACCATGATCAAGTGGGCTTCATCCCTGGGATGCAAGGCTGGTTCAACATTCGCAAATCAATAAACATAATCCAGCATATAAACAGAACCAAAGACAAGAACCACATCATTATCTCAATAGATGCAGAAAAGGCTTTTGACAAAATTCAACAGCCCTTCATGCTAAAAACGCTCAATAAATTCGGTATTGATGGAACGTACCTAAAAATACTCTTGTCACTTCTAAAATTTTATTCACTTTGATTTTTATCTGTTATTTTAATTCTGTCTACCATATATTATGTGGAATAGGTTTGCTGGAGTCAAATTCTCTCAGCTTTTGTCTCTCTGAATCATCTTTATTTCACCTTGATTTCTGAATAGTATTTTCACCGATTTTAGAATTCTAGTTTGACAATTTTTATATCTCAACACTTTAAAGATGGCGTTCCTTTGTCTTTTCATCTCCATTGTCTCTGATAAAAAGTGAATGGTCATTGATGTTGTTCCTCTTTATATAGTGTGTCATTTTGCTTTGGATGCTTGCAAGTTTTCCTTGTTGTCATTATTTATTGAGATCTATCTCTTGCTACTCTTCCACAAAGAAGGACAATAGAAGATATCTTTTTTCCTATAAAGGGGTCATTCTTTTCTGGCATTTAGTTCACTCTAAAGGCTTTTGTACATAAACAAAATCTATGATTTGGGGTCTTTTCAGCTAATTGTGTTTGTGTTTCTTACTATAAGAATAGTGGTTTCCTACAGGTTTCCACCTTCTAAATAGAGGTAAAAGTTATGTTTCAAACATATTTTTATTCACATAGTGTATATCATATAAAGTCCAATTTTTATATTAGTTTATAATACTAATTGCTTCCTTGTATTCTTACCAACACTGTGTATTAATACATCTTATCTTTCCTAAAATAATAGATGACAAAATTGTAGCTTTAAAAAATTACATTTATTTAAATGAAAGTTAAACATGTTTCAAAATCATCTGTATTTTCTTTACACTGAGGAATCTCTTTTTTCTTTAATTTATCAGTTTTATGCAAATAAGACATTTTCTTATGTTAATGATTCTTATATATAAATAAGAGTTTTAGTCCAAGTTTTTCACTGTCATTTTGACTTTTTTTAATGTAAGGATTTTTATTTTTATGAAATAAAATAAAATTTTAATGAAAGTTCTTATTTTTGTCTTCTGGAAACTGTGTCTGACTCAAAAGGCAATACTAATCCCCATAATTTTAAAAGCAGTTTTACGTTTTAACTTCAATGTTTAAAATATAAACGCATTCAGAATATGTTTTATATAAGAAGTAAGAGGTGTCTCATTTTATTTATTTTTAATGCACTAAAAGTATTAAAGTATTTTAAGGTATGAATAAGTACCTTTTACTTATTAATATATCTTGTTATCACTTGTATAAAATAAATATCAAATTTATATTATATATTTGGATGTATTTCTGGACTCTCCTCTGTTTTATTGATGTCCTTACCAATTCATGTGCCAATATGAAACTACTTTACTTTCTGTAGGTTTATCACATCTTTTAACACATCTGAGGTCTATTTCACTGGCTCATTAGAGTTTTCTTGGCTATTCCTGCATATTTATTTTTATATGAAGTTTAGAATTAGTCTATCTAGTTCCTAACATTATCTGTTGGTATTTTTTATTTTTATTTTTTTAATTTTTAAATTATTTTAAAGATAATTGACACTTTTACAAGATTCGGTCATCATATTAAAAATAGAGCTTTTAATTTATTCAAACCTTATTCACGTACTTTAGTTTTTAAATTCCCTTATAGACTACATATTTCTTAGCAAGAATTTTTCTGACACATTTTGTCTTTGTGGTTACCAAAATAAGATAATTTTTTATACATATCAGTAGGGTATTGTTTTATGTCTAAATAACAACTTCCGCAGGTTAATTTATCTACTAGCTATCTCATGGATTCTCATATTGTTTTTATTAAAAATATGCATCTCTTTAAAAATTTTATTCCCTCTGATTTTTATCTATTATTTTGATTTATGGCTGCCATATATTTAATTATGTTCCTTAATTTACATGTACTGTCTATTTTGTGTGTTTGTTTGTTCTTTTGTGAGGCATTATGATTCCAGCACTTAAAAGAGTCCTTAATACACAGTAAATATTTAATACATATATGTTTATGCATGAATCATTAGTAAATAAATCCAACCTCATTTTCTATTAATACTATTTTTACATGGTTTCTTTTAGTTTGCAATGGTTTGGTATGCTTTCTCCATTCTTTTACATTAAATCAGTTTTTGACATTTTGCTTCAAGTGTTTCTTGAATATTAAATAGTGTTGTTTCTTTAGTGATCTGATTAGTTTATTCCATTTACATGTGTTTATTTTTGTTAAGGTGTAATTGACAAATAAATACTACTTATATTTATAGGGTACAATGTGTTGTTTTGATATATGTATACATTGTGAAATGATTAAATCAAATTATTTAAATCCATTATCTCACATACTTGTCAGTTTTTGAAGAGAAATTTAAATCTAATCTCTTAGCAATTTTCAATTATACAATACATTACTATTTACTATAGTCCCTATGCTGTACAACAGATATTCAGAGCTTATTGATCTTGTCTAAATGAAACTTTGAGCCCATAAATCAACATCTCTCCATTGTCCCCCATCTCCACCAGCCCCTATCAACCACCATTCTGCTCTCTTCTTTTATGAGTTCAGATTTTTTAAGATTCCACATATAAGTGTAATACAGTATTTGTCTCTCTGCACCTAGCTTATTTCACTTAGCATAATGTCCTTAAGGTTCATCTATGTTATTCCAAGTGACAAGATTTCTTTCTCTTTAATGCTGAATAATATTCTATTGCATATATATCACATTTTCTTTATTCCACAAATTCCAGGATTTCCTGCATTTTAAAGGCTGAATAACATTCCATTGTATATATATCACATTTTCATCTGTCAATGAAAATTTAGGTTGATTCCTTCTTCTGGCTATTGTGAATTATGCTGCAGTGAACATGAGAATACAAACACGTCTTTGAGATACTGATTTTTTATATACACCCAGAAGTGATAGTACTGAATCTTACAGTAGTTCTGTTTAATTTTTTGAGGCACCTCCATACTCCATAATGGCTGTACTAATTTACATTCCCATCAACAGCATACAAAGGTTTCCTTTTTTCACATTCTTGTCAATACTTACTATCTTTTGTCTATTTGATAATATCCATCCTTTAAAGTGTGAAGTGTTATTTTATTTTAGTTTTAATTTACATTTCCCTGTTTATTGATGTTAAGGATTGTCTTTCATATACCTGATGGCCATTTGTATATCTTTATTTGAGAGATATCTATTTAGATCCTTTGTCCATTTTTTCATTGGGTTATTTGTTTTCTTACAATTGAGTTGTGTTCCTTACGTATTTTCAATATTAACCTTTATCCAACATATGGTTTGCAGGTATTTTCTCCCATCCACAGGTTGTCTCTTTACTCTGTTGATATTTTTTCCTTTGCTTCACAGAGGCTTTTTAGTTTGACACAATCCCATTTGCCTATTTTTGTATCTGTTCCCTGTGCTTTTAGGGTTATATTTCAAAAAAATATTTACCAAAACCAATGTCAAGATGCTTTTTAAATTTTTTTTTGTCATTTTAAAGTTTCAGGTTTCAGATGTAAGTCTATAATTTATTTTGAGTTTTGTATGTAGTGTGAACTAAGGATACAATTTCATTATTCTGCATATGGATATCTAATGTTCCCATCACCATTTATTGAAGAGACAATACTTTCCCCACTGTGTCCTTAGCACCCTTGTCAAAAATCAATTGTCTGTAAAGGCATGGATTTATTTGTGGGCTCTCTATTCTGTTCTGTTTGTCTGTGTGCCTATTTTTTATGTCAGTACTATGTTTTTTGGTTTACTCTAGTTTTGCAGTATGTTTTGAGATTATGTAGTGTGATGCCAGTAGCTTTATTCTTTTACTCAAGATTACTTTATCTATTCAAGATTCTTCATGGTTCCATATGAATTTTAGAATTGTTTTTCAATTTCTGTGAAAAATTCCATTGGAAATTTCATAGAGATTACATTGAATCTGTAGATCACTTTGGGTAGTATGGACATTTTAACAATATTAATTTTTTCAATCCATGAACATAGGTTATCTTTAAATTTGTATCTTCTACAGTATCTTTTTTCTTCGTAAACATGTACACTTTATTAAATTCCATTGTAGATGGATTGTGTGTATAAACCATTGTATAAAGATGTGGGGTTAAGGGGGAAAGTTAAACAGTACAAGATGCAAGGCCAGCAGTAGACAGTGGAAGACATGGGTTGAAGTCCTAGAGCAGCTAATAGTGGCCTAAGAGATTCCCTATCACCTGTGAAACTGCTGAGAAGATCATCACTAGATCAGTGACCCAAAATCTGATGAATCTAGTGGTCAGAAGGATGCCAAAGAACAGGACACAGATGTTCCTACTCTTAGCAATGGAGGTATAAGTCTGGGCCCAGTCACATGGCCTACCATCTTTTGGTCCCTAGACTTCGTGGGGTAAACTAATGTGACAAGTCTCAGGAAGCAGCAATTGATGAAGAATATGTTGAACAGGGACAAGGCAACATGGTGGACATAGAGGTCTTGCTGTGGATGTTGAAAATAGTGAATTTTATGGCAGCAAGCTGTGTGGGTACCTCCAACATGACTGCCTCATGCTTTTTCTTGAGCATCTCACAGTTTGAGGGAAGGCTGATATTGGTGCAAGTGAAGAGGCGTGGGAAGCATGATTCATGGTGCCAAGATATAGGCTATGGAATCTATGCTGCTACTGTGCTCAGTGGGCTTTCCCTTTTTTGAGTAATTTTTAAATTTCTTTCATTGATGTTTCATAGTTTTAAGTGTAGATATCTTTCACCTCCTTGGCTAAATTTACTTCTAAGGATTTTATGTATTATTTTTATGCCATTGTAAATTGTTTTCTTGATTTCTTTTTTAGATAATTCGTGCTTATCCCAGAAGTGATGCTATTTTAGATAGAAATGCTACTGAGTTTTTAATGTTTTGTGTGTTACAATATTACTGAATTTGTTTATATAGTTCTAGCCAGTTTTTTCATGGTGTCTTCAGGGTTTTCTACATCTAAGATTATGCCATCTGCAGAGACAATTTAACTTCTTCCTTTCTGATTTAGATGACTTTTAATTATTTTTTCTTGCCTAATTGCTCTGGCTAGAACTTCTAGTACTATTTAAAATAGAAATGATGAGAGTGGGCATACTTGTCTTGTTTCTTATCTTAGAGACAAAGCTTTCAATTTTTCACTGTTGAGTAACTGGGCTTATGATATATAGCCTTTATTGTGTTCCTTCATTCCTTGCATACCTACATTTATTGAGAGTTTTTGTTATTAAAAATATTGAATTTTGTCAAATGCCCTTTCTGCAGCTATTAAAATGATATTTTTGTCCTTCATTCAGTTAACATGGTATATCACATTTATTGATTTATGTATGTTGAACTGTCCTTGCATTACAGTGATTAATCTTATTTGGTTATGGCGAAGGATCCTTTCAATGTGCTGTTGAATTTGGTTTGCTAGCATTTTATTAATGATTTTTCCATCTCTGTTCATCAAGGATATTGACGTGTAATTTTATTTTCTTATAGTTTCTATTAATGTCTTTCGTATTAAGGTAATGCTGGCTCGTAAAATGAGTTAGGAAATTTTTCCTTCTCTTTAATGTTTTGAAGAATTTTAGAAGGTTTGCTGTTAGTTCTTTAAATGTTTAGTGGAAGTTAGCCATTAAATCATCAGGTCTTGGGCTTTTTTTGGTGAGTTTTTTTTTTTTTAAATTACTAATACAATCTCCTTACTCGTTATTGGTCTTCTCAAATTTTCTGTTTCCTCTTGATTCATTGCTGGTAGGTTGTATGTTTCTAGGAATTTGTCCAACTTACATTTACATTTACTGATATGTCAGATTTGTTTGGATATAAATCCCATTTTTTATATTAGGCTTTCAATTGTTAAAGTTGCTTTCTTTTGTAATCTTTTGTAATAGAGTCCTTCTTATAATTTAGAAAATTTAAGAGCATTCTAGTTTTTCTACTATATTGTCATATAACCTTAAATTTAAGATTAAACAATGTTTTTAAGTATCATTTAAAAGTCAATATTTACTGAGATTTTATAATAAAAATATTTTAGAAATTCTGCAGTATTGGTTGTGCTTTCTCTTTACCAAGAGCTATTTAGATAGTTTAAAATTTCTAGATGAAGAAATTTTTTAATTTTGGCTATTGATTTCTAGTTTTATTATATTGTAAACCCAGAATGTTGTTTGTATAATTTTGATATAGAATTTAATACCTTTCTGAAAGATGTACACAAGTTCTATATATTCTTCCAAAGAAGATATATTCTCTATTTTCTCAGTGTAAATTTTTATATAAAACATAATATTTACATTATTTATTATATTGCTTTGCATTCTTCTGTATACCTACCTATTCTTTAAAATGTACTTGACCTATTTTAAATAGAGAGTGGTATATTAAGTTTTACAATTATTAGTAATCATTTCTCCATGTATCTCCCATAGCTTCTGCTTTATAAAATTGTCTGCTGTTTTGAGTCAATTGCCATATAATGTTATTATAAGCCTTTGCATTACAAAGTGTTATTTGTCTTGTTTAATGCTTGTGGCCTAAATACTTCCTTATCTGTTATGAAGATCTCAGCACCTGCTTCTTATAGTTTGCTTTTGAATGGCGTATCTTTTCCCATCACTTTGTTTTTAACTTTAACGTGTTTCTTTATAAGTGTCAAGTGTATGTAGAATAATTATATTTTTCTTGAGAACCTCTTTAAAGATCTTTGTTTTAAAGGTGAGTTAAACCCACTTACAATTATTGATATGACTTATAAGTTTGGGTTCAATTGTCATATTTTCTTATATGACATTTTTTATATTTCTTTAACCAGGCTATTTTTGTTTTGTTTTCTTGTATTTAGACCATTTTATAACTTTAGTGGTTAACTTTATGCTAAAACTCTTTTCTAATATCTTTAGCCCTTTTTTCCTCAATTTGTTTTCTACTATTTGTTTTCACAGCTTTAAATATTATTCTTTGACCTTCACCTATTACTGTGTGATAATTTTATTTTTAATCTATCTCTCTTCTCCACCCATTATAAAATGTGTCATTTCTATTTTGCAGAAAATAAAGCATTTTTCCATCCTTACCCTGAGTTTTGTTTTAGTCTTAGATATATAATTAAATATATTCAGCACTCATAATATATACTTTGAAGTTTCCCCAGTCATCTCTTGGTTAGATTAAACTTATCCTCTTAAAAATTATTTAGCAAAGACTTGTAAGTATAATATTCTAACTTCTGACATGTTTAACACTGTTTTATGTACACTGACACATAAAAGACAGCTTGACTAGGTAATATAATCCTTATTTCACAGCTGCCACAAATTATTTGAAAATTTTATTTGTTTTCTTGCTTTTAAGTTCCATTTGAGAATCTGATGCCAGTTTCATTTCCTTTCCTTTGTAAATGTCTTGTTCATTTTCCTTGACAGACAAGAGATTTTCTGGCTGTTTATCTTTAAAGTCTAATAGTTTCATCATGCTATGTCTCAGAGTCCATTATGCTGAGGAAATTTTTCCAGGTACATGGTGGGAGATATATGTGTGTATGCATATATTTTATATATGTGTTGTGTGTACATATATGTATATATATACTCACACATATTTACATATATATACATAAGTGTATATATGTATATAGATGTGTATATATATATCTTAGAACTCATATTAGTAATTGTGTGTGTATATTCAAATCCTTTTTATTTTGAAAAACTTTGAATTATATTTAAATATTAGTATTGCATCATCTGTTTGTCTTCTTTGCTCATTATTGATCTGCATAGTTTTTGAAGGATGTTTGGAGAAATTCAAATTAGAGTGTCTATATTTATGGGAATGAGAAATATCTAGTGCAATGCACATTAAGATTACTATAAAGATTCTTTAAAAATTATACATTTATTTCAATCAGAAATTACTGACTCATTGTATTCTATTAAATATACTGAGCATTTGTTTTCATTTGAAATGTAGGAGCTGTGGTAACAAATTATAAAGCACTTGTTGGTCAGATTGTAGTCAACACAGATGACTCAAGTAGCCCAATTAGATGCATCTCTAGCATGGAATTGGTTTCCAGCTTTTCTGATTTATTGAAAATCCAAGTGTATGTATTATTAATTATTCAGTTTCCCTATCCATTCAGATATAACATTACATTTACAGAAATAGAACACGGGAGATGGTTTCACAATGATTGTGAATTTAGTAACTTATAAACTCACTAAAATAGCATCACTTCTGGGTTATCCCACTGCTTAATATGAACTGAATATTGTACTACCTAAATTGTTGGGAGATCAGTGGAGATAGTATCCATTTTCCTCATGGCTCTTTTTGGTGCCTGGATCAGACTTTCTCTTGGACCAACAGACTCTAACACCTCTTCTGGAATTGATTCCAACCGATGATGAGCTACATCTGGCCTGTGAAATGAAAATAGCAAAACCTTTGATTGAGTCCAAGTTAAGTGGATCTACATCATCTGCTCAGTCAACTTTTGCCAAGATGAATGATGCTGTGTCAGTGTTCCATAATCTCAGAGGTGGATTTCCCCTCTTAAAAACAAAGTGTTTTCCTTTATATAGGCAATGAAAGAAGAAGAAAAAAACCTGCTGTGTCTGAAAATGCATTTTGGCTCCTCTATATATTTGGAAACAAAAACCCTAAAATAACCCTATTTGAGCCTTTTTTCTTTTTCTTGGATCCCTGCCATCCTAGCCCTTATCAAGTTGCACAAGGGGGCACTGTAGCTGTGAAAGTTCTGGAGAAGTGAGTGATTTTTCTAACTAGTATCTGAAGAGGCTTAACAGGAACAAGAATGTGATGGGAAAGGAGAGTATCAATCATTTTCAGAGACTATGTGTCTTTTCCAGTTGTTTTAAGTCCCAGCTTAGATTAGAAAATATTCTAAAAGGAACACGAATGGTCATAATCAGAGGGAGAAAAGTGAGAACTTTGACGTCTATTTTACAGATTTGTCCAATTTCCCACATAGAAGAATGATAAACATAGAAAGGGAACTAAGTTGAAAATAGATGTTTTCGAAATGGAAAATCACCCAGCTATACTGGAGGCTGATGTTCAAATCCCAGTGTCTAAGACCCTTCATTCTAGGTCTATTTGATCTCCATAGAAAGAGACAGAGGTTGGGAATTTTGATGTAAGGATTGCTAAAGCATCGCAGTAAGAGTGTTTGGTGATAATTTAATTGAATGTGTCATGGTGTCATGATTGCTAGTATAACCCCTCTGCCCTTAGGTCTTGTCAACCTATGATGCAAATGAGGTCATGTTGACTTTAATTTCCAAGTTCTGTTTGCTTGGTGGCCCCATCAAACTAACTGTGGGACATTCATCTCTGTAGTTCTTCTAAATTATTTATGGGATATTGGGCATATCCACATCAATTCTAGTGCCAAGGCATAATCTAGATTTTACTTAATGGTTTTGTAATTTTGTGTAGTTCTTTAAAAGCCTCTAAATGCATCTTTCTCTTCTCTTCCTACTCAATTAACTTTACCCTTATCTAGAATACAAGAGATTCTCAAGTTGTCTTGTAAAGACTGAACTGTCACAGTAACATTTAACTCTAAATAGCTCTTCTGTCTCTTGCATTAATTTAACTGAGCTCACTTATATTCATTTTTTAATCCCTCTGTGTGTTACAACCAATTATTTAGCAATACAGAAGTAAAAGAATACCTGAGAAGTCAATGGGCAGAGATGCAAAGGCAACTAGCTAATATGTTGCAGGATGAAATTAAGCAGAGCCTGGAAAAATTAAAACATTGCCTTAAAATGTACACTTTATATGTATATAAACTATAAAATGTGCTAAATTTATATATACATTGTATAAATGTATTTTAAAAGTAATGATTAAGTTGAAGAAATACAAAATTATCACTGCAAATTTAAAAAGCAGAATTGTCAATGCAGAAAATATACCCAGTAATATAGAGGATAAACTTGAAAAGTTTCTCAGAACTCAGCACAAATGTTCAAAGAAATTAAAATGTTACTTTTTGTCTTTTTGTTTTTAATTTTACTTTAAGTTCCAGGATACATGTGCAGAACGTGCAGGTTTGTTACATAGGTATACATGTGCCACGGTGATTTACTGCACCTATTGACCTGTCCTCTAACTTCCCTTCCTTCACCCTCCACCACCCAACAGGCCCTAGTGTGTATTGTTCCCCTCCCTATGTCCATGTATTCTCATTGTTCAGCTCCCACTTATGAATGAGAACAAGCAGTGTTTGGTTTTCTGTTCCCGTGTTACATTGCTGAGGATGATGGCTTCCAGCTTCATCCATGTCCCTGCAAAGACATGATCTCATTTCTTTTTATGGTTCCATAGTGCATATATAGCACAGTTTCTTTATCCAGTCTATCATTGATAGACATTTGGGTTGGTTCCATGACTTTACTTTTGTAAATAGTGCTGCAGTAAACATACATGTATCTTTATAGCAGAATGATTTATATTCCTTTGGGTATATACTAAGTAATGGGATTGCTGGGTCACATGGTATTTCTGGTTCTAGATCCTTGAGGAATAGCCATACTGTCTTCCATAATGGTTCAACTAATTTACATTCCTACCAGCAGTGTAAAAGTGTTCCTATTTCTCCACAGTCTCACCATCTACTGTTTCTTGACTTTTTCATAATTGCCATTCTGACTGGTGTGAGATGGTATCTATTGTGGTTTTGATTTGCATTTCTCTAATGATCAATGATGATGAGCTTTTTTTCGTATGTTTGTTGGCCATGTAAATGTCTTCTTTTGAGAAATGTCTGTTCATATCCTTTGCCCACTTTTTAATGGGGTTGTTTTTTTTCTTGTAAGTTTGTTTAAGTTCCTTGTAAATTCTTGGTACTTGACCTCTGTCAGAAAATTACAAAATTTTTCTCCCATTCTGTAGGTTGCTTGTTCACTCTGATGATAGTTTCTTTTGCTGTGCTCTTTAGTTTAATTAGATCCCATTTGTCAATTTTGGCTTTTGTTGTAATTGATTTTGGTGTTTTCATCATGAAGTATTTGCCCATGCGTATGTCCTGAATGGTATTGCCAAGGTTTTCTTCTAGGGTTTTTATGGGTTTGGGTTTTACATTTAAGTCTTTATTCCATTTTCAGTTAATTTTTGTATAAGGTGTAACGAAGGGGTCCGGGGGAACTCTTATATACTATTGATGGGAATGTAGATGAGTACAGCCATTAAGGAAAAGAGTATGGAGGTTCCTCAAAAAATTAAAAATAGAACTACCATATGATCCAGCAGTCCCACTTTTGGATATATATCCAAAGGAAATGAAATCAGTATATCAAAGTGATTATCTGCACTCCCAAGTTTATTGCAGCACTAGTCGCAATAGCCAGGATATCGAATAACTTAGGTATCTTTCAATAAATGAACGGACAAAAAAAGTGTGGTGTGTATACACAAGGGAATACTATTCAGCCACAAAAAAGAATGAAATCTTGTCATTTGTGACAACGTGGATGAACCTAGAGAACATTGCTAAGTGAAATAAACCAAGCATGGAAGAACAAATACCACATGATATGACTCATGTGGAATCTTAAAAAGCTGATTTCACAGAAGTAGAGAGTACAACATTGGTTATCAGAGGCTGGAGAAGGTAGTGAGGAAGAATGGGGAGAGGCTGGTTGACATGTTCAAAGTTACAGTTGGACAGGAGAAATAAGTTCTGGTGTTTATTGCACAGTAGGATGACTATAATTAATAATGTATATTTCAAAATAGCTAGAAAAGAGAATCTTTAATGTCTTCATTACAAAGAGATGATAAATGAGGTAAGGATGTGCTAATTGCCTTGATTTTATTATTATACAAAACATCACATCATAAACATGTATAATTGTGATGTCAATTAAAAACAAAATAAAATTTAAAAAAGAAAACGATGGGACACTCTTTTTAATGTATAGGCTGGAGATTCAGTATACAAATTAATGTTTCTGAAGAAGTAAAGATGAACTAAATATCAGCAATTATGGCATAATACTCAAAATGTTTTCTGAGCTAAAGGAAGACAAAAGTATGTACATTGAAAGCCCCATCATGAAACTGGTAAAATTAATGAGAAACAACATGTATCAAAATATTTCTTACTGAAATTTTAACAATGTAAAGAAAATAAAGATATTATCTAAGCATTCAGTAAAATGGCTTACTTATAAAACAACCAAATCAGCTTAGCCTCAGATCTTAATTGTGGCTCAT